>NW_024715014.1:4587012-4837012 GCF_018991925.1 Homarus americanus
CTACCATCACCACCCCACTCCCACCATCCTGCCCACCCCACCATCACCTCTCCACCATCTACCATCCACCATCCTCCACCATCCTACCATCCACCACCCACCATCCACCTCACCATCTACCATCCACCACCCCCTCCTCTACCATCACCTCTCACCATCCTACCATCACCACATCCACCATGACCACCCTACCCTACCATCACCTCTCCACCATCCTACCATCACCATTCCACCATCCTACCATCACCACCCTACCCCTACCATCACCTCTTCACCATCCCTGCATCCTCTCCACCATCCTACCATCTTATCCCACCATCCTGCCATCACCTCTCCACCATCCTACCACCATTCCACCATCCTGACCATCACCCCTACCACCACCACCCCCTACCATCACCTCTCCACCATCCTACCATCCCATCCTACCCTACCATCACCATTCCACCATCCTACCATCACCACCCCTCCCTACCATCACCATTCCACCATCCTACCATCACCACCCCTACCCTACCATCACCCTCCACCATCCCACCATCACTACCATCCCACCCATCATCACCCTCCACCATCCACCATCACCATCCCTACCATCACCTCTCCACCATCCTACCATCACCACCTACTACCATCACCTCTCCACCATCCCACCTCATCACCACTCCACCATCCACCATACCCTACCATCACCTCTCCACCATCTACCATCACCACCCACCCCCTCTCCACCATCCTACCATCACCACCTACATCACCCCACCATCCTACCATCACCATCCTACCATCACCATTCCACCATCCTACCATCACCACCCTACCCCTACCATCACCTCTCCACCATCCTACCATCACCCTCCCCACCCTACCATCACCCACCTACCATACCCCTACCATCACCTCTCCACCATCCTACCATCACCCCTACCATCACCTACCATCCACCATCACCACCACCCATCCTACCATCACCTCTCCACCCTCCTACCATCACCTCTCCACCATCCTACCATCACCACCCTACCCTACCATCACCACCCTACCCTACCATCACCACTCCACCATCCTACCATCACCACCCTACCCTACCATCACCACTCCACCATCCTACCATCACCATACCGTCTGTCAGCAATAGTTTACCCACAGAAATATTAGTTTATTACAGGGAACACAACAACGTGCGAACCATTTCATTAGAACCTATTTTACACCTTCAACACGATAACCTTTCATATTGTTTTTTGTATCCCCTGAGTTAATGAGTTCCGGATGCTACCATTGTATTCATTAACTCATCAACTCGGGACTTATGAACTGCCAATAAAGTGAGATGTGTGTTGGCATCCTGGGAAACATGGAGGAAACTGATGATGTCAATAGTTTGTGTGATATACGGAGTTCCTTTTCACCCAACCTAACCCAACCATTCATGCTGTTGACGTCAGCCAGGGGACACAACACACACACACACACACACACACACACACACACACACACACACCAGCACTCATACCGTGACAGGCTGGATTAACACGACGTATTTATAGAGGGATGTAACTCAGTGTGTGTGTCGAGTTATGTGAGTCACGAATCTCTCCCTGTCCTCATTATCCCGGCGGAAAACATGTGCGGGATAAACTCTGCCTCATAATGTGATAATTGACAACCCTGTGCGGAAAACATAATTGGGTAAACAATGTACGATAGCGCTCAGTTATTTGAGGCGATAATATATGATAATGCTCAAAAAATGTGAAATAATATTCGTTGATGTATTATAATGCTATTTAATGTGTGATAATGACTAGTGACATACTATGATACTCAATATTGTGTAATGTTCAATAATGGCTGATGTACGATGATGCTAAATAACGAGCGCTTATCATAGGTACGATAATAATCAATGATGTACGATAACGTTCAAAAATGTGTCATGATCGTTGCTGCACAATAATGGACAATATGATATAATGATCAATAATGTACAAAACTCAATAGTGTGTGGAAATTATCAGTGATGTGCTATAATGCTCAATATGGTGCTTTTTTTTTTTATTGGGCACTCCTCTACATCCTTGTGTAAGGTGAAGCGCAGAAGCGTTTACAGCGCCCAACAGGGAAGCATGCTAAGTTCATGCTTGCCTTTATATCTCATGAGTTAAGGGCGTAGAAGCCTGAAGAGTCAGTGGTTTATGTCATCAAGTTATTGGAAGCTCCAACAACTTGTCCCTGAATACGAATTCGCAACTTTCGACTTACAACAGGTACCTACTTTACTGCTAGGTGAACAGGGACTAATGGGGGCTAGGAAGTATGTCCAAACAACTTCCACCGGCCCGGGGATCGAACCCGTGACATCTCGCTTGCGAAGGCAAGAGCGGTACCACTCTACCACCAGCACCCCCAATATGGTGCAATGCTGATCACTAACTTACTGTACGATAACTATCAAGAACTTAAAGACTACGGCAGAGGCACCTACGGGGTCCGGACAAAAGCCGGATAAAGTGCAAGGACAAAAGCCCCTCAATTAAAGTGCAAAATAGGTTAGGTTAGGTTAGGTATTGCAGTTTTATGATGTAATAAATATAATATTTTACATGTTAAAGAAGTGTTCATTAAATGTAGATAATAAAGAATGAAAAGTAATTATTTAAAAAATAATAATTATTATTATTATGTCCAAGAGGATATTTTTACAAGGTGGCTTTTGTCCAAAGCGTCTTTTATCCAAGGAGGCTTTTTCCTAGGAGCTTTTGTCCTAGGCGGCTTTCTTACTGCTGGTCTCCTAACACAGCCCCTCTACCAACCAATAGTCTGCTCTGATGAAACTCTTACAATGGCTGTCAACATTTCCAAAACACCAGATAATTTGGCATCAATCCTTGCTTAAAAATTTACCCTCGCTAGTTTTTTTTTCTCTTTATTCCTTTTAATTTCTGATTTTCTAACCGGTAACACCGTGCAAGTAGTACTAGACGATCTGTGTTCTATCACCCCATCAGTTCCTCGCTGTCCCAGTCAAGCACCAACACTCTCCATAACACAAATTCATGATCTTGTTCCAACCCCCATCGGCCCTCCACCAGGCAACAGACATCCTCACCTCTACAGGAAGACCTCGAGGACATGGCTGAGTTGGGAACAGCCAGCTTGGTTACCTTCCTACTTCTAAAACAAAACACACAGTATCTAGTAACTTGATATTAAAACAGTTTATTTAGCCAGAAAAATACAGAGTGGCTGGTGTGACGCTGCACATTGGGGACAACTTTTGACAACATCACCCCCCCCCCCAACCTCCTTCCCTCTCCTCCTCACATCCAACTCATTCCTCCCTCTCTCCCTCACACAGCCAACTCACTCCTCCCTCTCTCCCTCACACAGCCAACTCACTCCTCCCTCCCTCCCTCACACAGCCAACTCACTCCTCCCTCCCCTCCCTCACAACTCATTCCTACCTCCGTCCCTCACACAGCCAACTCCACCCTCCCTCACACAGCCAACTCATTCCTCCCTCCCTCCCTCACACAGCCAACTCCTCCTCCTCCTCCCTCACACAACCAACTCATTCCTCCTCCTCCCTCCCTCCTCCTCCCTCTCTCCCTCCACACAGCCAACTCACTCCTCCCTCTCTCCCTCACACAGCCAACTCACTCCTCCCTCTCTCCCTCACACAGCCAACTCACTCCTCCCTCTCTCCCTCACACAGCCAACTCACTCCTCCCTCTCTCCCTCACACAGCCAACTCACTCCTCCCTCTCTCCCTCACACAGCCAACTCACTCCTCCCTCTCTCCCTCACACAGCCAACTCACTCCTCCCTCTCTCCCTCACACAGCCACAACTTAAATATGCTACACCGCTCCTACGCTACGCTTCTTGCACAAACACAATCCAGCAACTTTGTTTATCTTAGCTATTCTCTCTGTATGGCCAGGCGGTGTATCAACTATCTTAGTAATAAAGGCCTCTGTCTCGCTTTTACTGCTAATAAGAATATTAGCAGTAAAAGCTAAAAAAATATACTTTGCTGTACCGTTAATGAACTATTGATGGAAGAAGAAGTTTTGGAGACTGAACAGTGAGACAATGTGGAGCCTCCCGGAGGGTGGCGTCCTACCGTGGCCTAGCGAATGATCCGCCCGGACCAAACTTGGCATGGATAGCAAGTGTCATGTGGGGATCTCAAAAAAACTCCAACCAAACCGATCCGACACACCCAACCCAACCCGACCCGTTAAACCACACAGAGGTTGAAAAGTCGTATCACATCCCACGTATTATAGGTAATTGTATCCTTATATATACTACTACACGTTCACTACAACACCAGTACTACACGTTCACTACAACACCAGTACTACACGCTCACTACAACACCATTGGACCCCAGGTCGCCTCTCAACCTCGCTCACAATGAGAATCCAGTGTGCAACATCAAAAAAGGATCGGCAAAGACAAAACTCTTAGAAAAATGCAGCCTCATAGTCTGGGATGAAGGCCTTAAAAGCATCATACCTTTGGAGAAGTGTTCAGACACTCACCCTATCCACAAACATGAGAGTACATCTACAAGGAGATCAGGATGCTGGACGGTTTGCAAACCTTCTACTACAGATTGGGAATGGAACTTTCCCTGTTGATTCAGAAGGACAAATAATCATTCTTCAAGGATGTGGAAATGTTGTAAAGTCCTCAACTGAGCTCACTAACATGGTCTACCCAAACATTATCCACCACTACAAGGATCACAAGTGGCTGCGTGAACGCGCAATTCTGGTACCAACGAATGAAACAGTGGCTGAAATCAACATGACTCTACTCAGACAGCTTCCAGGCAGTGAGACCTCATTCAAATCTGTTGATACAGTAATCGACCAGGTCTAAGCAGTCCATTACCCTGCAGAATTCCTTAATTCTTTGGAGCCCGCTGGAATGCCTCCTCACCACCTCACTCTCAAGATTGGAACTCCTATAATGCAATCCTCTGCAATGGCACAAGACTGGTGGTGAAGAACATGATGCCACATGTACTGGAAGCTACAATACTGACAGGAAAAGCTAAAGGAGAGGACGTTTTTATACCAAGGATACCTTTCATCACCACTGACCTGCCATTTGAGTTCAAGCGACTTCAGTCCCGGTTAAAGTGAGCTTTGCCATGACCATCTACAAAAGCCAGGGACAGTCCCTAAAGATGGTTGGCCTAAACCTGGTGTTTCCTTGCTTCTCTCATGGACAGTTCTATGTTGGATGCTCCAGAGTGGGAACTGGCAAAAATCTGTACATACTTGCTGCTAATGGCAAAACCAAAAATGTGGTCTACCTTAATGCACTATAGTGAGACAATGTGGAGCCTCCCAGAAGGTGGCGTCCTACCTTGCCCTAGCGAAAGAGCCGCACGGAGGGCGGCGATTCCGCTAGTAATAATAATAATAATAATAATAATAATAATAATAATAATAATAATAATAATAATAATAATAAGCCATAAATAAATGCATTTTTTTTTAAATATCAAGAGTAAGGAATGATATACAGGTATGTATATTGTGTTTTCAAAGTAAGAGAAACACTTGAGACCCTGCAATTGTGTGTAAATGTGGCAGAAAGTCAGATCAGCAACCAGGGACTTGGTCACAATTTTGGTGGTGCCATATGGCAGCAGGGTCTACCATTACACAACACATTATGCTTCCAATATCTTCCCAGACGGTAGTACCTCCCTGATTGATAGCTGCCAAATACCTACTACTTGTGTAGTGTAAATAGTGTAATATGAATTGAACATACAAATTATAGTTTACAGTTGATACCCCGGGCTGGTCTCCTGCCATACTGTGTGAGGCCACGTGGTACAGTAACTTGTCCATTGATGTTGATATGAAGGACCTAACGTGGTCATGGAGACACCGGTGCGGTGTTCACCTGGTGTGTGTGTGTGTGTGTGTGTGTGTGTGTGTGTGTGTGTAATAACATGAATATTAATCTAATAATAATTAATAAGTGTTGGTTCACAGATTGAGGATGTAAAGCAGATCGTTTATATTCCATAATCCTCCGCCACTATAAAACATTAATGCCATGGCGGCTCCTCGATCTACAGTCTGTATTAAATTTGCATAATTCCTCTTACAACAATATCTTAACCAAACTTTGTATTTTTTTATCACAATATAACAACTCTCCCGTAATTAAATTAGTGTCGTGCTCTATTATAGTCTTCTGTACTCTGAAGATTATTATAAATTTTACGCCTTAACTGAGATGCCGTCCGCTCAAGCAACGAAATTAATGGCTCTTTATTGAGTCCAGCTTAAGTGTGACACTACCAGGCTATGTCACCCTTCTGACACCTTACCTTACCCCTAAAACACCCCCTGACACCTCCCCCATAAAACCCTTGACACCTCCCCCTTACCACCCTTTGACACCTCCCTCATATTACACTTCACACCTCCCCATACCACCCCTTGACACCTCCCCCATACCACCCCTTGACACCTCCCCCATACCACCCCTTGGCACCTCCCCCATAACATCCCCTCCTCCTTACTCCTTCCCCATCCTCCCCCAAAATTACTCACAATGACACCAAATTTTAAGTCACGATAAACTGTTTTAAAAGGAGCTGTGGACATTATGGGAACATGTGTTTTTGTGTGGCCCGACACCATGGCGTAGCAACGATCACTGAAAGAGGAGTTTAACCCATTCCTGCAGCCATTCTGAACCTTGTTATGAGAGTGCAAAACATGATTGCATAAAACGTGATTGCATTTACATTTGCTGAAATGGACCTACAGGTGTGTGGTGGTACACGTGGACCTACAGGTGTGTGGTGGTACATCGGGACCTACAGGTGTGTGGTGGTGCATCTGGACCTACAGGTGTGCCACGTAGACCTCCCACTCCCTAACTCCCACTACCCAACCCCCACTACCCCAACCCCCCACTACCCCAACCCCACTCACTCCCACCCCACCCCAACCTCCCCCACTACCCCAACCTCCCCACTACCCAACCTCCCACCACCCCTGCAACTCCCCCACTCACTCCCAACCTCCCACCACCCCCACCTCCCCCACTACCCCCAACCTCCCCCCCACTTACCAATGTAAGCCAGCAGTATTAAGTTACGTTGAATGGCAGGATGTGTGTAGGACTGAAGAGAGAATGTGACGTGTCAGATGGGCAGAGGAAGAGAAAGAATAATGAGAGACAGGATGAAAAGATAAATAAGAACATTAATACTTGCTTTAAATAGTTACGACGAGTTCAACACGAGGTAAGAACCACACCTGCACCACACCTACACCACACCTACACCATACCTGCACCATACCTGCACCACACCTACACCACACCTGCACCATACCTGACCACGGCGCCATCTCTCTCCCACATAACATCTCCGTTACTGCATCACAAGTACATCACACTCTGGGGAAATTTTGGCTGGCGGTGACTGATTAGGTTAGGTTAGGTTAGGTTAGGTTAGGTTAGGTTAGGTTAGGTTAGGTGATATTCCCACAAAACCGACGCCATTATGGTTATGTTTCGTCCCGTTTTTATTTGTTTTTCTTTGAAGGTTCAGAATTTAGTTCTTTTTTCTTTAGGACATTTTCTTCACTGCGACCTCGTAAATGTAAACCTGCGACCTCGTAAATATAAACGACATTTTCTTCCCATAAATCAACCTGGATTCGACTATAATATTCCATAACAAACATTTGCTTCGTCTGTATTCAGCCTGGCTAAACCGACAGAGGAGTGAACTATCAGCCAAAGGAAGAGAAATGAGAGGTGACTGATGTGGAGGAGACGGGAGAGAGAGGAAGGGGAAGAATCAAGAGGAGGAGGTGGAGAGAACCATCAGTAGGTTGTGGCTGCACTTGACGGCTGAAGGAAATTATTTTGGTGGTTTTAAAGCTGTGTGATGTACCGGTGAGAGAGACCCCCTCCTGTACACCACACACTCACACAGCCTCTACACCACACACCTCCTCTACACCACACACTCCTCTACACCACACACTCCTCTACACCACACACTCACACCTCCTCTACACCACACACACTCACACCTCCTCTACACCACACACTCACACCTCCTCTACACCACACACACTCACACCTCCTCTACACCACACACACTCACACCTCCTCTACACCACACACCCACCCACACCCCCCACACCACACACCACCACACCACACTCACCTCCTCTACAACACACACCCCCACACACACCCCCACACCACACACACCTCCTCTACACCACACTCACACCTCCTCACACCACACACACTCACGCCTCCTCTACACCACACACCTCCTCTACACCACACACCTCCTCTACACCACACACTCACACCTCCTCTACACCACACACACTCACACCTCCTCTACACCACACACTCACACCTCCTCTACACCACACACACTCACATTGGATAAAAATCGTAAGGTCTGTTTATGTTACATTACAAAAGTTGACACAACAAACGACACTGTAGGAACGAGAAAGAAAGAGCAGTTTATCCCCGTATACTTTAGTGGGGACTGATGTATGTACACAAACAAAAGGACTCAATAGAAATAATCCTTCAAACACGACACACCCACAACACCCTGGTGGACTCACTTGTAAACATAGCATCATGGCGGCTATGTGACGCATGCCGTACCTACAACGACACAATATTATCCTTCCATCTGAGCAAACTGTAAATGAGCAAACTGTAAATGGGTGTTTGTGTATTGTAAGAGATAGTGTCTAAAGCTGGTTATCTTTTAACAACTTGTACTGTAAAAGATTAAGATTGGAGTATTTATATCTATTGGGGCTCACTGAAGTTTGTTTTGGGAAGCCACAGTGTGTGATTTTTGTGGTATCTGATACACCACCACACCATATACTGCCACACCATGACACAGGGTAGATGATAGTAGTCGGTAAAGAACAAAGCCACACCACAACACGACTTGCCAAGGTTAATCCTCTGACCTGGACGTCTTAGCAAAAACGTAATTCTACAGGAAATTCTTAGTTTGTATTGACGTCACAACTCCCATAATGCAACGCGTCTACACCTACAAGGTGGTGGACTGCGCAAAGGATTATGGGAGGATGTGACGTCATGTGAAAACTAAGAAAATAACAACAAAGAAAGAGTCTGTGAACTGCTGTGTATTGTGTTATATGTTGACATTTGGCGGTGTGGAAATATCACATGACAGCAATGGTACAGTACCTTACCATGACGTGAGAGTGATGTAAGAGACGTGACTGACGGTAATGTAAGAGAGACGTGACAGTGACGGTGATATAAGAGACGTGGCAGTGACGGTGAAGTAAGAGAGACGCGACAGTGACGGTGAGGTAAGAGAGACGTGACAGTGCTGCAGCTTTCTGAAAGAGGCATGGCTGTATGGTAGTGTCCTCAGCAGTGATGATGATAACTTCACCACGCTACAATAATTTTGCAACAGTAAATTTCACCATCGGTTGCTTTATACATTAACACAACAGTGAGAAAGAACTTTGCCGAGATGAGAGAGATTCAACACGATCCTGGCTAGACAGTGAGAACGACTACACAACTGTGGCGGGTCTCTCTGTCTCCCTCTCCAGGAAAATGTTGAAAGTGAAAACTCCGGACAAATATCTTGAGAGCAAAATATTCCCCGGACGACAGCGACATCCTGACCCTGAACTTTACTGCCTATCCTATGCATTTCACTTTTACTCTCCCTTCAGTGAACAGCGCCTACAAAGATATTACCATTTTCACATTCACATCAAAACTGACATTAACCACTGAAGAAATATTCAAGGCGAATACATTAACTTCCTAGACAATGAATTACAGAACTTGTGAGATAAAATGTTGTCGCTAGTTAGTGTAAGCCTGAGGAGGGGGAGGGCGGGGGAGGGTTCTTGCCTCCAGACACTGCACACATTTTATTCTCAACTCATCTGCAATGTCAACTTTGTCGCCTTTGATTCGCGTCCTCACGGAGTTAAACATCATAAACTAAAGCAAACACTCGAGTCCTGTACAGTATCACCCAACATTTATCAATTCTGTGTATGATTTAGCCATCACAGAGCAGCGAGACGAAGTGTGCGTTTGACGGGAGGGGACGGCCAGCACCCACTACAAGTCCTACTACAGGGGGTGTCACCATTCATCTTTATGTGTACTCGTGTGTTCCATCTTTCATTGATCAGAGTATTCAGGTGTTCATCTTTGATCACAGTTAGTGGAGATATGTTGTAGGTGTTCACGACCAGTTATCACAATACAGTGTTCAACATGCATTAAGTTCATCACAAACACCTTCTTGGTGAAGCGGTGTTCACCTCCCTGGGTCAACAATCACAAATGGTAGTACGATGGATATGTTCTCGTAAAGGGTGACGCAAGAATGCACCTAAGTGGTTAAATTTTTGCCAAAACCCAAAAATAATATCAAAACTACCATCAAAATTCTAACAAGACTAATTTAACAAGATTATAAATTTGCTGCTTATTTTTGTTTAAGTTTCGGTGGTGTGTGCGTGTGTGTGCGTGTGTGTGTGTGTGTGTGTAACATTATCCCACATTGTGATTTGTTGCTCTAACCTATTATTTACTTTACTCCAAAACCACTGTATTGATCGTCCAGCACCAGTACTGTCGTGAATAATTCCGATAACTGCATTGTTACATTAGGTTAGGTTAGGTGTAAAAACTTGTTCTCGAGTGTTGAGTGCTACGAGCTACACCCTGACACACAACACACACGCTATGTCAACACGCTTCCTTTGTGTAATTTAATGTGTGGAAATACCTTGTAATTACTTCGAATCCACCTCGACTCACTCCGCTATAAATACAAGGAACTGGCAGTCTTGTATTTTCTGTGAGTCTAAGATTCATAATTATTTAGTATTAGTTACGATCAATAGTGTTGCTGTGGTGCTGCAGCCGACAAGAAGCTCTCGTTAATGACTCTTGACTTGACCTAACCTGACCTGACCTAACCTGACCTGACCTAACCTCACTTCACCTAATCTAACCTCCGTCCCGAGTATTGTTGTAGGCACGAGACCACAAATTTATTTTATTAATTTTCAGCTCACCACCAGTACTCAGCAGCGTATAAGGATCATTTCTCAGGTGTAAATTTAATATACCTCACCTGGAAATGATCAACAACCCTGAGGTAATATTATGTAACCACTGCACAATTAACAGGTGTATTTAGTCAAGTATATATCATGAAGCGGGAAAAAACCGAATCATATGCGAGTTGATACACATAATAATATAGCCAATCAACTCAAAGCTTGGCCTAGGATTAGTTTGTAACGAGGCAGCTGATTGGTTGGTGAAGGGACGACCGAAGAGAGGCAGCTGATTGGTTGGTGAACGGACGACCGAAGAGAGGCAGCTACAATTCTTTATCATTTAATCTATCATACAGTATCTACAGTATATTCTGATATGGTTAGGGATAATAACTTTTCTGTGCTGATCTCTGATAATTTACACACTTTGGGAAGCAAATATTAACAGGTGTGGGGGTGAAGAGGGTGAGGTGTGGGGGTGAAGAGGGTGTGGTGTGGGGGTGAAGAGGGTGAGGTGTGGGGTGAAGAGGGGTGTGGTGTGGGGGTGAAGAGGGTGAGGTGGGGGGTGAAGAGGGTGGTGTAGGGGTGAAGAGGGTGAGGTGTGGGGTGAAGAGGGTGAGGTGTGGGGGTGAAGAGGGTGAGGGTGATGAGGGTGAGGGGGGTGAAGAGGGGTGAGGTGTGGGGGTGAAGAGGGTGAGGTGTGGGGTGAAGAGGGGAGGTGGGGTGAAGAGGGGAGGGTGATGGGTGAGGTGTGGGGGTGAAGAGGGTGAGGTGTGGGGTGAAGAGGGTGAGGTGTGTGGGGGTGAAGAGGGTGAGGGTGAAGAGGGTGAGGTGTGGGGGTGAAGAGGGTGAGGTGTGAGGGTGAAGAGGGTGAGGTGTGAGGGTGATGTAGTAATGTTCAGGAATCAAATTATTAACACACTCAACCACCCACTTATCCACCCACTCACCAACCCACACATACATCCACACATCCACCCACCCACACTCGCCATTTCTCTCTTCCCTATGTTATAAATGTTCATATCTTCCACAAATTCATGAGGCTGCTACAATGTGCTGTACACTGCAACATGTTCGGTTAATGAATATTTGCGGTGTATATTTAGGAGGGAAGACTGGCGAATATCGTCATAAAATACAAAGTGGTTTATAAATCGGGGACGGAAGCTGACGCAAGGAAAGGCTGGGAGGCCGAGCGCGGCGTAGCGGAAAATGGGAACAGTATTAAGGTACCAAGAGCTGAGGACGCTGTAGCTCGGGTCGGCTACACTGCACGAGGCGTCATCAGCTATACTCTAATACCGTTTATACATCAAAGTCGAGTTACCTGAGTTTCCTGAAAATTTGGAAGAAATTGCTTTTATCGTTGACACGGTCTCCCGCTGTTGCCATTATGGGCAGGAACACAATCATAGGTTTTCCTTGGTTCTCTTCCTGCTAAAACAAATTTTCTTCACTCGATAAACTTTCTTCCTATCAGACAAGAAATTACATATTTATAGTTTCCCAAACCTGAGTTAAGGTCCAGTACAGAGAACAGTAAATACTGCCTTCTCCGTTATTGTGATAATAATAATACTAAATAATGGTTTTTGATGCACTATACTGTCATCAGTCACCTTTTATCTCACCCAACTATTAATAATTAATATGTAACAAAAATAACTACGACCAGACACACATGAACGACACTGGTGGGAAGAATGGCAGGTCTGTTGTGAACCATGATGCACACACTAAGCAGACTACACAAGTTTATCAGCACAGAAGAGTGTTACCAAACCAAAAGAGGTAGAAAATCTTCCTTTTACGAATACCATAACACGAGTTGGCTCAATGAGGATCTGGTTATCAGGGAGGTACAGTACATGGAGGCGGGCAGGGTGTGGCTGGTGAGGCTGGTGTGGCAGACGAGCTTTGGCTACACAACACAGATAGATACTGATAAATATCTCAACTTAACCCAGCGTGTCCAGTCCTCTTACTTACTTACAGGTGTTACTCAAAGAACAGACTTCATTTGAATCTAGCGCACACGAGTTTACGAGGCCGACAAAATGTTGTATCCTAGTATCGTTATCACTGCGCGTGTTGGTGTGAGCGAGGAGCCTGCACACCCACCTTCATCAAGGGTTAACACACAGTGACCAGAAGACAACCACAATACCGTCAACAACTCAATGAACAGTACAGTACATGGGTACCGCCGCCAGGACCACCACCTACAATGTGGTTCATTACAGAATTTACGTGGTCGTCACCCCACCATAACTCAGCATACGTGGTCGTTATACCAATGTACCTCAGTATACGTGGTCGTTATACCAATGTACCTCAGTATACGTGGTCGTTATACCAATGTACCTCAGTATACGTGGTCGTTATACCAATGTACCTCAGTGGTGGTCATCACACCGCCACTTGCTCTATGGTCGGGGGTTGAGGAGAGTAATAAGTCACCGTCAGTATATACAGCTCAGCACTACGTGAGCATCATCCCAGCTGCCATACAATGGTGGGGCCATAGTGCTCCCCGGGGCCTCGTGTACTGATCAAGATAAATACTACCTACCCCACCCCACCCTGCCCCACCCCACCCCGCCCCACCCCACCCTGCACCGCCCCCGTCTCCTGATATACTGATCAAGATATATCTCACCCCGCCCAGCACTTGGTCCTCCTCCGCCTCGCTTCCTGGCACGGTTTTATCACTTCCTCACAGCCGCACCTCCGTTTGCCAGTACACCTCTTCACAAGGTACAGTTGCCCCAGAAAGTGTCTTTACCCCTGGAGTGATGTTTACGTTAATGTGGCAGCGTCGCAATGTCAAATTTAGGAATGAAATGGTAGTAGTCTTGTAACGATGGAGCTGATTAGTGGACAAGTTCGGGTACTGAGGCGGTTGAAGGGTCTCTGTTCCAAAGGTAAGACTGTGAGGGTTACCCCAACCACCATACTATCGTGTTAAGTAATCCTCCTTAATCTTGTTTTGATATTTCATGACGACTCTGAGCACACCTGTGAAGATGACCCCCACCGCTGCCACGACCACAACACCTCACTCACACCACACTCCACGAGACCACATTTATACAGCCAGCGGGGAGGCGGCCTACAACCACGTATTTACAGAACCAAATTAGCATTGACTCATATATAACCTGTATGTTAATTCCATGTCACGCACTTCTACTTCCTTTTAATCAAACTCTCAAATTTGGCCACGAAGTTTAAAGCAAATAAAAAACATCTTTATAAGGTAACAGTTTATATTATTAGTTCATTGTATTATCCTTACCCCCTACCCCCCCTCCTCCCCCCGCCTCCCACCCCACAAATACGTCCTTTCTCAAACTGCCTCGTCTCTGAACAACACTCATCTCACCTCACGCCCACTGTACTACACTCCTCCTCAATGATTCAGCCATGATTTCCGTCTTTCTTCCACCCATCCATCCACCCATCCATACATCCGCCCACCTAATACTCCCTCCCCTTTATTCATGGCTTTTCAGAGTGATTGATGATATGAAGTCTATCCTTACACCATTGTTTCAGCCTGCACACACACACACACACACACACACACACACACACACACACACACGAGGGGAAAGGGGTGTAGGTTGGTGAGTGTTACCAGGACCCATAAGGTAGAAGGAGGCAACGACACCAACAAGGGGCCGACCACAGTTCAATATTGTGGTCGGGTGCCCATGGGCCACTACTGAAGGTGGAAGACTATTACACTGACGGTGCTCCACTACTCGTGTTAAGGAAGATACTCCACTACCATCTACTGTATATCCACGCTACCACCACCCACATCCACACTACCACCACCCACATCCACACTACCACCACCCACATATTACAACCTTGAATTAATTACAGGGATATTTTTCATCATAAATAATTCCCAAAGTCTTAAATTCATCATCCAGGTTTTGTACCACACGTGTATTTTAATTCCCAGCAGTAATCGTAAATTAATGACTCGCTTATTTCGCCCAACAGCCATTTTACTGATCACTGAGAGTAGCACATATTGCTGCATATTACACCACCAATCCCTTACACCACCAATCCCTTACACCACCAATCCCTTACACCACCAATCCCTTACACCACCAATCCCTTACACCACTAATCCCTTACACCACCAATCCCTTACACCACCAATCCCTTACACCACCAATCCCTTACACCACCAATCCCTTACACCACCAATTATGCAGCATCAACAACCAGTCCAAAATTCTCCTCAAATAATATGCATTACCTTTCTCCAAGTGGTCATTCCAATTACATACATTCATTAATATTAAACCAGAGTAAACAGCACCACAACGTATGTATAATTTTAACACAACTTCATTATACATAGAATTATACATTATGCATTAATTTCCAGCAGATATACTCATAATTAATTCACATCACTGCCACTACAAGACATCATCAACAACAGTGTGAGTTAAGAATACAGTATAATGTATTGTGCTTATGAGCTGTTCGTCACACACACACACACACACACACACACACACACACACACACACAGCAGGAAATAATACAAAGAAAAACCTATGTAAATTATTGTTAAAATCTTAAATCATTATTAAGTACTGTATATATAACCCTCTAATAAATGTTAAACACGAGTTTGTTTTTCGTTAATTACACAAACTACTAATAATACCATGACATAATTAGCTTTAGTATATAACAGAGATTAATAAATGATAAAATAAAAAACACAAATACAATATAACTACGGTGTGCTGATGGTAAACAGAGGTATAACGAAGCACTGCTCGCCTCCCCTCGCTGCCCTAAAACCAATTAAGGAAATTCTTCATTCCATTCGTCAAAAACAAATATCATGTGTGTCTTGTCTCTGATGCAACTCGGGTTATTGACACGCCTAAATATCTATTGAGGCGACGTACAAGTTACCCCTCACTCAGTCCATCACAATAGGCAAACTATCATTCAAATGTTAAATCATGAACAACTACGTGGAAGTGGGAAGAACAAATTAAATAATGTGAGCATGTGTTATTGTTATGGTGTGGTTTAGTGTTCAATATCAGTGTTCTGGAAGTTATCGTCCTGCATCAAGTGGTAAAGTGTGTAGGAAGTTCCCCAGCTAGTGACGTGAGGGCGAGGTGTACTTTAGTCGCGCATAGCAAATTGTAAATCATGTATATCATATCCGCCTGCCGCTGGTTAGGTCGATAGCTGAATAATATTGAGGAAATCGGACAACAATTATTAACGTCGACAAAAATACAAACAAAATTATCTAAGGTAAGAGTTGTGGATTCTAGCGTGCCTCAGTCTGGCTTTATCACACCTTCATACAGCTACTTGACGACCCGATAAAAAAAAAAATCTCAGACAAAGAAAAATTAAGACGAAAATATAACATCTAGGTAATATAGTTTGATGTGTTCTTAAAACTAATATGTAAACGAGACTTAATGACAGTAAAATATGATCGTCATTTGTTTTCATAATAGATGCCTTAATTATATGGAAGATTAGTGTTTTTGTTCTTATAATTTGATAATTACTTCAAGTTCGCTCTCTCTCTCTCTCTCTCTCTCTCTCTCTCTCTCTCTCTCTCTCTCTTTCATTTGTCATAATAAAATAAGAGACATTTTTCTAAACAACATTCTCCTTTAACTGTTTTAGTGATATATGTAATTAGTGAAGAATATACATCATACTGGCCACACTACACACCTGGCCACATTACACACCTGGCCACACTACACACCTGGTCACACTACACACCTGGCCACACTACGCACCTGTCCCCACTACACACCTCACCACACTACACAGCTGGCCACACTACACACCTGGCCACACTACACACCTGGCCACACTACATGCTTCACCCACCTGGCCACACTACACGCTCTACTTTAACAACAGCCAAATCAATGACAAATTAGATTTTTTGTAATTTTTGTAATTAAATGAACCGTAAAAGGCCCGGGACTGTATCGTTTATCATCCCAGACTGTAAATACTATTAATGTATCTCCGTATATACAAATTAGAACGAGTCACCTAACCTAACCTAACCTAACCTAGCCTAACCGAACTTAACCTAACCTAACTTCACCTAACCTAAGTTTTATCTCCCCAGGTAACGTTAGGGTGTTTAATTAGCAGGTGAATTAAGTTAAAGGTAATCTAATACATACAACAAAATACATCATACAGTATTTTATTCAGGACCACACTGCCATGGCCACTGTTTCCTCAGCAAACTTTCCCACTTGAGACTGGTAAAAATCCTCACTACACAAGAAGAGAGACGAGAGTGTGTAAGGCCCACCTGTAGCCGTCTCTTACTGCGTTACATTGTTTGTGGAGGGTTTTTTTTTTTTCCTGAGATATTGGGGTCTGATCACACTCCGAGACGAGGGTGACCAGGCCCAGTAAGGTGAGGTGAAGATGATGGTGTTTGTAGGCTAAGTCAGGTTAGATCAGGGCATATCCAGTCAGGATTAAGTGGGGTTACATAAGTGTACAATACCTTCTGCCAGACGAGGATGTTTAAGTTTTTGATGTTAGTTCTGCTCAAGGTTTTCTCACGGACCAAAATAAATGTGAGGTAACTGAGATTGGGTCAAGTTCACTCTCGAAAGATATGACTCAGGTGGAGTAAGATGGATGGTGAATGAGGATGATGTGTGAGGCAAGTCTCGTGAGGTCGTGGGTTTCCCCTGGTGTAGTGTGAGCAGGTGAGGTGACGTGGTGAGCAGGTGAGGTGACGTGGATGAGGTTAATGAGACCTATAATACAAGGGTGAGCAGGTAAGTCCCCAAACACACCTGGTGAAGAATTAACAAACACAACAGAGAGTTTCCACCACAACACAACAACACAAAACAACACACAAAGCAACACACAAAGCAACACACAAAACACCTCCCTCTACCCACTCTCAACACAATGTCCTTTCTTCTCTAGTGTTTCTCTTCCATAAAAGTTAAACTCAAATGAACGTCTTTGATTACAGAAATTTTACTACAAATAATATTTTTTTAAGTCTGTTATGCAAATAAGAAAACAATCCAGGTAAGATTCCCGTTAAAGTCAACAACACGCTGCCTCCCGAGAGCTCAAGGCCACGACGCTCTACAAGAAAACCTTTAAACTTTTCTTAATTACCTCATAAATTCCCAGAACTTTGCGTGCATCTCACCAATCATACGACGGGAGATAATTATTATTTCACGAGTTATTTGAGAATTAGTGGAAACCTCCGTGAGAAAGTGTGTGTGTGTGTGTGTGTGTGTGTGTGTGTAATATGACTCAAATCATTCTTCCAACACAACAAATGTCCTTCACTGAACTTCTAAAGACTCATTCACAGTCTTCCTATTCTTAGGTAAACATAAACACCAGTCACTTTACAGTTAACAATCAGCCATGTATCAAGGCTCCACTCTCAGGTCACCCATATAATAAGGCTCCACTCTCAGGTCACCCATATAATAAGGCTCCACTCTCAGGTCACCCATATAATAAGGCTCCACTCTCAGGTCACCCATATAATAAGGCTCCACTCTCAGGTCACCCATATAATAAGGCTCCACTCTCCAGGTCACCCATATAATAAGGCTCCTCTCAGGTCACCCATATAATAAGGCTCCACTCTCAGGTCACCTACACAGTAAGGCTCCACTCTGGTCACCCTACACAGTAGGCTCCACTCTCAGGTCACCTACACAGTAAGGCTCCACTCTCAGGTCACCCATATAATAAGGCTTCACTCTCAGGTCACCTACACAGTAAGGCTCCACTCTCAGGTCACCTACACAGTAAGGCTTCACTCTCAGGTCACCCATATAATAAGGCATCAAAGGTAATAATTGGACATTACTAACAGGTGACGGTGTTTAGACCTATCAACTCTTTATCAGCTGTTTAAACACTATCGGGGATGAACTTGATGACCAGTCGTACCTCCCTCCCCCCTGTACCACAAGCCACCTCCCGGCCAACTCCGTCGTTTTTCCACCCAACACTCGTAATAACTCGCATCTATCATACTAAAATACTCTGTCCTCGTCTTCTGCTCCCTCACAATCCTCGTAATGTTACAGTTGTGGGAAAAATGTTCTGTGGTTCTCGGGTCGATGGCTTAAGCCCACCTAAATAGGTATAAATGTGTCAACACCTAAGGTAATAGGGGGTTCCACAGACCCCAGAGGAGGAAAAAATCACCAAAAATCAGGATATTACATTTAATAAAATTTAAAGGCATATACAAACATTTAGAGGTCTTAGCTAGCCTTCTGACTGAAAATTAATTTGATTTTTTTTACCCTTTTACACTTATGTTCATATAAAACAAATTTATGGAGTACAACGAATTTTCCTTGTCTGGCCCTGAGAGAAGAATGATGGGGCAGGATACACTGTCAATAGCAGCCACCAGGCACCGTCAGCACACTGCAGGAAATGGAAATGAAAATTAGCAATTTGCTATACGTTTTTTTTTACATGTTTCATATAGGCACTTTGTAGTTCCTATATGGATCATGTGTAATGATATATATGTGTACATTGGTTTGATGCATAAGAGAATGATATTTACCTGGTTTACTGGCCCTCGTGGCAGAGTGAGTAGGAGTGGCGTACACCGACGCTGTGTCTGCAGGAGGTGCAGGTCTCTCTCCATAATATCTCAGGGATTTCATCATTACTGATATTTTTCAGACACATTGCTCAGAAAAATCTTTGAGAATATTTCTGAAAAGTATTTATAACCTGCATAATGAAATAAACACTAATCTATGCACATTTGAAGCAACGCACTATTGCCTCCCTGAAAAAAAACATACGTTTCTTCCAAAAGTAGCATGTTCATATTTCAGCACCAAAACACTTCAAATCTACATGATTTTATAGCAAAAATACTCTAGTTTCCAAATAGTTTATTTGGTACAGTAAATCACTGTCTTTCCAACACATCTGATAATTACAAAAAACGCCATTTGCCATCACGTGGTAGCTACGGATCTCTCCGTCTAAGATTCGGTATAGCAGGGTTCTGTGTTACCTCAAACGAATGTCAATGACAATGAGCGAACACCAAAATACCTGCACACGCATTCCAACTACAACTGTTCACTGTATTTCACTTTAAACCATAATATTTCGTCTAAACAATGCGAGGGCACTGCAGGTGCAGTATTAGTACCGTGGGGTGCCAATGGACCCCAGGGTCTCTGCTGTTAAGCCTTGGATAAGGAGCGACACCCATCACACTTTCACTCTGCGAGAGCATGAGGCAGACTAACTGCGGAACAGACCACAAGCACCAAGATCGCCCAGCAAATACATAGGAGCACCAACAAGCTAAGTGCTGTTCGGCGTGAGGATCTTTGGACCCCACATTACTTTGCTCACAGTTGATAAGTTTGAAGTGTTTCTCCAGCACGAAGAATTTATTTGAACTTACAACCTTTTAACGGCCTTTTTATGTTTGTTTGTTTTCATATTGTCTTTGTCCATTTTCTTTTCACCGAAACTGGTCATGATTCGTTCAGCTTCTAGGTTACTTTCACGCCCTCATTCTCACGCCCTCACTCTCACGCCCTCACTCTCACCTGTACTTACCTTTCTAGTTTAGGAGGATTGAAGACCCTGCTGAGCGCTGAGGGCCTCTCCCTTTTCTCCTTTTCGAGGTGGGCTGAGGGTCCCAGGGTGTGGGACCGGGTGAGGGTGGGTGTCGCCCTGGGGGAGGACTTGAAGGGGGACAGGGAGGGACTCCACCCAGCCACCTCCCCTCCCCCTGCACCGCCTCCTGGGGCCACCGTTGCCGCTACTCCTCCTGATCCTTTTAAAGCTCCTAATCCATCAGAGCCCTCGAGAGCAATAGCTGCTGCAGTAGCTGCTGTCCCCGTTGCTGTTGCTGCTGCCGGTGCTGCTGCTGCAGCTGCTGGCCAGGGCGGTGGAGGCGGCACCAGCGTGGCTTTGCTCAGCGGGTACACTCATGGCGCGAGACTCGGGCTACTGATTCTTATAATGTTTCAAAGACTTCCTTTCATCACTAGAGTCAGAAACACTTTAGCAAAACGCCTTTTCTCGATAGATATGACTCAACAATAAGATGTAAACAAAACAACTAGATCATTAATGTTTACTTAGCTTTTCATACGGCACTTCACGCTCTCATAAACATTTTTTTTTCCAAAGCCTGAAAAGAAAAAAAAGAAAAAGTATTAGCCTTGTATAATAAACTATTTATAGCAGTACAGTAGTACATCAATGGTGACCTCACTCTCCCCCAGACCCCAGCCACCTCCCTAAAGTCACACCACTAAAGGGTGACCTCCAGCAGCTCCTGTGGTAGAGAACAACGCAGATAAAAGTGAGTCCATAGTCGTTTTTCTCCCCTCTTCTCCCTCCCGACACATTACCTACTTGCTTACCGATGGCTGTACCCACACTTTCCCCAACCGACAGTCATGCCTATGGGACCAACTTTCACTCCCCTCCCCAACTTTCCTCCCTCCCCAACTTTCACTCCCCTCCCATACAGTGGGTGAAATATTGCTTCAGGGCAACAAAATCCACCAAGACTAAAATATCAAGTAACAAGCAGATGCAGAAAATACCAGTGTGACTTAATATACACATTTTGAAACAAAGAAAACATTGCAGTTCCCTTTTATAATGGAAGTTTTAAGTAATCATTTATTCAACAGTCCAAACATCAACCAATAATACACTGAGCTTCACTCTACAGACTAAATGAAATTTTTAATTAGAAATGTGGGAATTTATTGCAAATACATAAAAAATTAAGCTATTGTTGAAAATTAGTTCATTATAAAGGATTATATCTTTTTTTATCTGACAGTTCACATTTATAGAGGGAAACAAGTTTGGAAGAAATCTTTTACAAATAAATCTTCATATAGAAATACAGTATTGTGTAGAGATGAGGAACACTGGGTGGGCCGCTACACTAACACTGGGTGGGCGGCCTTCACACCTCTCCCGACCACGGCAGCTGTACTCATCACTTTATACACTGTGTCACTATCAATACCCAGAAGGCCAAGAAAATACAGATATCTTATATATCACCACCACTTCCTCTCCTCACATCATTAATGTCCTTGTAACTCTGGTACTCTCTCACCACACGCCACAAGGAAGCTGTCGTATTATGATATTTAATCTAATTAAATTCAGTTTATCTTATAATAACTTATCAACTCACTAGCCGTTCAGGTGTAAGTCTGTTCTTTGTTACTTTGCTATGAACTTTAAGGTCCAGTGTTAGTAGAGAAGGACACCAGCGAGGGTCTCACTGGATCACTGCCCCGAGACACAACAGTAAGAGATGCGCGCGTCATCACCATTCTGCTATATATAGAAAAAGTGATAAAAAGTAACTGAAACACAACTGAGTAAAGAACCTACAATAAATAATGACTTTTGTTATAACCAATGACAGCTGCGGGTAGAGTATTATTACACCGGGGTATAATAAGCTCTCCTGCACTTTGCTCAGTCCGGCTAAAAGACGGATATCCGGCAGCAAGCGAGACTAAGATACAGGAGAAGGGAGGAAGAGAGTAAGTAATAAACATTAAAGGTGAGAAGGCTGGGCGTGGCACTAACACCTGACCACCAGAGTCACCTCAAACTCTCGCCTCTTTCTACTAAACTCCTCCTCCAGACAAAACTTCTACTCAAGAGGACACAATAACTTGTGTTGTTAACTCAGAACACCAACACATCTTAAGTCGTCCCTCGGTGTAGCGTCAACCAGGTGTACAGTACCGGACCTTCCTCATTCCCGACTTGTCCATCAACCAAGTAAAAAACTAACCCTGCCTAACCTAACCCAACCAAGTGAAAAACTAACCCTGCCTAACCTAACCCAACCAAGTGAAAAACTAACCCTGCCTAACCTAATCCATTAACCCAACCAAGTAAAAAATAACCTAACCTAACCTAACCTAACCTAACCTAACCTAACATACAAACTCTTGCTCTAAAATAAACAATGATTTATAAGTAGGATATGTGGCATTATATCTGAAAAATGGTCACACTTAATGGGGCCTCCCGCCTTTATCCTCTGCCTTCATTATAAGAGCAACAGCAGGAAGCTCCCACACAGCCAAGGAGACGAAGCTCACTACACAGATACTGAACACCAGCAACACACTACAGCGTCATGTAACACCAGCAACACACTACAGCGTCATGTAACACCAGCAACACACTACAACGTCATATAACACCAGCAACACACTACAACATACAGTATCATTCAGTCATCACACACACCACGCATCACTACAACACACACAATCACACACGAAACACTAGAATCATATACAACACAGTGGGGCACATAGACGTCATACAGAGAGTAGAACAACAACACAGAAACACCCTCTACTATAACGCAACACTAGGCACTATGCTCATCACCCTCCACCCCCTGCAGAGAATCTTGGTATAGTGCTGTGCTGTCCACCCATCCTTCCTTTTTTCTCACTCCACTGTCTGACTAACCTGATGTCGTCAATTCCGGCAGCGTGGAGGTGTACCATGACAAGTGTGTTCAGTGCTTGGGCTGGTTGGGTGAGTGGCTAGTTGAAGTAATTTAAGAGTTATAGCTCTCGTAAATTGAGACTAAACAGGTTAAACATCTCTCCCCTGAACGATAGCTTTACGTGGACCCAATGCGATAGCTCAAGTTAAGTTTCAGTGCGGGAGTTATGGTTAGGTTAATGCTTCAGGTTGTCAGGAGGAGCTATGACAGGTTAATGCTTCAGGCTGTCAGACGGAGCTATGACAGGTTAATTCTTCAGGCTGTCAGACGGAGCTATGACAGGTTAATGCTTCAGGCTGTCAGACGGAGCTATGACAGGTTAATGCTTCAGGTTGTCAGGAGGAGCTATGACAGGTTAATGCTTCAGGCTGTCAAAGGTTGTGAGAGAGAGCTATGACAGGTATACATGGACGACAACATCCTGCTAGTATACATGGAAGACACACAAGGGTATACTCCCGTAGACTCAAACGTCCTACCTCGTTATATTAACATTATATCCACAAAATAAGAGAGATGGTTCATGCATTATGTAAGAAGATTATCAGTTAAAGATGCAAGTGTGTGTGTGTGTGTGTGTGTGTGTGTGTGTGTGTGGTGTGTGTGTGTGTGTGTGTGTGTGTGTGTGTGTGTGTGTGTGTGTGTGTGTGTGTGTGTGTGTGTGTGTGTGTGTGTGTGTGTGTGTGTGTGTGTGTGTGTGTGTGTGTGTGTGTGTGGCTCATATAAGAAGGTACACTACAGCCTCCTCCCACAGTGACCATCCAGGTGTATGGTCGTATGTTGTGTAAGAGTTTACTGAACTGTAATGGACAGAAAGTGCCAGACAACGCTCTAGGTGGTATTGGCAGCACGACTTTATAAAGAGCCATTGGTTCTATTTCTCAAAGGAACTAGATGATATACAAATAACACTCTGTCACACCAATTACCTTCACAACCAACTATTGAGAAACTCCAATTTATTCCTATTACTATCACCTATTACACAAAAAATTTATGAACACTCAGTAAAACTTCATCCACAACACTACTATAACCGACCTGACGTAGTTGATAGAGTTGTAGTGATGGTCAAGTTATAATGTTGATGTAATGTTGATGTAATGTTGATGTAATGTTGACTTAATGTTAATAGCCCTATACTATATACTGTACTGTATTATCAATCACACTAAGCAAACATTAAATACGACTAAATTAATGTTATGGAATTGAATAACCTTTTTTTAACTACAACAAAATGATGACCTATGATCTCTGATGACCTATGATGACCTCTGATGACCTATGATGACCTCTAGATGTTGGAAAGGTTTGTGTTCTATGAGGCAATTTGACCGCTGTTTATTTACCATCATATCTAGTGCAGGTTATATTTGATATTAATTTACAACAATAATTAAGAGTTGATTCTTATTTGACAGTGTCAGACAATCTGTAAGTCACCCCCTCTCTCTCTCTTTTTTTTCATCATCTCTCTCTCCTGTTCCTTCTCCCATTCGCTTTTCTCAATCCTGCTCCACTTCTTCTTTCTTCTCTCCCATTCTTTCATCTCTCCTCCCCCCTCTCCTCTCCTCTTACACAACCAATCAAAACAAATCGTCCGGTTTAGCTAATCCTCCAAGTCTTATCCAATCAGATTCGTCCTTTACACCCAGAGATCTATGCTCCAGCCAATCACACCTGACGTTAACATTCACTTCCCCGGCAGACTTACCCCCGGCCTGGATTCAATTTGTGGCTTGGTGGTGGTAATTGACAGTTAACCAGAGTTCCTACACATTATCACGAGGAATTAAATCTGTTTCCCTGAACGATGGTTGACAATATGTATATCGGTGGCCCTAAAAACTGCCCTTGTGTCCCTGTTTCCCTCCCTACCTGCCTGGCTCCCTCCCTGACTGGCTCCCTCCCTGACTGGCTCCCTCCTTCCCTCCCTCCAACTCGCAGCGTCTTTGGGATCAGGAAGGGAACCAGGGAGGGAGGGAGGGAGGAGGGAGGGAGGAGCAGCAGGGAGGGAGGGTGAGAGGGAGAGAAACAAGGGCAGTTTTCAGGGACACCCGTTATACATATGTCAACCATCGTTCAGGGAAGCAGATTTAATTCCTCGTGATAATATTTTAACCCTAAATTTAATTATAGTTTCAGATTATAAACGACATCATCTTTTTAATGTAAAATTGATTTGTTTTTCCCAATACTTCGCCTAGTCTTCAGGGGAAACAGTGTAGAAATAGCGACATTAATTCTGTAAGAGCTTTCCTAACACACACGCACACACGCACACACGCGCGCGCGCTCGGTACACGTAAGAAAAATTTGAGTAAAGAAAAAGTAAAAATATTAGTTATAGCAAAAAAATGAGGCGAAAGTTCCTGGAGGTACCACCGTCTAGCACCATGGAGAGAGAGAGAGAGAGAGAGAGAGAGAGCCAGTAATAGTGATGCTCAACCCTACAGCTAAAATAATACAACGAGAAGATGAATGTGAAGAAAAATTATGCATTTAATCCTTCATATTATCCCTTACTACTTTATTATGTGTCCAATCATCTTCCTCCACTTCTCTTTCCTCTCTCCCGTCTCCCTCCGTCTCCTCCTCCCATTCCAGCATCAACACGTTATCTTGTTTTTTTATGGATTCTTACCAACTTCCCTAAAATCATTAGTGTTACCTGTTGACACACTCATAAATTACATCATTCCTCAACTGGCTAAACAATTACTTTTTATTACGTAATTTTCAATCATCAAATTACACAGGTAATTTTTCACCTACGTATCACAAATTAAAACAGACAGAACTTAAATATGTTTATGTACCCAATTTATTCCAAACAATTTAATATTAAGTAAACATAGAATTAATTTACAAGCGGGTGGCAGAGTGAATGACTTAGCACTATCAACTGTTCGTGGGTCTACAGTATATCTTGTTTGCGTAAACCAAACCAAACCAAACCAAACCAAACCAAACAACCAAACCAAACCAAACCTCACCAAACCAAACCTAACCAAACCAAACCAAATCAAACCAAACCAAACCCACCAAACCAAACCAAACCAAACCAAATCAAACCAAACCTCACTAAACCAAACCACACCAAACCAAACCAAACCTAAGATAATGGAGCAGGGTGACCACATATACCAGGGTTAACTTACGAGCTATAGTAAAAGGTTTCCGGGTTCCGTTAATCAATTAGATAACCTGTGTCACGGCGGTAATGGACTGTAGCCCTTCCTGAGAGCCGACCCAACCTTGTGGTCACAGTATAAGAACAGGATACCAACCAAGAATATTGATCACCTTAACACATTATTTGTTCCTCCACACTAAGATATTCCTCTAGAAATATTACTTTCACATACATACATACATACATACATACATACATACATACATACATAGTACATACATACATACATACATACATACATACATACATAATAATAATAATACATACATACATCATACATACATACATACATACGTACATACATAATACATACATACATACATACATACATACATACATACATACATACATACATACATACATACATACATACATACATACATACACACATACATACAGCGCGTCATCATCATCGTCAAATTCTTGTAAGTTGTCATCCAGCTAGAAACACCTTTGACGACATACAGACAGACAGAGACAAATCACACAAACACAGACAGAACTACACATACACAGACGGGTCAATATATCCCTTAACCCGGCCCACCTGAGGTATAAACACATACTTTTTAACCTTCAGTAACCCAACCTAACCAACCTAACAAACCTAACCCAACCTAACCCAACCTAACCAACCTAACCCAACCTAACCCAACCTAACCCAACCTAACCCAACCTAACCTAATCTAACAATGCCAGCATACCGTTACCATGGTAGGATTAAATAACAAACTAAAAAGAGTTACTGTAAATTAATATAGTTACCGCTGGAGCCTCTCTCATATCATCGTTTTCTTTAGGACTTGAAAAATCATCCCATTTTCCTTAATAACAACACTTGGGAGGTAATTTATTGGAGTAAATTTTGTACTTAAAGTTTATTATAAGGACAAAAAAAAATACACAGAATCAAAAAGAATATCCCCCTCTGCAGTTGAGACATAGACAGACAGACAGACAGACAGACAGACAGACAGACAGACAGACAGACAGACAGACAGACAGACAGACAGTTACCCATAATAGGTGATGATGTACAGGAAGACGGGCACATGGTGTAATGGAGCGAGAGACGAGGACAAAATAAACAGTCTTTCTCCCGGCAGCCAAGACGATCCACCACTGTTGAAGAAGTTGCAATGTCAAGAGGTATCCTGGAGGTCCAATATCTCAGTCTTCAGTCTTATTCCCACAGTCTTTAGTCTTACCGCAACAGTCTTCAGTCTTCCCCCACAGTCTTACCCCAGTCTTTAGTCTTACCGCCACAGTCTTTGGTCTTACCGCCACAGTCTTCAGTCTTACCTCAGTCTTACCCTCACAGTCTTCAGTCTTATTCCCACAGTCTTCAGTTTACCCCTACAGTCTTCAGTCTTACCCCTCAGTCTTCAGTCTTACCCCTCAGTCTTCAGTCTTACCCACAGTCTTCAGTTTTACCCTTCCAGTCTTCAGTTTACCCCTTCAGTCTTCAGTCTTACCCCCTCAGTCTTCAGTCTTACCCTCAGTCTTCAGTCATACCCCTCAGTCTTCAGTCACCCCCTCAGTCTTCAGTCATACCCCTCAGTCTTCAGTCATACCCCCTCAGACTTCAGTCATACCCCCTCAGTCTTCGCTGCTAATGACGGCTCTCTCACGCCCAGCTTATAGGTTTTACGCTCCCGTCACTTCCCCAGCCTTCCAGACTTTTGTGTGTGTGTGTGTGTGTGTGTGTGTTGTTGTGTGTGTGTTTAATTTTTTTTTGTTTTGCTTTAATTACAGAAGCGACAGCCATCTTGTTCGGAAATTGGTGACGTCAATATATTTTTTATATATCGTGCAAAATAACGGGAGCCTCTTGACGTTGAGCACAATTTTACGAGAGATGGTTAGGTTAGGTTAGGTTCTTGTACACTATGCCACACACAGTTGTACTACGAGCTGTGTATGTCGGACGGTTCCTTGTGTTCTCCTCACACTGATAAACGAGAGAAGGCGAAGAGAGAGACAGCAAGTCGAAAAGGAGCAAAACCACAAATTATATTCTCTCTTTCCAAACAAACACACACACACACACACACACACACACACACACACACACACACACACAAACCAACCAAATATGTGTCAAAGTTTGGTTGGTACACGTTTGTCCACATCGTCTCCAGTGAAGAACCAAATCTTACTTGAGTTTAGTGGCAGGAAGGAGTCTGGTCTCTCAGCAGTAAGACCTCTACACTGCTCACTCACTGTCTGCTGGGAGGAGGAACTAGTCTCATCTTTCCTCTAAAAACTACCTGCTTGATGTTTCTGCTGAGCTGGATCTCTCTCTCTCTCTCTCTCTCTCTCTCTCTCTCTCTCTCACTTCTTCTGACCTAAGGAGCACAAAAGGAAGCCTCAAATAAAATATATAACCAAGAAATAAACTCTTCACTTTCTTCTTTGTTTTTTCTGTGTTTTATTTATCTTCCTTTCTCTTCTGTACTTTCTTCTTTAATTCTATTGTCTTTTTTTCTCTCTCTTCTCAATTTTCTTCTACCTTCTTTCTTCTCTGTACTTTCGTTTTATCTTCTTTCTGTTATCTTATTCCCTTCTACTCTCTACATGTGTGTGTGTGTGTGTGTGTGTGTGTGTGTGTGTGTGTGTGTGTGTGTGTGTGTGTGTGTGTGTGTGTGGAGCCTCACCACTGGTAGTATAAAAGTGTGGGGAAAGTGACCAAAAATTATAATTTACTCTCACTGTCGCTGGTTCCTCCCATCCCACCCACTACCTCAGCCCAACAGTCAATGTATTCCAACACTGTATGCGATCACTACTGTTTATTGTGTGGTGATGGTGACGGTGGTCGTGGAGTCGGCTCTCACACACCACCACACAACACCAACGTCACAGTCTCTTCAGTAAACAACAAGGAAACATATTATTGTCTGTGAAGGTCATAACTAGTCAGTCATCCAGCAGCTGTGTCAGTGAGTGGCCATTAATCAACAATGGGTTAGGTCAGGTTAGGTGAGGTTATTGTGATACAGTAACTGCCACCACGTCATTATATGCTGTCGTCTTAAGTATGAGCAACACACAGGACTTAACAATGCTCCAGCTGTGTTAACACGTATTACTACAATACTTTTGGCCCTGGAATCCCACATAGATCAGAGTAAACTACCGCATCGACCCAACTGACCGAGGCTTTATTTTACATGAGGAATTGAAGGTGTAGTATTTTTCGTGTATACTCTTACCTGGCTGTATTATTCTGGGTTTATTCACCTAAACACTACTATATATGTTGTAAGGTAAATCAAGTGTGTGAGACGAACCCAACCACTGGAATAATTTCACCGGGGTGTGGGAGTGTGCGCCATGGTTTAGTGACTCCAAGTTGAGGTTGAATTAGAGGTGGACGAGTAAGTCGCATTTCAGCGGGGCTACTCTGGAGATAGACGGATCAATAAGAATGACGACGGTGTGTGTCATGCGCCAAGACCTGCAGGTGTAAAACAAACCCTCGACCTGGTCTTGTATTCCTGCGGCCACCGTCTTGGTAATGTTGTGTAGGATCTGTTGACCGCGAGTGTGTAACGGTTTTAACGGGTCTCTATCCTCAAAACGGTGACTTGATGGATGAGATGAATTCTAACGGGTCACGATAAGTTTCCCACAGCGATAAGTTCATGGTTTACGGGATGAGTTACCAGAGCAACAGAGTCCTTCTATGGAGTCTGGGCTGTGATTCACTCTTATATCTCTATGGTTGTGGGGAAACATATGGCACTGAAGACCAATGCTTGATGACTGACAAACTGTCATACAAGCTAGACTTTCATCGTCCACTGTGGTTCAGGGAGAGGAGAGATAAAAGGTGGAAGATTAGCAAAAATTTCAAGAGAAATACGTAAAAAAGTACAGAAAAAAATAACAACGAGATACTTTGGTCATATAATTAAGGATGAGGAGATAATAACAGAAATATTAATGGACAAAGTTGAGGGTAGGAAGGCCAGGGGAAGGCTGAGACTGGGATGGGTGAATGAAATTAAACACTTGGTCCCCAGGAGATAAAAACCTTAGAGGATTGATAAAAACATCCCTAGAACTTTAAGAGTGGAGGACTGTGGTCGCCAACCCTCAGATATGATTGATTAATATATACCCCAATTTTAAACTGATGCAGGATGTATATTATATAAAGATCTGAGAGGGGGGGGGAGCTCCATAGATGAAAAGTTTGAGGAATGAAGAAGATAAATGTTTGTGATATTTAGTTAACGGGAACATGCAGGTAGGGTAGCGTATCAGAGACGGTGTGTTGTGGCTGGGGTCACCAAGTGGAGGATAATTGACTGGATTTAGTTGGCACACTGGACCAGATACCACCACGGGGATTAATCTGGTCACAATACAATCAAGCCACTGAAAAAGCCTGATAGTCTCTACCTTTAATAAGACTGTCCTGACACACAAACCATTCCATCATAAAATGTATAAATACAACCTACAAAAGAGTCAATGGTTTATGTAACTGTACCAGTAATTTAAGGTACAGAAGCTTCCCAGTTATGATCTCCCCAAGAGGTTAAAAAGCCTTCAGTTAAGGATATAAAGACATTGCTACAAACACGCACAGTAAACCTTGAAGACACGAGGTCGTTTAACCTTTCAAAATGCCATCCGACTTCTGCTTCAAAGAATCGCTGTTGAAAGCGTTCATGCCACCTGGTCAATCCCGGTGATGGGTGGAAACGGACGACGGCTCCTTCATCCTCTTCCCCGTCCCCTTCAACCTCTTCCCGCTGCTCTTCATCCCCCTTCCGCTCCCCTTAATCCTCCTTCCACTCCCCTTTCCACAATGATTTTTTCAGGCATGAGTCACTGTCCTATTTTTGGGAGGCCGCCTTACTGTGGAGGAATACAAGCTTGATCAAAAGCGCCAGCTGGTGCTGAACGCTTTCTTTGGACAAGTTTTCAACCCGAACTCTATACTGTACACTAACGCATTACAGTCTTGCTTTGATATAATCTAAACCGCTCGGCAAGGATGCTGCCATAGTTCGGATCACTGACAGTTCCTTGTGACATATTTCACTATTGACGTTTGAGATATTATTTAGATATTTTAGGGACGCAGTAAATACTGGTAAGTGGCTTTTATATTTCTATGAATATTTTTATTGAAAAATTGCAGAACAAGATAAACGTTTGGCCTCACGAAAAATTAGTATTATTAAGTGCTTCATTATCGAGACTGCACTGTATGCAAAACAAATGCACCCACAATGTACGCGGCTTTAAATGGGTGCCTAAGTTTACAGTACCGGCCATGCTTGTGTACCTTGGGCAACACTTAGGACAGAAGGCGAGTACTGTATCCACTCGTCCACCGCACCCCATGACAGAGTAAATATAAATGCTGCTCTGGTTACTCAACACTCGACTTTTATAAATTCGACCTTACGTAGGCTAACATAAATTCGACTTTACGTAAGCTATAGATAGCGCCCATAAATAATTAAAATATCTGAGATGCGTCAATTTTCTTCGTAGCGTTAAGTACAGTACGGTGTAACTCAGGTGAGGTGATGATAACCAACGGAGGAGTTTGTTATCTGCCCTCCCCTTCTCTCTCTCTCTCTTACCTGCACCAAGAAGCAACATCACCATCACACCACTACCACCATCCCCTCAAGGCTGCATTACCGTACAGTGCGTTATGTAATGTTCAGTACGTTGGCTGCATTATAAGTTACTGAGTAAATCCGACTGGCGTAATGTTTCCAGGAACTAGGTAACTCTGAACAGCCATTAGCGATAGTGAACAAATACAGAATGTGGACGTAAGACACATCAACTGTACCTTGACATCAGCCACATAATATATCTGTCTGAATTATCTTATTAGAATTTAACTTTTTTGCTATTCTTTAACAGACGATACAGACATACAAGAAATACAAATAAATTAAAGATAATATACATGAAGACGGACAGAGAAACACATACATCTGAGTGAAGCTTAAGTAGATGATGTTCAGATTCCATTAAGGTAATCACCCACAGCCGTTCACCGTTCCCAGCTCCACAATAGTTAGGAGCCGTTCCCATCTCCCTTCACTTATTATCCGGAATGGGGTTCGTTCCGGCTGTCAGAAAACTGGTAATGGTGAGAGGAACGGTCCGGATAAAGGCTAAATGTAACCGAAATCTATATTAAATCATTTCCGGGTATTTAATAACGCCGGGTGTCACAGGCCGGTTTACGGAGTTATAAAATTAACATAAAATTAAGGAATACTATAAAATATATAATTAATTCCAGGTTTATCAATATTTGAACAGTGAGAAAAATAAGCTTTAGTTGTAGAATAATTTAGATAAATTTAGCTGCAGCTTAAACTAATTCCTCATTACACACACACACACACACACACACACACAGGCCTGTTGGCTCTAAACCTTTTCCACCCGCCCACACAAGTTTTCCAAATTATGGGAGCAGCCTGTATCTAACATTCCAAGTGACTGAATGAAAGATAAGTTTTAAAAAATCAATAAATGGCTGAAGGAATTTATTGGAATTGGAAGTAACAAAATGCAATTATTAAAACAAATGTTGTCACACCAAACGGCTACAGGAAGCTTCTAACATCGTACAGTACACACTCATTAATAATAAGTGGTTATAAATGTATTTGTTTACCTGATAATATTGCTATATTACTTTAATGGAAAATATGTTTATTTCTGTCTTCTGTTTCTTAAATTAGACCATTTTTTTTTACTTTTACTGTGTATGCAATGACACGTCTCTTACGGCAGGTTAGCTGATATATTAAGAAAGCGTCCATATTTTTTACCTGGTAACTAAGTCCACTCCTATGTACGGAATTAGACAAACAATATACCCTCAATGCCACAATATCCTGACAAGGATCTGATAAACACCTTTTGTTTACCTCTATTCTCTAATTCCTAGTCGTGCTATCGGTCACAAGATATAAAAACAATCATTTCATTCCCAGCCTGGCGACAGCGGTGGTGGTGGAGATGGTGGCGGCGGTGGTGGTGGAGGCGTTTGCGGTGGTGGTGATAGCTGTGGAGGTAATGGTGGTGGCGGCGACGGTTAGTGGTGAACAATGAATAAAACTTAGACTACAGGGATTCACACTCCATCACCAACGACGTGAAAATACACTTTTCCGACCCGGCCACTTTTCCCTCGCCATTTTACTGCGCCAACACCATCCTTAATTTAACAGAAAATGATGGGTCTTTGCACAGAATGAACTTCTTACTGAACAAATATTATTCATAACTTTTTAACTTTTAACGTTGTCAGAGGAAATTATTGAGATACTTTCAGAACAAATATTTTTAGGAAGTGGGGTGTTTCTGAGGCTCGTTTAATATTTCTCAACTACAGGTATAAACTATAGAACAGGTGATGACTACACTAGATGATGACTACACCAGGTGATAAATAAACCAGGTGATGACTACACTAGGTGATGACTAAACCAGGTGATGACTAAACCAGGTGATGACTAAACCAGGTGATGACTAAACCAGGTGATGACTACATTAGGTGATGACTACACCAGGTGGTAAATGATGACTACACTGGTGATGATAAACCAGGTGATGACTAAACCAGGTGATGACTAAACCAGGTGATGACTACTGGTGATGACTACCAGGTGATGACTACACCAGGTGATGACTAAACCAGGTGATGACTAAACCAGGTGATGACTACACAGGTGATGACTACACTAGGTGATGACTACACTAGGTGATGACTAAACCAGGTGATGACTAAACCAGGTGATGACTACACCAGGTGATGTGTGTGTTCCTATCATATAACGCCTTAAGGTTCCTAACATCTCGTCTGGATGATATTAAATTCTTCTGACTCCTCAATAAGTCAGTTCATCTTCAGTGTTTTACAAGTGGTCCTTCGTGACACAGTACCGTCACAGTGTTTGCTCCCGGAACACCATAACAAAACGCTGTTGACTCTGTGTGCTTAGTGAGAGCGTCACAATCACGTATCATTGTTCAACAAGGAGGTGGCACACAATACCACCTCGTTATGTACGGAACTCCCCCTACAGCCAGCACCTACCTCTTGCCCTGGGGTGAGGTGGGGTCCGGTAGGTGGGGTCCGGTAGGGTGGGGTCCGGTAGGGTGGGGTAACACAATTCATCAACAATTCACTAACACGGGGTGAATCATTATTGTCTCCTCATTTCCCTCGCCTCACCAACGCCTCTTCCACTAACCAGATCATCAAAGACCATCTTCACACCTCTCACGGAAAACTCATCACACTCACAGGTCAACCATTACCCACAGCGACTGATCAGTAACACCTAAACGTTACCTAGTCAGTATTTACGGGTTAGTGAGGCATCTCGTTAACACCTCACATACACACGTGAGACTCTGGATGTTCCTGATGTTTCTTGCTAACATCTGCTTCATACTGAGACTCATCTGCCATCATTCTTAACGAGTGAGACACAACTCCCTCATTCACCATAATAAAGGTCACTTCACCACCATTACTCACCATAATAAAGGTTACCTCACCACCATTACTCACCATAATGAAGGTAACCTCACCATAAATTTTCATCACAATTATTATCTCTTAAACACCTTGACCTTCGCCCGTCTGGCACAACAAGGTCACCAGAGCATCAAGAAGAGGTCAAGCTAGGGCAAGAAGGCTGTCCAGAGACTCTCGGTGAAATATGGTTCTTACAGCCAATTTCTCCCTGTGATCGAGAGGGATGAACCACTCATTACTTCCAATCACCCGATCAATGAGCCGCTTCCATCAACCTCCATCTTAATCCACGCTGGTAATGAGTTAAGTCGCCGTAATTCGCCAGCCCCCGAGAATATGCTCCTACTCGCCCACCTCTTTAGTAGCCATTTACCGGTACAGCCTAGTAACATGTAACACTGACTACCTGTATTTTGGGGTAATTTGTTTGTAGCAGACACCCGGGATCTCATATCTTCCAGGGGTCGTGATTTACAGATTACAGGCTTACGTGGCCGTCATTGAAGGTGCGGTGATTTAATTATCATCTTCACCTGGGGTATCACCGTGATTTTACCTTAGGTCATCTGTTTTGTTTTTCAAGTTCGCCGTTAGAGACCTTAAAATATCCCAGGGTTCCTCCTCAAAAGGTCGAGAGAATAACCCAACTTATCCATCATCCAGGAGCATTAAACACCAAGTAGCGGCAACAGTACCCAAGACGTTACCACCACAACTCATTTCGTCTATAAACAAAAACAAAAGAATTGAGAAAGTGAAGACACCAAGACGAAGGAACGAGACCCCAGGATGAGAACACTAAGAGCATTGTGAAGGTCAAGCATAGATGACACAAGCCTCAGTGGAGTTGTCGTAGGTGTAACAACAGAGAATCAAACACAAGCACTCTGCTGGAGTTTGTGTATAATAAACAGGTATAATAAACAGGTTTGGACACTGATAAAACCACAGCAGAGAGAGAGAAGGCGATGTGATGAATACATAAACATCCACCCTCTATGTACAGTTAATAGTGGGAACTAAGACCCGAGGAGTGAAGCAGTGGCCACAGCAACACAGGAGGTCATAAATCCCGGTTAAGGCCGAGTGTGTTACGCGCTCGGTAATTCTTTTACACCATCACCATCAACCACCAAACTCATCTGTCTTAATTTACCTGTTTACCTTGTTGAACCAGGAGAGTGCAGCCACGAACAACACAAGCAAAATGACACCAGGTATCGGTATTATTTGGCCGATAACAACAACACAGGTTTTGTGCCTACAGTTGGAAAATATTACTGCATTTATTGTATATTTAACTGAAATAAAATACACATTGTAATATGAGTGTATGACCTGGAATCGAAGTGATGCTCCCCTGTACTGTACGTCAAACAGTTCGGGTAGAAATATCCTTAAGTAATCCATTTATCCACACACACGATGAATATTTGCTCCTGCCTCAAGACACAGTAATGCATCTTACCCCCATTAAAATAACTAAACCTATCACACAAAAATAACCCCTCGGGAAATAACATCACAATACTAAGACTCTCCCATATACCCACTCAGCACCGGGCAAAATCAATGGACAGAATCTTTGGGATACGATACACTCCCTTAATTTTGTCGGGGAAATGATACTAAGTGAATGTATTAAGTTAAGATAGAGCTATGGGACCATTCTGACGATATTTTGGGAAGTTATTTTAACTTTTAGCTGAAGTTAAGCAGTTAAATGTATCTTTATTGCTTCCTTTACCAGCAAGATTTATCCTACGAACCTTTGTAAATCTGGACGCGAGACAAGTTTCCTTTCATTCGATAAAAGAGAAAATATATAACAACTCGTTCTCTTAATACTGTACTTATACCTTCTGGATATACTACCTCATATAATTATCTTGTTACTTGTTTAGTACATGACCAAGACTCTACATCTTTTTCAGTTTTAACACCAAGGCATCACTGAGGAACAATACCAAAGGAGCTATGTAGTCAAAACTTTTCCCCAATTCCTGGTGCTGGACAATCGAGAGTCGTAAACTATGTCGTGGGTGAGATTGAATTCATCTGTGTTTGTTCCCTGAGTCTCAGGAAGTTAAGCCACGGGAACTCTACCTCAATTTCCCCCAGCATCTAAGTCCATGTGTACAGTCATGCATGATTTTACACACACACACACACACACACACACACACACACACACACACACGAGTAACATCTACTTCCAGAGGCGAAGAATCAAGAGCGCATAGTGAGCTGTGATCTGGCAGTTAACAGTAAAGTATAGGCGGGTTACAAGCCTCCCGCCTTCTTAACCTCACGACGCCCACACAACGCTCTCTACAGTAAGACGCCCACACAACGCTCTCTACAGTAGGACGCCCACACAACCTTTCTCTACAGTAAGGCCACAACGCTCTCTACAGTAGACGCCCTGGCTTCTACATGGGACGCCCACACAACGCTCTCTACAGTAGGACGCCCACACAACGCTCTCTACAGTAGGACGCACACAACGCTTTCTCTGGTAGGACGCCCACACAACGCTCTCTGATGAGACCCCACACAACGCTCTACAGTAGGACGCCCACACAACGCTTCTCTACGGAAGACGCCCACACAACGCTCTCTACAGTAGGACGCCCACACAACGCTCTCCTGGTAGACGCCCACACAACGCTCTCTACAGTAGGACGCCCACACAACGCTCTCTGGGAGACACCCCACACAACCTTTCTCTACAGTAGGACGCCCACAGGCCTTTCTCTACAGTAGGACGCCCATACAACGCTCATAATAATACCCTGGCAAACACACGTCCACTCCGCCTCTTTTGAAAATACCTCAATATTGGCCGTAGTTTTGTTTGGGAGACCTTGGCCTCACACCTGGGCCAGACTTTACTAACTTACATTGATTCAGTAAGTAGCAAGAGATTCACCTCTTTCCAGACGAGAGAAAGATTCACTACAGACATACAACAGGACTTCCGACTATAAGTAACTCTGGCAGAAGGTCAATAATTCTTCCACTACATAAAACTTTCTGTGTTTTGTTAAGAACACCGATTCTTGATTAATAAAAATCCTTGACAAAAGTAATACCAAAAAATTACCTTCCAGTTACAAAATTAGTTTCCTCGGTTGTTTTAGTGTTTTCTAATTTACTGTAAAAGTAGTGTGAGGCGGCCGAGTATATATTACGCTTGCCTCCTGTTCTCTAAGTAGCCCAGGTGAGGATTAAGTTTATACCTGTAGTCGGGAAATGACGGCGGTAGAACTTCCACTGTCCCTAATGGAGTGTCAGGCCTAAGGAGCCAACTTTCACGGTAAGAAGACACCCGACAGCAACTAGGCATCACCCGAAACATAGCCTCTTTATCCCCAAGTTTCATTGGTGATGAACAAAAACTTCAACCAATCGTGAATATTAAATGTTCAAAAAAATAAAATTACAATGTTGTTAATTAATATGAGAATGTTGTCAAGTGATCATCTGACGTCGCTTGTTTTAACATACACCCAATTGTCATTACTCGAATGCGATCTACAAATCATTTCTTCTCAGAATCGTTCAGCACATTAGAAGCCATCAATGGTCATAGATGTAGTATTTACAGGTTGTATAATCAGAATTATCCTATCATTCAAGGTTTAGACTGAGCAAGGGGTGACAAAGGGAAGCAGACAGTGGCGCAGTCCCTTGTTATGTATGTTCCTAGACACACATTCACGACCTGACACTAAATAATAACAGGCGAGATTATCCAGGAAAAGAATTCAAGAAAGCGACATTTTTTCCCAACATTCCTGACACAATAATAGCGGCCATAAATCACTCGCATCCCTGAAACATGGATGAATGGATGGATGGCAGGACAGTGGACACAATCACTTCCTTTTTTCTCAGCAGGCGACGGACACCCAGACACCGAGACTGCTGAAATTCGTACGCGTGAGTCATAAACCCACCCGCTGCCAACTACACCGCCGAGGCCACTAAATTATTACTACATTTTGTGCACCTTAAGTGTATTGCGTCTGGCTACGATCAATAAATGCTGTCTTGTGTGAAGTGCCACCCAACGCCCACCACAACAACAATGGACCTGGTGGCTTTAACTGAAAATTTCATACCCGCCTTAACTGAACTACAACGTATATACAGTGTTCAGCAAGTAAGACAAGCCTTAGTATAGTATAGTATAGTATAGTATAGTATAGTATAGTATAGTATAGGATAGTATAGGATAGTATAGTATAGTATAGTATAGTATAGTATAGTATAGTATAGTATAGTATAGTATAGTATAGTATAGTATAGTATAGTATAGTATAGTATAGTATAGTATAGTATAATATAGTATAGTATAGTATAGTATAGTATAGTATAGTATAGTATATAGTATAGTATAGTATAGTATAGTATAGTATAGTATAGTATAGTATAGTATAGGATAGTGTAGTATATTCTTTGTTCAACAGTTAAACACACTCCCTGCTTTTCGTCACACCTGAAACAATAGGATTAATTTCGTTAATTGTCTTGTTTCAAGTACCCTCTAATGTAACAACGTTGTTTAGTTAACTCACGAGTAACAACGTTGTTTTTCCTTTATCTATACTAGTTAATGATGGTTCTAAAACAATACTGGACGGTTTAGATGTTACTTATATCTGAATACAGCTCCCGGGTGACTCACAAGACGATAAACCTTAGAGTAAATAAACATAAGGACGGTGAAGGCGGCAACACAACCCTCCTCTTACGTCAAACAGCTGCAAAAACTACAACTATGACTTTTAAACAGCTGTCTCCTCATTCGTCACTTAAAAACCCATTACTTAACTAAAAAATTCTCCCACCTACACACCTGTCTGAGCGAGTTTGGAAAAAATTAACAAATTAACTCGGGAATGTAAAAGACTAATCAGTCCTGGTTCCAATAGTAGCAATGTATTTGGCTACGACACGACAAAGACGGCGTCACTCCTGCTACCTGGGACTACCTTTACGCATTACGCTGATAACTCTCTCTCTCTCTCTCTCTCTCTTCTCTCATCTCAGGTGACGCTGCGTGGTACCAGTGACAAGTTTAGGCGGGCAAAAGTAGCTACTAACAGTCTCGGATTTGTCACCGCGACATAATCTTTCACCTCATCGTTAACCTAACCTAACCTTTCTTGTCCTCCATTTCTTTCTTTAAAAGTCACAATACAAATATCAAACAATTAAACGACTTAAAATTAAACCGGAAATACGATTACATAATGTCCAGTGGTGTAAATAAACTAGCGGAAAAGTCACTTCCCTTATTGTGCGACTCAGGGTGGATAATACTACCTTAGCTACAGTGATAACTAACATAGGAACGACCCCTGTAAAGTTAAAAGCCAAAATTATCATCTTTTCATAATTAACAAACTTGGGTTTACGTACTTAGTTTAATTGGTGTGGGAGGTCACACGGTACAGCGTTTGGTGGTAATGAGTAGCGTAGTTAAACCCGACACTACTTCACAATAAACCACGTCTAGGCTGTTCTAATATCACTGGGCGAATATTTATGCCATGGCTAAATAACGACTAAGGAACTTGTCACATAAACAACACAGTAATACAATAAGAAAAACACATAAAATGTAACGGACAACTTGGTCTAACGAGCACTGCACATGAAGGCAAATTTCTCAAGGGAACGACTGGAGGTGAAATCATATCTTTACCGCTGGTGCAAACGAGTAAAATACGTGTACTAAAGCTGGTATGCAGGAAAGGCAGGTCGGGAGAGGCAAGCCGAGGGAGAGAGACCCACCACCACCACCACTGCCACAATCCCCACCGCTCAATAAATGGAGAACGCAAGAAGCGAAACGGTTGCACGCGGCGGCTCTCCCCACACTAGTCACCCACCCACCCAAACCATCAACCTCTTGACACAATACTGAGTTTATTGACCCGTAAACCTTACAGTACTATCGACACCACCTAAGTTTCTGTATAACACACACACACACACACACACACACACACACACACACACACATCAAATACAGTATACAAGATAACGTCTTTAAGATGAGGAAAATACGGCCGCCAGAGGCACCGCCACACAAAATAATAGCGCATAACGCATGTGACAAATTTGCTTTTCAAATTTCTGGCAAATCCGTTGAAGTGTTGTCGAAATATCGGCCGGAAATTATCAGTTTCCAATACGTCCACCAGAGAGAGACAGCGTATGTGTGATGATGGCTGTAGCAAAGTGACTCAGGTGTTATAAATAAAACGCCATTAATCAGTGACCATTCCGACCAGCCAACACCACCACCCCGTAACACACCACCACCACCCCGTAACACACCCACACCACCCGTAACACTACACCACCCCGTAACACAACACACCACCACCGTAACACCACCACCACCCGTAACACACCACACCACCACCCGTAACACCACACCCGTAACACACCACACCACCACCCGTAACACACCACCACCCTGTACCACACCACCACCCCGTAACACCACACCACCACCCTGTCACCACAGCACACCACCCGTAACACCACCCACCCCGTAACACACCACACCACCACCCGTAACACACACCACCAGCCCCCGTAACACACCACACCACCACCCCGTAACACACCATACCACCACCCACCACCACCCTAACACACTCGCCCTAACCACACCACCACCCAACACACCACACCACCACCCCGTAACACACCACACCACCACCCCGTAACACTACACCACCCTACACACCACACCACCACCCGTAACACCACACCACCACCCGACACACTACCCACCCGTAACACCACACCACCGTAACACTACACCACCCGTAACACACCACACCACCACCCGTAACACCACACCACCACCCGTAACACACTTCCCCACCACCCATGTACACCACACCACCCCGTAACACACTACACCACCACTACACCACCACCCCGTAACACACTACACCAGCCCCCCGTAACACACTACACCAGCCCCCCGTAACACACTACATGACGCTGGATGTAACGACACAAAATCTCCAAGTGTGACAGGAATCAATTGAGAGTTTCCGAGATACTGGCAGGAAAAAAAATACAGTAAAGTTCCTTGAAACGAAAACTTCATTCACCTCAAAATTCTAGAAGGCATTGGAGACCTCACTTACTGCATTACACCTCTCGACACAATACCAACACACACGTACAGTTCCCTTCACTAGTGCGTTTACAGGGGCTCGTTGTATAAACATTCCACAACTCATTATCATTGAAATATTTGTTTTAATATTGTTTTAATTTGATTCCCTAGTATGTTTGCTATTACGAATTGCCTTCTGTCTAATGTAAACAAACACAGGGTTACCACACTGCACATAACCTGACGATCCCCTGTAAACGCACTAGTGAAAGAGACTGTACCTCTTTTTTTAGGTCAATTGACTTAAACTTTATTGAAATATCATCGGCGAGCACCAAAACATACGACTAAACAACGATATTATCTAAATCAGTACCAGAGAATGGAAGTGGTTCACATAGGCTTGACGACCCACCAGGGAGTGTTATAGATGCACCACAGTATACTAAACCTTCGACACACAAGGAGGCAGTGTGGGCTGGTAATGCACTCAACCGCCTTCACTTCTCCATTTGTAAGGTTACGTAACCATTTAAGGCTGTGTGAACGTAAGGGGATGAGGGGGGTTTGCTCTAGGATCGAACGAGTGACCCTTAGGACGGGAGGCGAAGACTGCATCCACTCGGCCTCCGTACATTTTACACTAGAGCGTAAATGATTCTGATTGGATGTGGCTCTCTTGGCTTCCAGGTGAGATATAACATACAACTTAAGAAAATATGTCGCTACCTGTAAAGCACCTACCACAACACCACCTACCACCACAACACCACCTACCACCACAACACCACCTGCCACCACAACACCACCTGCCACCACAGCACCAACCACATCATCTACCACCACAACACCACCTACCACCACAACACCACCTACCACCACAGCACCACCTGCCACCACAACACCACCTGCCACCACAGCACCAACCACATCATCTACCACCACAATACCACCTGCCACCACAACACCAACCACATCATCTACCACCACAACACCAACCACACCAATATATGGAAGTTAACAATCTCAAACACGACAGCTGAAGTATGTCGTTTACATATTGTTCCAGCTCTCAAACCTGTGACTTCAATATACTCCATCAATGAATGTATAGGTAGTCGAGGCGCCATTCAGGCTAGTCAGGATAAATACGGCTGAAGAAGGAACTCATCAAAACCCAAGGCATCTCCATAAAGTTTCCTCTAACAGTGTTTTGTTTTTTCCAGTCTGGTAATGTTATAGTTGGTGACTGTATCATAGTGATATTAACTTCCACCAAACAGTCCAAATAATGACCACTAAGAGGATTGATATTCGTGAGGAGGTGCACCCTATCTAGTCCTTCCCATGTTTACCATCTACCCAAGGGGAGGGAAGAGAATATTAATTTGAGGCGTGTTAAACTCTACGGTCACCCCCACCCATATTTAACTTACCACATCTGTTACCCAACCGGACGCGATCACCAACAAAAAGTACTCGTATATTACATGAATCACTACACTGTTGACATTTTAAACTGACATCACATTAATTATTCTTGTAGGCATTCATCAGGATGTAAGATCTTGATAGTTTACATTTTTCAAGTTCGGTATTTAAATAAAATCTATATATTGGAAAAAAAATAATACTAATAATACAAAAATTGTCTTTTTTTTTTGCCACAAACTGGATATTTCTAACCTAGTGGAGTAGGGGGCAGTCGCAACACCACCTACCACCACTACACCACCACCACACCACCATCACCTACCACCACCACAACACCATCACCTACCACCAAACACCACCTACCACACGATGCTCTACCACTGCAGGAGGCTGTGGTGGGGCAGCCAATTACTACAAGGAAGTAATATATAGGTGAGCTGGGGAGTAATCCTATGGTGGCGTAAATGCCTAACATATCACAGTGGCATGACCTGTTATGAGCGCTATCTGGTGGCGGCGGCGTAACTAACCACAACCTTACAGCTAGAATATTCGCTACACCTTTTCTGGGTATGTTAACGTTACACCTATTCTGGGTATACTTACACAGCTGGTATTGTTTCGGGACACTTAAAACAGCCACACAACAGTCTATGTGGTTAGGTTAGGTTAAGTTAGGTTAGGTGCATGAGGGACGCGACTGCTAGAACTGTTCATTATAAACTTGACTCATCCTTTGAGGACTATTGTTACGCTCTCGTCTTCAAAAGGTTGGGTAATCGTTCTCAGACCTAAACCAAATTCTTCAAATGAAATTAAACTATGGTTAAGGAAGAATTAAACCATCATACTCAATGAAGTTAAGAGTTAAACCATTGTCCTTAAAGGTTTAGTTAGCTTTTGGGGGGGACGCTTGTTTAATCCCCTGAGGCGATAGTTTAACCGTTTGACGACTATGGACTATTCCCGTCAGGACGGTTTAATCCCCTGAAAATTTTAGCTTACTTTTTAAGGGCGATAGTTTAAACCAATTTTTAAGGGGCTAAAAGGCCGAGGGTTTAACCGTTAAACCCTCGGTCTATACTGAACAGAGTAACTCACGATACTGACACCAACGAGCTGTAAAATTCTGACACTGAGAGCCTACAGCAATATACTGTTAAAGTCACCAACCCCGAGGAAGGGACTGTGGCAGCATAAAAGAACACGTTATATTGTACCTGTATTAGCTGGGAGAACTAACATCTACTACACAACAACCACAAATAATAATAAGTTATGTACAGTACGTGATAAATGGTGGAAACTACAGGTGATAATAATAATAATAATAATAATAATAATAATAATAATAATAATAATAATAATAATAATAATGATAACAATAATAATACTAACTATTGTTATTATTAGTATTAGTAGTATTAGTAGTAGTAGCAGTAGTAGTAGTAGCAGCTGCAGATATTGACTACGAGGCTACAGTCACTGAATGCCGCATAGATCTGCGGCTCAACTAATTCAACACAGATAGGATAGCTACTTATGTATTAGGATATTTAATATTAAGGTAATAAAATGGTGGCGAAGGTGTGGCTATTGAGGGAGGCTGGAGGCCTATTAAAAAAAAAAAATAGTAGTAGTATTACATCAAGGTTCACTTAAGCAGACTGAATTTAAGTCTACGGTCACACATTGCCACATTTAAGTTACTGATACTGAACTATAATAATAATAATAATAATAATAATAATAATAATAATAATAATAATAATAATAATAATAATAATAATAATCAGACAAGGACTATACGAGCATAAAAAAAACTGTTTATAAAAACCAGTATATGTTAAGTGACAGTGTGGAGGGAGGAAGATAAAGCATCCTACCTTCCTTCCTTCTTTACTACCTCCTTCCCTCCCTCCTTCCTTCTCTTCCTTCTCTCCATCCTTCCTTGCCTCTTATTTTCCTTTCTCCGTCCTTCCTTCCTCCCTCCTACCCTTCCTCCTTCCCTCCCTTTCTTCCTTCTTTCCTACCTCCTTCCCTCCCTGTCTTCCTTCCTTGCTACAATGTATTACTGCGCTTGAACAACTAATTTCCTTATGTGGTACTTCTGGGAGATAACTCACCTGGATAAACATATACACTGCCTCTGTATGTGTGTGTGTGTGTGTGTGTGTGTGTGCGTGCGTGTGCGTGTGTGTGTGTTATGTGACTTTACGGATGCGTGTTTATCTTTGTGTATGTGTAAATATGCATACTCGTCTACCAGTCAACCATACCGACACAACATCCTTGGCGCGTATCGTGAATTCGTTAGTAAAGTAAAGTATAAAGAAAGCCTTCACAGTTGCATTAGTTAAAGAACAGACAGCGGGGGGTAGATAATCAAACACCTGTATTTCAGCATTACCGTGACCTTTGACCCCAGAAAAAAAGGATTAATAAAACTCAAGACTGTGTATATTAATGTGTCATGTGTAATATAATGTATCTTAGTACCAAGTGTCGTGTTTAATGGAAGACCTATCGTACAATAACTGACAAAAAAAATTATTCTTGAGAGCTTTCACACCTCAAAAAAATGGACAAATCTCGTTAAACTAAAAGTCTTTGGGTGGATTGCATAACAAGGTTGTCTCTCACATGACACTCTCTCCGTCTATACATGACTCAACAGCTGCTCCATATATATATACTGTATACGTTTCACAGTTATTTGACCAGATATAAAAACTCTTAAGCTGAAAAAACAAACAAAACGCCGAACACCCAGAGACGAAGGAGTGACAAAGCTGAATGGAACAACGATAAACAATCCAGTTCTTTATGGCCAAAATAGTCACTGTTCTCCCTTATCCACAACACTGATGGATCCAACGTGGCGCAGGTCAATAGAGAATATACTAGTCATCAGAGCTGCAGACATAAACCATGGGTCAGATGTTCAACTCAGCTACCACAGACAGACTAGACTCATCATCTCAGAGAGCCTCACTATGACCATCACAGTTTTAACTCACGCTGGTCTATAGTGAGGCTTCATGGTGAATAAATATATACCTTCTCTCTCTCACCCTCCACCTCTACTACCCCTGCCTCATCCCCCTCCTTCACGTACCAGGAGCCCTCCCCCTCACCTACCAGGAGCTGTTAATTACTCGTACGTTCTCTCTCATTTTCTCTCACAAAGCACAAACTTCAAAAGGCGACACAAACGTCTCTTTAAACACACACACGTCCTCCCTTCTTGTAGTCTCTCTTTGTCTTCTACACATTATCACCGACTTTCATCCTTCTCTATTTTGTTCAAGCTGTGTGTGTGTGTGTGTGTGTGTGTGTGTGTGCGGTAATCCGAAAACTGTGAACGCAACTTGTCTTAAAATTTAGAATAGATCGAACAGAAACTTGGTTGAAGTATAACAGGAGGTGAGCAAGACCGCTACACCCCTCCCCCCTATGGCGAGGCTACAAATAACAGGAGGCCGTAGCCACTCTAGTAACGGTAAGAAGTGATCCTAGGTGTGACTGAGGAGAGTATACACAGTAATACACTCAGGGTACGTCACACCCTGAGTGATGAAACACCTCTCAACACCTCTTAAACTTAATCATCCTCGTCGGTATTAAAACTTATGAAAACCCTACAGTAGGTCTTGACAGCAGGGTAGGAAACTTTTCAACAATGTTCTGAATAAAGAGTTATGTTCCACACTCTGCAGGGGAGGGGGGGGGGACTAAAGCAACAATAGCACTTGTACTCTGGCCGTCATCTTCTCTTTATTAACACCAACACTCGGTAAAACACCTTCTGTCTCTGTTAAATCAAAGAGAAAAATTAAATCTTGGCTCGGTTTTTTACTTGGGTGTCATAAAGTTGGCATCGTCGTCTAGGCTGACATAAAACATTTATCACGATCATAACTTCTGAAGCAATTCCTAAAATGAACCCAGTGTCAGTAACGCTTGAGTGACTTACTAGATAACCACCATTACACGGAAATAATAGCAGGAAACATGATTCGAATGGAGTCGCTGAAAGAATGACAGATTACTTATGCGGAAATACGAACACCAAACAAAAAGTTGCGTTCGGAGACAAGCGTAACACAATGGTATACTGTTAAGGTTAATGACAAAGAATTGTGGAAGTTATAATGAGGTGGTCAAGTTGCCTCAGAGCAGCAACATTCTCCAGGGCCTTCTGACGTTACTTTCCTGTTTTAGTGTTAAAAGTTTTTCTCTAGTCAAGGAAGTTACTCTTACACTGCTCGCTCACTCACTCACTCACTCACTCACTCACTCACTCACTCTACTCAAACCTTTTTTTACTCCCTTTAATTTTTATATAAGAAATTTCATAACTATCAAAAACTCTTTATCTTACAAACGTTCTTTGAAACAGCGTTCAAATATTAGATATATATCAAAATTATAAATACAGTACCACACTCAATAGGGATAATCGGAAAACCAAGTCTCAACACATCCAATGTTTTGGACATAGACGGATAATATTTTCTTTTTTTTTTGCTATAAATTTGGGGGAAATTTTTTCATGTAAGGTAAAATTTATCTGTTTCATTTAAGAAGTCGTTTGCTATCATAACCTAACCAAACAATGCCTTAATTAGGACACGTATTACGTATGGTTAGGTTAGGTTAGGTTTGGTTAAGATAGTTTAACCCCGTCACAATTTTCTTATATAATCCTGTGACACTTTCTTGTAAAAACTGGGACACTTTTCTGTATAAACCCATGACACTTTCCTGTATAAACCCGTGACACTTTCCTTTATAAACCCGTGACACTTTCCTTTATAAACCCGTGACACTTTCCTGTATAAATCCATGACACTTTCCTGTATAAATCCATGACACTTTCCTGTATAAACCCGTGACAATTTCCCTGTCTACTAGATCAGTAACACAAAGGCTACTCCAAAAGCGACACATAATATAAAAATTAATAACATAAACCAGGTGTGCGCCCCACTATACAATTAACGATGAACTACTCTACGTTTAAACTCGCTACACTAGACGCCGCCACTCTGTAACATGGCGGTAAAGTGTCAACGGTGAGCTTTGAGGCCCCGACAGTCACTTGTTTGGGGGTTTTTTCCAGAGGGAGTGGGAGAGAGCCCTGTTAAGTGCACCGCGTCAACACTTATTTTATCGCGGGTAAATGGATGTAATAAATCAGACACTAGTGATGTTCCCAGAAGACCACACACAACCCTCTGACACCTGTGGAGGTTCACTCATCGCTGTACAGAACATAAAGCCAACCTAACTTTTACTTCTCGACGTTTCCAAAATTCCTACAAACTGTTGTCTAAGGTACAAACTAACATAGTGATCTGTGTCTCAGACCTCAGCCACTGAAGCAACTCAGATATAACAACAGCAACGATTAGCTCTCTCTCTCTCTCTCTCTCTCTCTCTCTCTCTCTCTCTCATTATCCTCCATCTGTCTTGTACAAAATATGCCGGTGTTTACATATACATACAGACAGACACACACATACTTCACGGCCCCAGCAGTACAGAGTTTAAACAATCACCATCCCCTGCCACTCCCTCCCTCTGCCACTCCCTTCCTCTGCCACTCCCTCCCTCTGCCACTCCCTTCCTCTGCCACTCCCTCCTCCTGCCACTCCCTCCTCCTGCCACTCCCTCCTCTGCCACTCCCTCCTCCTCCCCAGTGAACTCATCTCATGACACGGAACAATTTGCCAAGTGAATTTCTCGGTGTTTGACCCGCCCCGTGAAGCTTCCGTCGCAAATCAATACACAACTTCAGCCCTCACAACCAACCTCCGGCGAGAGGTTTTTGAAGACGGCGAGCTCCTGTCAGGGGCTGGTGGAGAGGGAGGGAAGGAGTCCGTAAAAAAAAAGATGAACCACAAGTGTTTCATATATTCGTAACTCGGCGCCATCCTTCCCCAACTTTGACCATAACATATGAAGGATTTATGATCATTGAATTCACATATATCGACATTATTATATTTACGGTACTTCGTTTTTCTACGGTATTCTAAGAGGATAAATGCAACAGTTTGGTAATAGTTCGGTAAATTTTTCGTAGAGAATTACTAAACGCGTTCCTTATTGTAGAGAGAGGAGCGGGTGCCTAAACTGACCTGGCTTGGCACCATGGTTAATAAACAAATATGGGCACAGAACCAGTGTTGCTGTCAAAAGCCACCTTTACAGTATAACTACTGCATTAAACCATTTATAAAGATGCTACAATCAAAACTAATTTAACCTATTGGTTGTTTCAGCTACGTCTAGTTAAGAAAGTTTTGATTTTTGTTGGTTTTCATAAATGGTTTAGTACCGCAGTGTCTGAGCCACTACTGTACACAACCTCCGTATTAATACATAAAACCAGTTAGAGCTTGAGAGATGTATACACCAATCTGCCATCTTGTAATTCAAAACTCACATAATAATATGATTAACTCTAAACTTCTGCCAAGTTGTGAGGAGAACATTTTCTTCAGAACGATAAAAGGAAACTAAGGACCAGGGAGTAGCTAGACCAGAGCCTGATGGAAGACTGACTGGAATTACTACTGAATAAATCTAGTAACACGTGATGAATGAGAACGTCAGAGGAGTCACCTAAGTGATGATCGGTTTTGGTGTTTGAGAGAGTGGCGTCACCTTATTATAAAGATATGACAAATAATAAAAAAATCTTAATAATAGACTTAATTTATATTTAAGTGTGGTGTAGAGAAGGAAGGACTACATGAGCGGGAGGTAGAGGCTGCGGGCGCCCACGTGAAGCTGTGTACTGTGGTCGCAGGAAGGAAGTTGTAGAGTTTTTAATGGTGTTTAAACTTGATCCGACACCCTAAATCAGAATCATACAGCCCCATCACCATCAACGTTTGTGTCACGGTATAAATTGTTCACTTCACTCCCCAAATCATAAATGCAAGAGTTACAGTACACAGGATGGTGCAGCGAGGCGGCTTTCTCAACCTGATTCACCTAATTTAAACAGTATGGAGCTGAGGATCACAGGCAGATGGCTGGCTACCAGTGATCCAGGGGCGGCTCGTATCTCTCAGCACAACAGAAACCGCATCCTTGTGCATAATATCAACTCAAATAAAATATCGTTATGTCAAACTAAATTTCAATAACTATGGTGTGTCAGCCCCTCACGAGTGCCTACACGGGATCACACACTACTTAAAGTTAAGAGACACAGTTAAGAGACACATCTCCTCTGGTAGAAATAAAAGAAGGAACCTAAATACGTAGTAATGTTTTGGTTACAGCCTTATGGAGAGTAGTAGCTGTATGCCCGGTGCTTGTGGAGGCTGACGTGTACTTGTGTAGCCGTGCGGTTCAGTAAATCCATAATTTATTAAACTTATATTATCAGCCCATGCTTATGTGATTAATTATATTTATATAATTAACTTAAATAAAAAGAGGAGAGGAGTGTTAAACAGTTAAATATATTAATGCTTTGTACACTGATTAAATGTATTCAATTTTGTTCACCTTAACAAAAGTGTAAAACTCTTATAAAATCTTTCGGAAACTCAGCCTTCAGGAGAAATTATGTACCGCACTGTACACAGACAACAACTTGTATTGAAACAAACACTATATATAAACTTTTGCTTAAAAATGTTCAGTAATTCTATAACAAACGTAATTTCAAAATGGTAAGTTGTACAATAAATGTCTTTGATAAAACTATGCAAAACACAAGAGCAGTTATTGTGACGGCTGCTTCCCTGTTCGCTCAAGGTATGGACGCTGTCAACATCAGTCTGTTGACTTGACGGACAATGAGGGATAATAATCGCTAGGCCTAACACACAAATTAAATAGGTAATAATATTGTAATTAAATCCCAGGTGAGGCCAGAGCACATATATCCTCTTCAATTACAATAATGCAGTGTTAGTGGTATTTTTAAGGGTTAATTACCACTGTGTCTAAATTTACACTTAAGAGTTGGTAATTCAATAGAGTGTCAAGTAGTATAAAGTGAACAACAATACTGTGCTTTACTATACACCCTTAGCAGTGACACCTCGGCCGTACGCTCTGCCAGTGACAATGACACCTCAAAAAATCCAAGTGTCCACCTCGCGACCCACAGTACAGTAACGCAGTGCGAAGGGAAAGTCACACACTCTCTTAGTCATTCCACACAATGAAGGTCACAACTGCTGCTTGAAGCCGTTCAACATATTCCTGTTTCTACACAAAGCATTATGACGGGTAGTGCACGCTGTTGGTACCAGCAAAAAACGTGTCATGATGAAATGATCAAGATGACGGATATCGCCATAACACACGTCAACCATCAAACTGTCGACCAACTTAAGCGCCATCACACTGCTGGGGCGTCACCTGCACCGCGATCATATCACACTTATATCATAATTATATGCCTGGTTAAGATATAAAAACTATATCACCTGTATTGAAATTCATCCATCATAAATATTAAACATTTATAAAGATACACTTCTCACCAGCCACAAGTGCCTCACTGGGTCGTACACTAACTAATCTTGTTGTGCCAGCCTCAGCCAGGTCGTTCATGTTGATACTACCAACGTTAAATCATCGTCGCCAAAGGGTTAAACAACCCTAATAATGGTAATCCTGACACACTCACTCACCCACTGACGCAACTTAAGGTTACTCAGTGGTCACCCATGTCTCGGTAACATGTTTGACTTCCTCCGCCTCGCTGAGTATAGGTCAACAACCACCACCACCTGCCCAGTGTACTATCTGTACAGTACGTCTGGTGAATGACACCAAGTGTACACCTGTGTATACTCACCCACCACCACCACCTGCCATCATCACCCTCACTGTGACTTATACATGAAGTGCACTGTATAAGACAAACACACACACACTTACACCGGTGATAAGTGTAAACAAAATCACACGGCTTAAATGTACGTGTAGTGTAACAAGGACAACACTGGACACTACCTACTGTACTCTGTAAGGAACGAGACGACTAAGTAACTTAAGCCAAACATATATACAGTACTTCACTATGACCTAATTTAGACGTAACACTGATACACACATGAATGTCATCTTGTGTACTCGTATATACACCTGTGTACGAACTGAGTGACACTGCGCCAATCAGGTCGGTTCTTACACGGTTAAATCAGGACAGGTTGTTGCCCCCACAGTCACCACTTCCCTCCAAGCACACGCCTCGTCTTTACACAGCTGCCTCACACTACTGGGTTATGAGCTACAGCTTGAGTGTCTCACCGTAGAGTGTGGCAGGTTGTACACGGTCAACTCATAACAGTTCACTGTCGAGGTCATTGTACAGGATTTTCGTAACTTAGAAACCAACACCGAGATTCCGGGTTATCAACATAGTACTCAATATAATGCTTTTGTTTGTTTTTTTCTGCGGAAACATCTGAACAGGTACTCCTATTACAGCAAGTGCCAACAATATACTTTGGAGCATTATCCACGGAGAGCTCCAAGAGATAACATACACAGGGAAACAATGTATATTTATCAGATTAAAAAATGCAACAATATTGATGGGACAGATACAGGAAGGTGGCAGCAAATGTAATTGAAAACATGAAGCTAAGGACAATAACACACTGAGTGAAAGTGATATGGAGCTTACACTCAACAGGTTGCCGATGACACGGGAGCAACACGTCGTGACTCACCACCGCCCTAAGCCCGACTGGCCCGCCACCGTGATCCTTCGCCCAGCCAGGTGTTGGGGGCTGCCAGGGTGTCGCATGACGAATTTTACTTAACCCCCCCCCCCCACTCGGTCTATGGAAGCCTATTGATTTATGCGTAGTAACGAAGTTAACTTTGACCTTTGAGTTGATAATTCGGCTAAAAATCTGGTGAATCCTTGAAGTTTGTGTAAGTTAATTTGTTCATAATAAAAAAAAATACAGATATTTGTAATACTTCCCAATACTATTACAAAAATAGTTCTCGAAATTCTTACACAGTAGATCATAATAAACTCTGTATCTGTTTGTTCTTATAATATTTTGACGCCACACAGTTTGGGAAACATAAAACTTTAACGTTATTGGCGGTCGACGCTGAATATTTTTGACCTGAAATACGATGGACCAGGGAGAGATCAAAACAGCCTTAACAGATCAAGAGTGTGACCCGTGTGTGACCTGTGTTAGGTTAGGTTAGGTTAGAATGTGTGTGTGTGTGTGTGTGTGTGTGTGTGGCGACATCGTCTTAAAGCTTCACCATCGCGCCGTCTTGTGTGGGAATAACACGGGGGGATGGGGGGGGGGTGCGTGCAGGTGGGGGGTGGGGGTCAGAAAAGACTTAATTTCACTTGTGTTCCCGAGACTCTAACGGGACAAGCTATACTATATAACGGACTTCAAAGACACACTCACGCCGATCATAACCTAACACTTACAACAAACACTCATAACCTGTTTGTATTACCCCTCTCCCTCCCCCTCCTCGTCTGGGTCATCACGCTCGCTCACTGACAAACACCAACACACAAGAAATAAGCAAAGCAAATTGATATAAGGGATAACGATCAAAAATCTTACGTGAAATAAATAATCGTAAAAATCATTTATCTTTCGTTGGGGAAAAATGATATACACTAATTTTGCAGGATGTCGTAGAGTCTAATGAATAAACATAACGTTGAAGTAATATACGTTAATGGAACACTTTTAAGGGGGACAGTGATTATGAGTCAAACAAACTTGTAGGATCTCAGGACGTAATTATATAAATTGGTTCAACATAAGTGAGATGAGTCAGTTTGTTATGTTTCAACGACAGAATTTTTAATGAACAGAGACATTTAATCTAAAATATAATTGGCTTGTGAAGTGTATGTGTGTGGGGAGGAGGGGGGGGGAGATGTGCAGGTGTGTAGGTGGATGTGCAGGTGTGTAGGTGGGTGTGTAGGTGGGTGTGTAGATGTACTGTAGGTGTGAGGTGTATGTGTACGATGTGTGTTGGGTGTGTAGGTGGGAGTGGATGTGTAGGTGTGTAGGTGGGTGTGCAGGTGTGTAGGTGGGTGTGCAGGTGTGTAGGTGGGTGTGTAGGTGGGTGTGTATGTGTGTAGATGTACTGTAGGTGTGAGGTGTATGTGTACGATGTGTGTTGGGTGTGTAGGTGGGAGTGGATGTGTAGGTGTGTAGGTGGGTGTGCAGGTGTGTAGGTGGGTGTGCAGGTGTGTAGGTGGGTGTGTAGATGTGTAAGTGGACAGAAGTGTGTTGGATATGTAGGTGTGTAGGTGGGTGTGGATATGTACTGTAGGTGTGAGGTGTATGTGTAGGATGTGTGTTGGGTGTGTAGGTGTGTATGTTGGTGTGTAGGTGGGAGTGGATGTGTACTTGTGTAGGTGAGTGTATACTGTGGGTGTGTTTGTGGATGTGTACGTGTATGGTTGGTGTGTATGTGGCAAGGTGTGTAGGTGAGTGTAGTGTGGGTATGAATGTATAGGTGTGTAAGTGGGTGTGCGAGTTGGTGTGTACGTGTGTAGGTAGGTGTGTCAGTATGCAGACGACCTCACCCATGTCGTTCACACTGAACTCGACCTATAGATCCTGAACACCTACACAAATGCGTATGCACACTTCGACCTTGAGGTGAATGTAAGTAAGACTCAGATTCTCCTTCAGTCTGCCCCTGGTTCAGACACACTTCCACCATCCATCCAGCTTAACGGTACTACCCTCTCTAATGTTATCCACTTTCGGTATCTCGGCTCCCACCTGTCCACCACCGCGGACATCGTTGAAGAGATTCAACATCTCAAGACTTTGGCAGACTCCATACCCGCGTCTTCAGCTTTAAGGAGCTAAAATTATCTACAAAGCTGCATGTGTATCAAGCAGTGGTCCCCCCCACCCTGCTATATGGCAGCGAGACATGGGTCACATACAGGAGGCCCCTCAAGGCACCTGAAAACTTTCCCCAACGTAGTCTATGTCCCATCCTCCGAGTTCACTGGGAAGACAAGAGAACAATACCAGTATTCTCGCTGACACCAACTGTAGGAGTATCAAGGCTACCATTTTCCATGAACAACTACGTTGGACTGGTCATCTTACCTGCACGGACGACAGTAGACTGCCAAAGCAGCTACTTTACAGTCACCTAACGAATAGTAAACGTAACGCAGGCAGGCAGTTAAAAAGTTATATGGATAGTCTTAAGACAAACCTGAAAAAGTGCCAAATCGACCCTCTCACCTGGGAGACGATCACTCCACACCGTAACATTTGGAGGAGCACCACACTAGAAGGTGTCAATACTTTCGAATTAACCCGACTGCATACCGAGGCAGATAAGCGCCAGCGCCGGAGAGACGCTGCCGCCTCCCCTCCCACACTAGATGTAGCCCTCCACACTTGCGACATCTGTAGACGGCCCTGCTGGTCCCGTATCGGCCTCTTTAGTCCTCTCAGAACTCAACAAACTTGGTGATATCATTAATAACTTATACCATTGTATCATAGCTGGATGATGATCATACTTGATTCCGAGTAACAGCAAAGTAGTCGTAGTAGTAGTAGTAGTAGTAGTAGTATGGGAGGTGTAAGTGTGTGGGTGGGTGTTGACGTGTAGGTGTGTAAGTGTGTGGTGAGTGTGTAGGTGTGTGTGGATGTGTAGGTGTGTGGTGGGTGTGTATGTGTGTAGATGTGTGGTGGGTGGTGGATGTGCAGGTTGGTGGTGGATGTGCAGGTTGGTGGTGGATGTACAGGTTGGTGGTGGATGTGTAGGTGGTTGGTGGATGCAGGTGGGTGGCAGAGGAGCGTAAGTATAGCACCCGGGTTCTTTCGCCGCCTTAATTGGCCTCCAGTATTAATTAAAACTTTTCCACCGTCACTTCTCACTGTATCTTGTGTTAACGCTTGCCCCCTAACTAACCTAACCTGACCTAACCTAACCTGACCTAACCTGACCTAACCTAACCTAACCTAACCTAACCTAACCAACCCGGGGAGAGAACTACAACCAGGAGAGAGACCACAAAACACACACACACACACACACACACACACACACACACACACACACACACCGACTTGCACCCGATCAGATATTAAACTGATAACTGGTGAAAAAATTAATAATTAAATCAACAGCGAAAAAGTAGCAGGTCCCATGTTGCCTTTTACCATTACCGCTACAAGTATACACTCAACCAAACGCTCTTACATGTTGTTGATTACTGTGCAAAATTTGTTATCCTCAATGTGTATCAACAAAAACGACCCCCCCCCCCACCCCCCACCCCCCAAAAGGTGATTCCCACTAAGCGGACTTAGTAGTTATGATAAAACAAACTTAACAAACTTGTCTCTGTCTCTCATATACCATAGGGGGGGTTTGATGCTGGGTCAAGATAGTGGTAAGTATATTTTCTCGTCCATAAAGGCTGTTTGGGGGCATAGTAAGGGGGAAATAACCTCCTCGTGACGTGATGGTGGTAAACACTGCCCCCCACCCTCGAGCTGTGGACTGTTATAACACCATCAGACCTTGAAACAATCACCAACAGCCAATTTAATAATGTGTAGACGTACTGTACTTTCTCCCGTAAAACTATCTTTACGGATGGGTCCAAATGACTCTCACAATGAACACTGCGACTCTTACTCTCCGTCAATAGTCACTCTGAAGGCTGGGTCTACCGTGACACCCAGCGGCATCCCTATGCGATTTGTGTGAGTGGGATAGGAGGGGATGAATAGCTACGATACAGGCGTGTGGAGTACATTGTTCACTTGGTCTGGTAACGTTAAACCCAAAGTACGTAGTCAGTTTAGCAATATGGTCTTAGGAACGTCACAACCGCCAGAGTGAACAAGTTAATGGCTTTAAATTGTTAGTGTGGAAGTGGTGAAAACTCCATCTGGTAGCATGAACCACCGCTCGTGTATCATCAAGTATGGATTCAGCGAGTCAGATGATTTAATTAACACTGAATTCTGTTTAAGCGTCAGTCCTTCCACAGCTAACATTATTATCACTATTGAAGTTTGGAGGCGCGTTCATCAGCATCACCCCGCTACAGATTATGTACCCTCCCTCGCCCTCCACACCCCAGCCTTGCCTTCTACACCCAGTCTCGCCCCCCACACACCAGCATCGCCATCCACACTCCAGGCTGGCCATCCACATCCCACCCTCGCCCTCCACACCCCAGCTTCGCCATCCACATCCCACCCTCGCCCTCCACACCCCAGCTTTGCCATCCACATCCCACCCTCGCCCTCCACACCCCAGCTTCGCCATCCACATCCCACCCTCGACCTCCACACCCCACCCTCAGGCGAGATATAGAAGGGGTCGTCAAGGGAAGCAGCTCAGTGGGGAGGAAGTTTACCGCAGCTCTGGATGACGTAAACCTGAAGGAGTGTTGACCCAAAGAGTGACAATTAAATGTTGGAACTAATGACGGAAAAAAATAGACGGTGACAAACTATATTACGGTGAGGGATAAATGCATCACTTGGTCTGCAGGCTGTCCTCACACTCCACCACAAAGAAAGATATGAATATACTGTACAGTACTTATATCAGGTTGCAGTCCCACTTTTAAAGGTACCGGAGCTGTCAAAATATATATATATATATATATATATATATATATATATATATATATATATATATATATATATATATATATATATATATATGTGTGTGTGTGTGTGTGTGTGTGTGTGTGTGTGTGTGTGTGTGTGTGTGTGTGTATAATATTTGATCTAACAGTAGTCCTTATCCCTTCGATATTGGTCACACATCTATTACTCTGATGTGAGGAAGTACTGTTTTTAGTGTTTAGAAGTGCACCTGTTATCAAAGTCTTTCTACAATATTGATAAGTCATAAATGTAAGGTGATCTGAAGGAGAGATTAATTATATGAGGATATATTGGGTTTTGTATTATTAATGCAAAATAAAGTTGATTGCTTGAGCTTACTATGTGTGGTGGAGTGGGTGAAGAGGAATACACCAAGGTGGTATGGACATGTACCGAGGATGGATGAAGACAGGATGATAAAAAAAGTTTATGATAGCAAGAGAGAGGGGTAGGGGTAGAGCCACCTGGGAGAAAAGAGTTAGAGAGTTTGTTGAAGAGAGTGAGGGAAGGGGAAGAAGGGTGTTTGAGACAGCAAGTGAGGTGTGCAAGGATAAAATGGCCTGGAGACATTTCTGCTATGGCCACCCCCTGTTGGGGAGTTCCCGGGAAGGAACAAGGCGTCGGCGATATTGATTGATTGATCAAAACAGCTCACCGGAGCGGCGGTCCGGCAGCACTGCACCCCTGGTTATATCCTCAAAAAGATACATTACTGATGCTCTTCTGTATGACATGTGACCAGTATACAGCATACATAAAGAGATGCAGTCAGTGTTGTATGGTAATTATATGTTCACCGAATAGTACCTACAGGAATATACATAATGGGGTGTTCACAAGTGTTCATAAGTGTTCAAAAAGAATGTTTCTATAAAGGGAGGAACAGATGTTTATAGATTATAGAGTGTTGGAAGAAGAGGAATATCATAGAGGAATAGAGAAAATATTATAGATTGAAACATGTTAAAGGAGCAGGTAAACACTCCAGGTGACACACACTGTATTCCCCAGGATGACGTGAGGTACACACACCTGAACAAGGATTCTCACACAAATAAGTATTTTATTTTCCATGACTCGATCGCCGAAAAAGGCTTCTACACGAAATGACTAGTTAAGTTAAAACCAGTGGCGGCTCGTGAAAAATCAAATGGAGGGACTGGAAGCCTCACACAACAGTAGGTGACCTACCTCAGGTATGAGTTGTAGTTGATGTTTTTTTTCACCTGTTCATTGTGTTTTGCATCTGAGAGCTTGTATGCTGTGTCAATCTGAGCTGCAATGTTCACTTTATCCAGCAACGATAAATTAATCATGTTATTCATATGTTTGGCTGACTGCTCATGTTTCACTATTTTCTGTGGCAAATGCCTCAAGTCAGTCACACCACTTTTCGTCCATGCCGAGTCCCCACCAAACAATAAGCATGGAAAGCAGAATAAAGTATTTGCCTCGTCACAACCACAGAGCCATAAACACTGATGTTAAACTGGCGTGTATATTCTTTGTTCCTGCTTGTACTGTTCTGTTGAATGGATAAAACTGGTGTAGGTCTTCCTCTTGCTTTGATTTCAGTCTTTTCATTTAATGTCAGCTGGGAAAAGTTGATGTTTTGCAAATACTTCACTCGATTTTCCATCGTCAAAGGGTAATTAAAGAAAGCACGATTTAACCACACCGTCCACACGTTGTACGAGACTGAGCTGCTTCAGGTGCGGCGGCGGCGGCGGCGGCGCCAATTAATAACAGACATGAATCGTACAGCATTGACAGCAACTATGAAAGTAACTTAAATTTTGGTCTGATTTTAATGAAAATTCACTTAGCAACGTATTGAAAATAATTAAATAACATATAAAATGATATATTTGTTGGTAGTGTATTATTCAGCTGTCTCTCTAAAGGAATCATACGCCTGGCAGTGAGTGTCTGGGGGGACTGCAGCTCTATGCACGAGCCGCCACTGGTTAAAACTCTAGAATTAGTTTACAGTAACGGTAATACATTTTAGTTTTCTTTTCTCTCATCGCGTCGCTTTAGTATGGCGGCAAAATTCGTCAACTATGTAAGTAGCAATGAAGATAATTCAAAATGTGAAAAGTGAGCATGGGTCCCATAGGCATGACTATCCATTAAAGACAGTGTGGATACAGCAGACTATACTAAGCCTTCTTTACACAAGGAGGCAGCATGGCCGGTACTGCATTCGACCGCTTTCACTTCACCCATTTACAGTTGGGTGAACTGGGAGATGCCCGGGGAACGAACCACCGGCCCATGAAACAGGAGGCAAACGCTGTTTCCACTTGACCGGCATACTCCTATTCAAAACGTGCAAATGTATAATATTGGCAACAACTACTGCATGGTTACCGCTCCGAGTGAACCCATTTTCTATAATATTTATGTACTCAACGACAACGATCAAAGACTATTTCGAGATACAACTGAACAAGCTTTAGGCGGAACACTTTGCCCCATACCTGCACCTACTGTACATATTATACTGCTGTGGCCAATATGGAATACACGTAGTTTTACTTATTTTGTATGTAACTTTGAAAAAAATAAACCCTTGTAGTGAGAAAAAAAAATCTTATAAAATTATTAAAAGTTCCGTTGACTTTTACTGGTAGAGAAAATTACATGCAGGTTCAAGTTATTAAGTAAACATATTCTCCAACCTTCTGTTATGCTAATAAAGAACAACAGGTTGACTTGTGTGCGTTAGGCGGAGGTTGTAATATTCTAGTCACCAGTTTTAATCCTATTTCTTCCTCCATCACATTTCTTACTGTTTCTTCACTTTGTCTTCTTTGCATCTTGAGGTGAATTGAAATAAAAATACTACCTGTACTCATCCGTGCTGACTACAAGACAACAAAGACATAAAACCTACCTTGTAAATTTGTGTAAGTAGAACTGTCAGGCTTAAAGTTGAACATTTGACAAGCCTTGGTGCGTCTCGGTACCTGAGGTTAGCACCGTTCGGCTTCCAGTAGAGGCGGGGCTGGTGTTTGTACAGTACAGTAGGGCAGGCAGAGAACATCTCATATCCTTCCCTGACACATCACTTAAAAGGCTTCTATGCGAACTTATTAGGGCAGTCAAATCCTCAAATCCAATTAAAATTATACAGTTTACAGTAACGGTAATACACTTTAGTTTTCTCTCCCCTCGTCGCTTCAATATGATGACGACACGGGATTTTTTTCTGGCAAACAACTGACCATTTTATCGAGCTCAGGGCAAGTCCTTGGACTGATGGGGTGAATGTACGGCGCTGTATCACTATCATATATGACATGTGATTATGATTGCGTAGCGTAAATTAAATATAAATTCCATGAGTAAATATTGTCGAACATCGGGTTACTTAACAAGAGTGTGTGGAGTGCGTTGTAATCATTCAGCCCGCATGACAGGGTGCTGTACTTACATTTGACCCGTGTTCTTTTGTCATATAAAGCAAAAGATATTCAGATACACTTGATATAATTTTAGTCAATAATGTTTATTGTGTGTAACGTCATGTTGGCAGGCATGAAGGCTAGTGATGTAGGCAGGAACACCGTCACTCGCCTACACATCTTCATAACTAACTAGATTTATATTGTGTGCTTCTGACTGCGCGGTGAAGTGAATATTGTGAGGTGTATGTATCACTGTCTTACTAATCAGTAATCTTACTTCTAAAGATGGGATGTAAATTTATTTCTCACAATAAGGAGAACCAATCATTGTTCCCGTGAGATAAACAGAGCCCAATCTCCTCGCCGACTTGACGTACAATCAGAGGCTGATAAGAACTGATATAATGATCGCGGTAAGTGAAGACACGAGGTCAATGTGAAGTGTATATAGTGAAAGAGTGGGTCAAGGTGTCTCATCTTGTCTGGTCATATCTGCATTGGCCAGTACTGTGGTGCCACATCCTGGCTGTGGCTGTCTACACCGATCTTGAATTGTCATCTCATCACATCATCGGAGGAAGGCAAGTCACATGAAGGAGATCATGGTACTTGAAATAGGGCAGGAGAGGCACACGACCCAGGGTGTGGGACGGGCGAATATCTGGAGGAGGGGAAGTAACATGGCCTGAGGAGGGGAGGGCAAGGGTCCCCCAGGAGGGTGACCGTCGTAGGTAGTACTGTATAACACACTCTCACCTGGCACCTTTTCCTTAGAACACACATTGTTAGTTTTTGTTTGCTTAGTTGTGACTTCTGGAGGTAGTGGGTCAGGTGGTGCTGGCCATAAACGATCAAAATACAGTACCGTAATGGGAAAGCTCCCAAGTCCTTTTATGTGCATGCCAGGAGTAATATATATATATATATATGTGTGTATATATATACTGTATTGTCATCTTCGTTTAAAGATCATGCTATCAACCCCCAGGAACACAAGTGACATACAGGGTGTATCTATGCTAAACAAGAACAACATTCCTCGGGACTAAACACTGTTACCTTATATCCTTGTGTGAGAGGCTACCCTCTCCGACGGTGATGGGGGGTGGGGGGGGAAGGAGCCGGGAGGGTCCCCTCATAAAAGTAAGTACTGCACTCTAATGTTTCCTCTTCGACACGAGTCAATTTACTAGCCAATATATTAGCATAGTTTTCTATGTTATATATCTCAGTATAAGCTAGCCCAAGTACCTGCCAAAGGGGCGTGAAACAACAGCTGATAATTCGGCAATTTCCCAGCGCTATAATGTTGCTGCCGGCACGTAAAGAATTTATCAGGGCAAGTGGAAATTGGTAAATAGGTCTCTGAAGTCTTTTTTGAGAAATATATATTTTTTTCATGAGCGCACAAACATATTCTTTTATAATGCTGTTAACACCAAACAGGAGTTGTTATGTTGTCTCTGTAAAAGACAAGTATTAATATTCCTGTAATACCTACTTCATATTCCTGCTTATATTGTACCACCAAAACCATTATATCATAGATTGTCATGTAGATTGACAGAAATTACCATTGCAATAATTATATGTGCCGACTAGACATGAAACTGACAGCTCTATTCCAACCCGTGTTGTACTGCTCCCCCTCCCTATCATATTTATGTATATCAACACCACTGTAAAGTATGTATATAATTATAATATAAATGAAAAGAAATAAATCAGATAAATAAATAACGGAGTGATAACTGTGGTAACATTCTGATATGTTCTTATTAGGTTACGTGTACTATTCCATATGATACTAAATGTGACATAATACAGTACTTTCTTGAGATAAATGTAAAGTATATACCAGGTGCCTTCAAGAGAGCTCAGGCTCTCAACTGGCTCTGCCATGTTAGTATTTTTATTATTATCTGCTCTATCTTTTTCTGGCTAAATAAACTGTTTCAATATCAAGTGGGAAACACGAAGAGCCCCGGGTGCCACGCTTCCCGCCCCCTTCACTTGGCACCTGTCGTGACACGCGCACTCCTGGTATGTCTATTTTTTCTTCTTTACAATTCACGTCTTTCTTTTAGGAAGAAGGGTGAGGGGAAATGGTGACTTGTGAATGCGTATGTATTACATGTGTTTTTATCAGTACACATATTCATAAATATATGTTACTTACTGTATATTATAAATAATATATTTGTTTTACGAAGCTTCCAGGTATATTAATATTTTGTTGCGCGATAAACTTTTTTGACCATTCATATAATTAGATATGCTTGATTGGTAATTATAATTTGATTGATTCATGTTGAGGACAGTCATTGGTGCGTTGGTTGATCTGAACATCTTTTTCTTTATGAATTATAGTTTCAGTTCGTATACCTCACAGTAACGTATGGTACCAGTGCCTTTTGAAATTTTTAATAAATATTTAAATTTTATATTATTGAGTTTACAATACTCTAGGGTGCTGATATTTCATATTTGTTTACGATAATTGATATCTTTCTTTGATAATGATGCTGTATGTGTTATGACAATACTGTACTACATGAATCGTACGGTGCCTACCTCCGGCAGCATGATCTCCCACTCCCACCCACTCAGTCTCCCACAGCAGCCGGTGTCTCAGTAGGTAGGTTCTGTCTCCTAAGGTTTATATTATCCAACCTCCGGTACACTGTATTACATATTCAACAATGCCACCGTTTGCATTTAACCTTATGTTGCAGTCAATTAGTACTGGTGGAAAAGGATTATCAAGAGGAAGAAAGCAAAAATTGTGAGTAGATTCCCAGCAGACGACCTACTGCCACTCAGCTGATCTTCTGTATATATTATGATGGGTCAGCTGTTTCCCTCATGTTACCATTTTTAAACCTCAGTTTAGTTGTGGTTATCTTATCCAGGGGTGTTTATAAAACTTGCACATTCAATATGTCTTTACATTCACTTGCTGGAGTAATGAACACCCGGGAATGTGTCGTAATAGCCTCCACTGTACCAGTTACCTTAGCACGGTCATCACAGGCGGTGGTTCTCACATGCTTGTGGTGAGTGTGGACTAAGGTGTCGGGAATGAATATCTAATACACTGAATGTTACATGCCCGCACAACCATTCCTCAGGTGTATGACCAACCGTAAATAAAGCCATACTTATGTTGTATAGCTAAAATGACATAACAAGTGTACAGTAACATGCTGAACAGATGCATGAACACGAAATGTTATTTTTTTTTTTTTTTATGAATCATATTCGCCACTTAGCTTACTTGCCGTTTGGGCGGTCTAACCCATATCTCGGGCATAGGCCCAGTTGGGACACAAGTCCCAAATCTTTAACAGTTGTTCCTCATGTTATTGCATTACACTATTACCCAGGATGCGACTTAAACAGCCGTCTTACAACTAGGTTCCTACTCACTCACAACTAGGTGAACAGAGGCAACGGGTGTAAAGAGACCTGCCTAGTATATACCTATATGGGTACATAAGGATGTTGAGCAAGTGTATGGCTTTATCTAGATGTGTAGCCATGCAGGGACATTAAGTGTACAGTATAGTCACACAGTGAAATTAAACAAGGGTATGGCCACACTTGGAAGTTAAGCAAGTGTATGGCCATCCAGACATTAAGCAAGTGTATTCCCACAAAGACATTGAGTCCATGGCTACATAGGGACATAATGCATATGTATGGCCAGCCACAGACTTTAAGCAAATACAGTATATGGTCTTACAGATGTGAAGTATATACTGTACGTACTCTAGGCCTCGTTGTGGGTCAATGACCTGTGCCCCAGTGGGCTATTCCCCAGATGAAAGAAAAAGAAAAAAAAAATATATATATATATATATAGCTTCACAGACCGTACATGTGTATGGTTGTTTCAATAAACAATAAATTGTGGACATCATAATACAGCATATGTAATTAGGGTAAATTTGTAGTTTTGACCAACCACGGCTCTCTAGTTGAGCAATGTGGTTTCTTATGGTTTAAGCATTTTAGTACATTTTTCTTCTTTGACGTATCCCTTGCAAATGACAAATATATCGGCTGATCCAGGGGGGGGTAGCCCCTCATTTAGGAGGTTAGGTAATTTTAAGTCATTTGCGAGAGAAGCGTCATAGAAGAAAGGTGTATTGAAATGTTTAAACTATCAGAAATCACATTGCTCAACTAGAGAGCCGTGGTTGGTTGAAACTACAAATTGATCCTTAACTGATTAATGTATATACTGTACAGCAGTTGACTGATTTATTTTAAAGGTAGAAGTGAACATTTACCAATAGTGGGTGTGTTGCCTCATTTATGTTAAAGTACATCAGCGCTGCACAGCTTAGCATATAAGATGACAGCTTTGCAGCCATGCAGCTACACATACATATTTAAGATACACAGCAACATAAAAATTCAGTTGTACAGCCTCACATAAAAAAGTACCTAGTACATAATCGTACAGCCATAACTTGACACTGCATAGTTTGTGACCACACAAACAATACAGTGCAGTACACAATATGTAAAGCTATACTTGTACATTATTGTGCATTACATTATGGTACATATATAGATTTAAAGCCATGTATAGACATTAGAGAGATGCAAAGCCATACATGGACATTAGCGCAGGGCAAAATTTAACAATTGTATTTACCGTAATTTCACAAATTATTTCCCGAAGTTCTTTTTCAAAATAAATGCATCAATAACCATTTTAGCGTGTAATGAATTAATACATATATCATGTTATGATTGCATGATCGTTCCTATACTGTACAAGTGCTGTACCATACTGTATAGAGATCAATTTAAAAAAATATATATTAATGCTTGTGCTTATCCCTATTAAGTGTGACACACACACGCACAATATTTATACAGTATACTGTACATATGGTTATTATATAAATGCCTTTCTCTTGAATTTCAGATAAAACTGCAAGGTGATCCAAGTGCACCATAATGGGAGACAAGCCGAGGTTTAAGTGGGTATTGTTAACATGTACAAATCACCATATCTTTAAAATTTAATACAGTAAACCTTTAAACATCGCGGGGGTTAGGTTAATAAGAGCCCGTGAAGACCCAATACCGCAATGTTCTCCTACGGGGAGCCAAAATTGCCAAAAAATGAAGAAAAATCCACTGCATAAGACATTTACTGCACTTCTCACTTGTGCCCTTTATTTTTCTTATTTTATATCATTGGCTAGAACCGCCTCCATAGATGCACATTCACTTCTTATATACACACCCATGCTCTTTGTTTTCTTGTTTTTTATAATATTTTATTTATTTCTAAGCCACATTGTTTATATAGAGTAGAATAATTGTTAAAGAAGTCCATGTTCTGTGACGTGCTGGGAGTCAGCTGTGGCCTGCGAGATGATAATGCATGTTGCCATTGTTACATACAGTATAATGAAACTATAAAAGTTGTGGAAAAACCATTTCAATACTCTAATGTGACTTAGACATAAAGAAAATATATGATACTGTACTATAAAATAAGAAATATGAAGAGGATCGGTGTGTATTCTGTGTCTTTAAGATGCAGTGGAACCCCTCCGTGCCACCGTAGAGACCTCTTGTGGCCAGTAGTGGAAGTTGTCTGACACACGTATATAACCTCCTCTGCTACCCCTGCAACCCATAGTGCAATCTGTGGAGGGACGAGGGCCGCGTTGTTTACATTTGCGTAGTTTAAGGGTTTACTGTACAGTAGTTTTCTTTATGTACTGTACAGTACAATACTGTATATGATTAATATACAAGTATTTATGGATGAACTGAATACTGTAAAGTATAATGTGTGTGTGTGTGTTTAATGAATGCATTATACTGTGTACAGTATACAGTATTATACTGTATGATGGCTGAAAATTTTAGTGTAAGGAAAGAGAGCAATCAATTCATAAAAACTCAACAGGAATGTAAACATTAAGTATGATCCTTAGGGTTTATCTCTGTAGTTATTTGTGATGGAATACCTGTACCTGTACTTTCATAAATATTTGGTACCACTGACAAAAAAAAATCTGAGTCGTTACTGATCAATGTTTGTGATCTTTTTATTTCCTGAAATGCAAAACATTCTCTAAACTTCTTTGGGGGAGGGGCGGAGTGTAAGGGGATCTGGCACAGGATTCTGTTTACTACTAAAGTTCTGTAGTAGATTCCTGGGGTGTGTTATTGCTATAAATACTTAGGCTTCACATATTTGGCAAGTGTCCAGGAGAGAGTGGCTCACTGCTGTTCTCATTAAAACTGATTTCCTAGCTTTTGACTTTTGGCTAACTACAGTACAGTTAGTACATATGTAATATGTGAATTAAAAAAACAATAGTACAGTAATTGAAGATAAATACACACATATGGTTTATTTTTTCAGATTTTCAGAAACCAATAAATGCCAGATACAGACCATTCATAACCCATTCCTGCAATAGCCAGTACAGTATAAACTGGCATTAATTATAAATGCCACTGTTCAACATTAAGTACAGAGATCATAAGGTGGGCACCTCCCCTTGGCTTTGCCACTGTTTGTGTCCTTTTCATTTTTCTCATGGCATATCCATGGATTGAGTAGGGTGCAGTGCTCTGTGAGCTTTATGAACTTATTGGTTCTGCCTTATTCTAGCTGTCTTATGAATACAGTACTGTACATAAATTACCTGAAACTGGCACTAGGTTAAAAAAGAAGGAATGATCCTGAAATTCTATGTTCTAACTGAACTGGGATTAAGTGACCCAAATCCCCTCCCGCAAACTGAAAAATTTGATCCTGCATTTTTTTTTTAACCAAAACAGGTGGAATCAAGGAGTACACATCCATTTACAGTGCTGTATGGCACTGAATACTCGGCCTTCTCCCTCCAGGGGGAACTGTAGCACTGTACGGAGTGTTGCCTTTTGAGGATTCTAATATTGTTGGGAAGCTTTATTTTATTTTTTTAATTTATTTAAGTTTTAGATCTCTAATGTAGTTACAAGTTTTGGTCCTGGAACCTGGAATCTCAACCATGCAAACTTGCTGCCTATACAGTACAAGAATTGCCCTTAGTTAGTTTGGTTAAAGATTCGATTTTTAGGATCATTCCCTCTTGTACTTTTGGCTACATACTTTATCTGTTTAGTAGTTTCTTACCGAATGTATTTTTCATACATTAATGGAATTTCTTTTGTTCTTTTTCAGATTGTTGCCTAAGATCCTTAATGGAGGGATTGCTGGTATTGTGGGAGTAACTTGTGTATTCCCTCTTGACTTGGTAAAGACACGGCTGCAGAACCAACAAATTGGTCCAAATGGTGAACGCATGTATAATTCTATGTAAGTTAACGAGTGTTTAAATTTTTGTATTTTTGTATAAATTATTTCTCGATTTTACTATACCATAAGAATTACTATTTTTATGTTGAAATACCTAGATGCTACCCTTGCATTTCAATAATACAGTACAGTATTAATAGAATATGATTAAGAGTAATGTGGAATTGAATAATGTAATAAAACTAAAGATTAAAATATTGCATAACAAATTAAGAAAACTATGAGGAAAAAAGTAAGATATTATTCAATAGGCAAAAATACTTAGTAAGGAGTTAGAATCCAACCTTTCAGAATACTTTTGTAAGTCCAGATCACAAAGTAATGCAGAGGGAAGAGCACAAGAAACTCCTGATGAACTAGAAGCAGAAGAGAAAGGAATTGAGAACTAACAGGGACGGACTCTGGTGGGATACCGGTACAGTACAGTATACGCAAGGGGAGGGTAATGGAGGCAAGTGCAACCTCAGGGAACCCAAGGAATGAGCATGTGGAAACAGTGAGTTGGCCTGTAACCCCGCAACATCCCACCCAGGCAGAGACAGTCAATGTATGAACACACCTACAGTATACTGTATGTGGCCAAAATCATAAATAACCTGGTGAATAGAGTAAATGAGGTAGTCGATGCTCATGCAAAGGGTTTGAATTTGTTAACAAGTTTGGAGCCACTACTGTGCATGAATTCAGTCTGAAAGTTATGTACACAAACACTGACTCTCTCCTTGACAAAACAGCTGAGTTTAAAACTTTATAAAAGATCCATCAATTTGATATAGCATGTGTTAAGGAACTTTTGTACTGTGTATATATAGAAGGATTGATCCAGATGAATGACGACTGTGACTCAATTATGAACCTCACTCCGGCAACATGATCCCCTCGTGGTTATTTATTCAACCCGACTGGCTAGTAAGCTGACAAATAGTGAAAATTATAATGAAAAGCCATGTATAAATGCTTTTCCTGATCTATATATTAGAAACTTTTCTATATAAAATTTAGAAAACCAATGATGTATATAACAATAGTTGTTTAAATAGATGAACTTGTTCATATCAACATACATTACTTATGATTTAGCTTTGGACCATGTAAGTACCCACTTAAAGTTCTTTAACATTTGTAGAAATGTAGTCGTACCTCACTTACTCATAAATTATGACAGCACTTAGACTGAGGTACAGCAGACTTTATTGTCTAGAGATGTACATTATGTGAAATGTGACATTGAAAGACAAGAGTCCATGTTCAGAGCTAAGAGGGTGATTGGGTATTGAGAGTATTGATGAAGTTCTGCATAAAGGCAAGCCGAAATGGTTTGGGCATGTGGAGAGAATGGATGAGGCCAATCGTGTCAAGAGGTCCATGAGCTTAAATGTGGAGAGGAAGAGAGTCAGGGGCAGACCAAGAATGACATGGGGAGAGATTGTAAGAAATAACATTAAGAGTTTGGATCCTGACAAGAGAAACTACAAAAAACCATGCAGCATAGAGAGCTGCCATCAGGTATTCTTGGCTGACCTGCACAAGCAGAAAATAGTCATAAAATGTTGATGATGATAATGAGAGGGAAAGGTCCCCAGACCTCTAAAAAATCAAACCTTCATACTTTAAATTTATATGTGCATATGGAATCCATTCATCATTACAACATTTTTTTTTGTACACAAAGGTAAAAACTGAATATATGACCCTGGGAAAAAATTCACCTAAACCTGTATTATATACAGTATTAATGTGTACTTTGGCATTCCCTGGTGTTCCTATGTACAGTAACCTATTGTTACCAAGTGAACTTAGATGTGCCCTGGTTTATATATTTAGTAATACCCTGGTGTGTCTGTGTAACCTTACTTTATTCAAGTGTACCTTGGTGTGCCATTATGACCATCCTGTACCATTGTGTACCTTGGGGCTCCAATGTGTATCCTAGTGTTACTATGTAGCGTTGTCTACATTTTCCTACTGTTGAATACCGATGTAACTTCACTGTAGAGTACTTAGTGTATCTATGTGACCATACTGTGCAGTACTGTATGTACTTTGGGGCTCCAAGGTGCATCCTGGTGTACCTTTATCACTTTATTTCACCCAGTTGCACCTCTCAAGTCTTTGTTTTTTAATCTTATCAGTTTTTACAAGTGTTGTTAAATTGTGCAGGATATTCTTTGGTACAGGTATACTGTACTCTGTTAATTTTGAATGCATCTTTACGTGTACCTTAGTAGCCTACCAGTACAGTAGAACCTCGGTAAAATGGACTAATTGGGGCAGATCCCACTCCAAAAAATGGGAATCTATTGGGGGGTGAGGTAACACTGCTTATCTGAACTATTTAAAGAAAATCCGTTATATTATTACTGCACTAAAGCAAAGAAGGTCTTTAAGTTTATACAAGGTTATTAAAACACTATTAAATCAACAAATAAAACAAACATGAAATGGAACTCTCTGGGTTGAAAATCAGACTTAAGCCTGGTTGTCAATAACTGTTTTCACCGAGATGATTGTTATTTACTGTAAAGTGTTATACACTACATAAGTAACCACAGAATTTGTCTTATGAATAAAGAGAAAACTCAACACTGTATAATACTATTAAGATAAAAGTAAGAACAAATAAGTGTAGGAATATATTATATATGTAGAGACAAGTGTATATCTGGGAGCTGTGGGCGGGGTAGCTCGGTTGGGTGGGCACTTCTTTATGCAATTTCACCTTTAATTCTCATAACATTTAGGTTTATTTGGTGTCAGGTTGATAAAATATTATCCTAAAAGAATTCATACAGGTGATAGGCTTAGTTCCTTCACCACTCATGTTTACCACAATGTCTGTCTTCAACACTTCGTAAATTAGTGCAGTACAGTAGTGTATTCATCTTCACTTAATGAATACTATTATAGTGTATTTATCGTAAAATTATAGTTTCAGTCATCCCTATGTTTTTCCACCGGTTTTTTGTATGTTTTGAATGATTTTGATCTCGCCTAACCTACCATAACCAACCAAACCTAACCTCGCAACAGAACCCAGGAACTGTATCAAACTTAACCTAAATTCCTAAGATTCCCCGGATGACTGAAACTAAATTAATACCTTTATGATCACTTAGTGTATTTTATTCACTTAATAAATACTATTGTAGTATATTTATCATCACTTTAGCAATATTGTAGTGAACAGCATTATGCATGTGCATGTACAGTAAACCCTTAAACTTCCGAACAATTTTGGGGGAAAGAGAGTGACCAGATGTGGCAAATGTCCGGATAAACTGGGTGATGAAGGCGCATTAACGATAATCGTAATGTTGTATATGGACTGTATGGATAATAACAATAACAATATGGTATTAATAATAGTAATAATGGTATTAAATAATAATACAGTAATGAAAATAGTGTAATAACAACAACAACAATAATTATATTAGTGCTTTAGTAGTCGATAAACGTCATGCGGTGAGTAGTGACGGGAGATGCGGACAGGGTCCATTTTAGCAGTGGGGGAGTAAACGAGGCATATGGACTGAGAAAGAGACCAGATATGAATTTGCCAAATCCACACGTCTTCCAGATCAAGTGAAATCCAGATCCAAGAGGTCTGGAAGGTTTACTATACCTTTGTTTATTCATTTATCAGTAGCCAAATTGAGCCATCATGTATCACTCAAAGGGAGTAAATAATGTTGTTAGGAAGGTATTTTCATATCCAATACTATACAATTTGTTATAGTGACCCAGTTGTAAATTTATTTGCTGAAAGGTTTCACATGAAGGCATCCTGAGTGAATACCTTCTGATACAGCTTATCCCTTTATTTTCAAGTCGTATTACAAATTACATATTGTATTTTTTCTCTATTATTGAAAATATTATATTAATCATGATGAAACATAAAACGCCAATTATATGAGAATATAATACCGAGTCAATGTTGTAAATAAATAAACCTGACAAATGCGGCAACACCCAGTCAGCCTCAGCCTGCTAACATACTCAGTGTCTTAGTTCTCGGTAGGCCTATAGCACATCTGATTAAACCAATCTACAGTACAGGGTATTCCATGTGTAAGTGTTGTTCGTTTCATTTTTTTTTTTTACTTCCCCCATTTCTTAAAATATTTACTGTACTTACATAATTATTATTTCAAGGTGAATAGAGGAGTGGTCCAGAATACCTCGAAGAGTTGCAAAAGAGCGAATTTTGATATACTGAAGCCCGATTTATTGAGGTTTAACTGCGTATGACATTTCATTTTAGCTTCACAACCCTTTCCTACTTGAGCACATTATTAATTTTTTTTTTAAGTGTTTTACATGTAATCTCTTTATTTTCCATTGTTGATTTAATAACCATTGATTTCAAACTCATGCTTAAATTCAAAGATTATTTTCTTTTTAACTTTGTGTGACATTGGCACTATGTACATTCTCTTTCAAACATGAAAACTTTGTTATTTTGCACATGTTTACAGTAAGTGATGGCTATACAGTAATATGTGACTTATCATCTCCTCATTAGCTTCATACTTTTGTTTGATTCATCGGTGTTTACCACAGGCTTGATTGCTTCAAGAAAACTTATCGGGTGGAAGGGTACTTTGGCATGTATCGAGGCTCTGGTGTCAACATTTTGCTCATCACGCCAGAAAAAGCAATTAAGCTCACTGCAAATGACTACTTCCGTCATCACTTAACTACTAAAGATGGGTATGTACGACTACTCAGTAAAACAAAAGGCAAGTTAGAGCAGAACCACATTTATTGAGGTATGGCTTCAAGTTAGTGGTCCAGGTAGCTGAGCACCCTATCAGGCTGCTCAGTTCCCATCTTATATTATTCACATTTTTTAATTTTCATAACTTCAATTATATATTTCAAATCATGTAGCACACATCTGTAGACAATTGGAACTTTCTTTACAATGAAGCAAAAAATTTACCAAATACAGGCATCCCTCAATGTACAATCTCTTGACTTATGATTCTTCGCTTTAACGATTTTAATTTTAACAACAATATCAGGTTGAATCTTATTTTATGACCAATTTTTCTTTATTTTTTTCAGTAAACTTCCCATTCATCGTGAAATGGCAGCTGGTGGATTGGCTGGTTTGTGTCAGATTGTTGTAACTACACCAATGGAACTTTTGAAGATTCAGTTACAAGATGCTGGTCGAGTTGCAGCTCAGGCAGTATCTAGTAAGTTGGTTTTTGTGATACTGTATGTAATTAAGCAGTACAGGTAATCTGTTTTATTTCAAGAATACAGGTATAGTACAGTAGAATCCCAGTTATCCGACTCTTACGGAGATTGAGAGGTGGCCTGATAAAGAATTTTTCCGGTTAGTTGGACCTCACTCTTAGGATCCCCAATAAATCCTACACTGCACAGTGCTACAGGCTGACCTTGCAAATTCCTGTCTCAGTAAAATCGGCTTCTTTAGCACTTATTCAACTCTATATAAATGATGTGGCTTAGAAATAAAGAAAATATAATATAAAACTATAAAATAAGAAAATTGAAGAACATGGGTGTGTACAGTATGTGGCTGGAGGCGGTGGGCTATAACTATGTGGCCATGCTCCCTCCCAGTGTGATGTCATGGCATTCACGCAGCGCATAGCGGCAGCCACATGTCACTGAGTCACCTGGTTGACTGCTAAGCTGAAGTGGGTTGAGTCACCTAAAGGATGGTTTGAGTGTGGAGGAGCTATTTTTTGTACATAAATTATGTGCTACAGTGGTCCCTCATTTTTTGCAGGGGTCTCATTCCTGATACTACATTACCGCAAAAGAGCAAATCATGAAGAGATTGCTACATTTCATGTACACTACCCTGTATATATTTGTATTTATTTTTGGATTATTAGTGATTTATCAGTGTTCATGTATGAAAAATCAGCCCAAGTACACCCAGAATTCCTGGCCAGGAACATACTGGATATTCCCAATAACACAATACAGGTACATACAGTATTTGTTACGGGAAAATTAGTTTTACATACGCAGTATTTCTGATCACAAAGGTTTTCAGAAACAGAACCTTTTCATAAACAAGTTTATAAAAAATAAGGTTTTCCAGCTAAATTTGTACTATATAAAGTCTTAGGAGTTATTTTTGTCTAAGAATGCTTCTCTAAATACATAATGGAAGTCAACTGTTAAGTAGGAGTTTCAAGTTAGGGACAACTTTTCAAGAATGCTTTTACAATTTAATCCTTCTGTTTTTCTAGGGATGCCTGTACCTATATTGTACTATATTATTATAGTGTATATCTATTTTGTTATAATCCTTTAAATTGCAACTACAAGAAAACCTGGCTGCTACTGTGTGCATAAAAACATGAGGAGAAAACTAAAATACTTATTACACATTACAATATATTCTTCCAAATTAAAGGTAACTATGGATACATAAGTATGAAAAAGTAAAAAACAATTTAAACACAGTACAGTACAGTACTGTAAAGGTACCTGGGTATCTTCTACTGTATTGTTATAACCCAGTACTGTAAAGGTATCTTCTATTGTTATAACCCAGTACTGTAAAGGTATCTTCATTTGTTATGTCATGGTTGAGTGTTAAGTAAGCAGATGGGGACCAATCAACTAGAGGGGAGGAGAGAGATTCTGGAGGGGGGGAATGGCAAAAGGCAGACTGCCACTAATGACAACATATATGTGTCTTCCATAAAGAGTGAAAGGTATCTGATAGCCCTACTGATGTATGAGCAGGAAAATGATGATTGAGAGACATGTGATTCACTTTATGAATGCTAATCTTTGCAAAATTTTAAAACAGGCACAAAAATCTTGCCATCATATGAAGGTTATATGAACTAAACTATCACAATAGTTTATACAGCAATCCCTCATTCATATACATTTAGTAATGGCTTTCTGATATAGTATTAGGGTAAATTTCCCATTTTCTGTTTCTTTATTAGGGAAAACTATACTGTTCAGTACTGTAGTACTTGTTTTTACAGTCCTAGAATGATGATGAATAACATAATGATTAATTTTTCAGGTGGGCAAGCGAGTATTCCAAAAATCTCTGCAACATCAATCACCCTACAACTGCTTCGTGAAAAGGGTATTCTAGGCTTGTACCGAGGGACAACTGCTACCATGTTACGTGATGTTTCCTTTTCCGTTGTATATTTTCCACTCTTTGCTCATCTGAACTCCTTAGGGCCACGCAAGTCTGATGGTTCAGGTATGTTTTTGCTTAAATACAGTGTGCATGATTCATTTAGTATAAATGATTAAATCTTCCAATGTGAAATTTACCTTTTTTATAAATTAGAAATTAAACATTATACTTTTCAGTTGCCTTTACAGAAATAATTTTCTCTGAAATTTTAAGAAATTAATGTTTACTTTTCTTTTATAGAATACTTTAATCAAAGCCATGTGTTCACAGGAGAGGCAGTCTTCTGGTGTTCATTCCTGGCTGGTTGTGCATCAGGATCATTATCAGCTTTAGCCGTTAACCCTTTTGATGTTGTTAAAACAAGATTGCAGTTGCTATCCAAAGGTGCTAATGAGGCACAGTACAGTGGTATCCTGAATGCTATTACGTAAGTTTTCTGTTATTATACTTTTAACTTTTTATGATTGTATTGTGTGGCTGATAAAATGTGGAAGCGTCTGATGGAACGTAATGGTACAAGGGATATCATTCTTAAGAATACTGTCAATCAAGCTAAAAGTGGAGTGTAAAAGATGGGTTAATGTGACTGCTGTGTCCCAAGGAATAAACAAGGAGAGAATTTAGGAAGACCGAAATAATTGAATTGATTGTTGCACAGAGAGAAAAAGTAAAATCTTAATGTGAGAATGAGTATCAAGAAGTGGATGGAATTTTGGAAAAGTATATTGCCAGGAATGAATTTAAATGCTGAGTACAGTAGAACCTCGATTCTATGGACTAATAGGGAAGGAAGGTGGTCCGCTAATGCCAATTGTCAGTTGAATCTGAATAAGGGAAAAACCAAAGGAAAAATAAACAATACATAAACAGGAAAACACGTTGAAGATATAATAAACATTGTAAATAAGGGAGTTTAAAGAGTAATTTCACTTACCTTTTGTGGTTGATAGAGTTTATTTTGCCGTGGTCTGGCCTCTCACTTGTATTAACTTTATACAGTACAGTTAATACCCCAGTTAACACTCAGGATACATTCCTGGAAAAAGAGCACTATCCAAAACAGCATTCTAAGGGGTCATTATACCATTGCATATATGAAGTTTTATCCACGAGATATATATGGTACATTAGTTATACAAATATCCGAAATTATATACTTTCAAAATCATTGCTTGAGAAGTGGAATTTATAAAGTTCTGATGGAATCTATGAAAGGGAAAAGCTAATTTATTAAGGGTTTACAGGTAGTTAGTAAATTATAATATGAACACTGAAGTAAAATGTGGAATGGACATGGAAAGGGAGTTAGTGATGTTAGTGGATGTATTGTAGTAACAAGTTAAGGCAGATGTTTGTGATCAGTGTCTGCTCATGTGAGGTGCTGGATGCACAGTGAATGAGTATGAAGGAAATTCAACATTAGTCTTTCTGTCACATGCATTAAATAATATTTTTTTATTTTGAATTGATTAATTACCTGATCATTAATACACTTCTCTACAGAACAATTCTGAAGGATGAGGGGCCTCAAGCATTCTTCAAAGGTGGAGCATGCAGAATGATTGTAATTGCTCCTCTGTTTGGGATCGCCCAGATGGTGTACTACTTTGGAGTTGGAGAAGCCATTCTTGGGTACAAGAAGTGAAAAGCCACTAATGATAGTTTTATAGTACAAGCTTTGATAGACTTTTTTGTATTGATCAGAGATAGTGGCAGCAAGATTATTTTTCAAATACAGATTTATGATTATTAATTTAAATATTAGGACTTGGTTATGTAGGAGCATTTTTATTTGTTGATGGCTTGTTGTTTGAATGTGGTGGTAATTTTATATATATAGATATACTCTATATATATATATTTCATTTAGTCCATATAGCACGCGGACTTTCAACATATAATCAATGACCTCGCCAGCCAGGACTCGAACCCTCGACCTTTTGCGGGTTCGAGTCCTGGCTGGGGAGGTCATTGATTATATGTTGAAAGTCCGCATGCTATATGGACTAAATGAAATATATATGGAACCTCGTGTTTCAAACCAAGCTGGATTCGGTAAAATGCTACTCCGACCACATAAGTGGCAAAAGGCAATCCCCAATTGGAGGTTCACAGCGCCATCAGCTCAATGAACAGGCTTTGTGTGAAATATAACAAAGTCTAGGATTGCTTTTAGTGTCCTTGTGGCAAGGTGGTAGCAATCTCTGTTCACACGCATAAGGTCGAGGGTTCGAGTCCTGGCTGTTGAGGTCATTGATTATACTCTATATATATATATATATATATATATATATATATATATATATATATATATATATATATATATATATATATATATATATATATATATATATATATATATATATATATATATATATCTTGATAAAATCACACGGAAAAACAGGTTAGCTGTTGTTTCTGTGTGATTTATCAAGATATATATATATATATATATATATATATATATATATATATATATATATATATATATATATATATATATATATATATATATATATATATATATATATATACACACACACAGCTACTCCCCGACTTACGACCTACTCAACTTACGACCGCCTCAGTTGTACCAAAATTTTGTCACATTACGTATTTTCGAGTCCCAACGTCAGTGATTGCGCTGTGTACTGACAAAATTTTTGTTTGTAATTTACTTTAAAATGGCTGGCAAGCTTAAAAGTGAGAGTTTTGTGGTACTGAGAAGAAAAAGAGACACCCATTTTAGATTTTCTATGTATTATTTAAGCATTTTCGCCTTACGACCTAGATTTGGGTCCCTTACCCTGTCGTAAGTCGGAGAGCAGCTTTATACTGTAGGCATCCCCCTGGTTATGGAGAGTATGTGTCCTTGAAAAATTTTCCGTAACGCGAAACCAATTTTCCCATTGACTTCCATTATATAATTGGAGATGCGTTCCCAAGGAAATATTTTTTTTGGCAAAAAGACGTAATACAAGCACATTTATAAATGAAAATAAACAATTTTAAACACATACATTCATTATTTTATGATATAATATGGTAATAAATATACAAAACACTTGAATTTAATCTACCATAAACGATGTTGAGTGCTGCATTAGGTGAGGTGGTGAGGTAAGGTGGTGCAATCGGAGTTACTGTAGCAACTATCAAGAAATCCACACAAATTAATTTTATAATATCTGTAATTTTTTTTTCTAATAGTATTGAAAAAAAAAATTACCCAATTTCCATAAGGGTAAATTTTTGGTTCGTATCCCGAATTTATTGGTCATAATTTACAAAATCCGTAAGAGCGAATTTCCGTAACCCGGGGATGCCTTATATATATATACAGTATATATATATATATATATATATATATATATATATATATATATATATATATATATATATATATATATATATATATATATATATATATATATATATATATATATATATATATATATATATATATATATATATATATATATATATATATATATATATATATATATATATGAGAGAGAGTACATTACTATACGATATATACAGATATTGACCTATGTGCAGTATACTTTATGTATAAATTATTAAACCTGTCACAACATTTGGCATGAAATTTCAAAGTTATGCTGTATTTTTTAAGTACAGTTATCATATACGCAAAGTCAAAATATCGCAATATTTTGACTTTGCGTATATGATAACTTTTTTCTTATTCAAGCAAATGTAACTGTTGATTTAGAGTTTTTACATTCCTAGGATTTTAGCTGACAAATTCAAGGAAGCCACAAGCAAACATTAAGCTCAGCAGAATATATATTTAATGTCCCAGTATTTTATTTTAAACTGCCTTTCCTTTACTGCTTATAAGGACTTAAGGTAAAAAAATATGTTATGCGAGACTGTTATTATCATAGATGAACACAGGTCTGTTAATAACCTTCCAGCTGCAGATATTGTTTTGTACACATCACATTTCAACTTGTATCACTTCCAATATACAATACCTATTAACTCTCCAAGATGATTGTCTTAGCATATTTTACATTCACATTAATGTTTCACAATAATAGTACAACTTGTATAAACTGTAAATATATCTGTGCTTATGTACATAGGTAAATTATCATATGATACATCAGAATAAATATTGATCGCAGGTAAATTAGCAAAGCCTACATAATTTTCTATTGACAACTTTAATATTTGTAATACTGTACTGTAGCTACTTGCTAGTAAATTTGTTCCTAAAACTAATTTAAATGGTCTGATTTTTCAAAAGAATAGATTGAATGAACAAGGGCAGTTCCAGGGGGGGGGGGGGTCCGGAAACCCCCTCCCCCTTTTTCATCAGAAAATTCCAATATTTTTTTCTTTAATGCAGTATTGTACTCAGGCATTTTTTTAGTAAAAAGTAATTACTGTTGACCTCAGAATATCTCCTAATATCAAGTGCACATGGCTTCAAAATGCCAAGGATATTTGTCATATTTCAAAAACATTTGGGGGGGTAAGCCCCCTGAAAAATAACCCGGCTAGGTGGCTCACTTCTCTTGTCATGTTTCCCCACCCGCAACTTATTGCCCCCCACCCCCCTTTGATATTCTTGGATCTGTCCCTGTTGTTATAAGGTCAGCCCAATAAAACTAAATATTTTGTCACGCTAATTCACTCATCTGCTCATTATACAGTACAGTATTGCATCCCAGAACTGCTGTTGCTGGAAGGTTAAATAAGAGATACTGTATTTGTAGACTTACACATGTTAAACTAGCACCTACTTAGCTCTGAACACAAGCATTAGATGATAGTTCCCTTTATAAAACCACTTTGGAAAGATGCATATGGACAATATGTATACTACAGTACAGTAGACACATTTAGATTATTACCACTCGCCTTTGTTCATTGAGTTCTAATATTTTTTTTCCCAGTGAATTGAAACATTCATGATGATAACATGAAAAATCAGTAGTACCGTATAACAAACCTGTTATACAGTCAGGTATTTTTGCTATTAATGCTGTCAGTTCTTGTTGGTAAATAGAAAACTCGTGTATGGCAGGAAAATTTTTGTGGAATTTATCCCAAACCTCCCAGTCACAGTACAGTACTGTATATCCTTAAGGTTTTAAAGGTTAAGACCAAGAAACATTTGAATGATTTGATACAAGATTTTGAAATTGAGTGCAATTGATTTATGTTGTCATGCGAACTTCAAATAAAATGAAGTTTGTATACTCAATGAGATAACTGACACACACACTCACACACACACATCTTCAGTATGTGGTATAATCTCAGTAATAGTAAGCTCTGTTGTTTCCAAATTGATAATAAAAAAAAATTGTAAGATTTGGATAATTGCTGTGTTACTATCTTCAATTTTTTTTATAACCAAACATACATCTTTATGTGGAACTGATCAGTGTTTGATTCATAAAACATTTATCATTTTAAGAATGTTTGGTCATACTTTGCATGTGATGTATACCATAAGGTTGTATTTGGATTCTTGAAAAGTTGAACTTTTGGTGAATTGACACTAAACTAATCAATTTTCCCAAAGGAAATAATGTAAATAGGGGGAGGGGGGGGAAAATTTCTGTCCACCAGAAAGGTCAGTTTTGGGGATAATGTAATTGGGTTAATATTTCATGCAGAAACATTTAGAAATTGTTAAAAAAAGCATGAAATACATACAGAGCTGTAGGAGATACAATATATAGGCATGAACAGGTGCTCCCTCTCACAGCCATTTGTCAACTGCCCACAAAACCATCTACAGTACAGCTGTTTTTACTACTCTTATCACACTAAAGCAATAAACTTTTAATGAATAAAAGAATTATCAGGTGTGATAGTGACTGACTTAATAATAGACATATGTGTTCGAGTAATCTCCCTCTCGGCTCTGCATCAACTGATGCATCTCTGCACATCAAGAAGGTTCTGGTTGATTTGTGTGTGCTTTGAATATGTTTTACAATAGCATTATGACATGCTATCATTCCATATTCTCCATTAACTGACTTAAGGACCTGCTCATTTTCTTGGTACTAAGTGCTGTAAACACATTGCATGACACCAATGTGAACAGCCCACTCACCAGTATCAAACTGCCTAAAACCTTTAATTTAGTACCCAAGGTAATTGTTTTCTTTGTGTTAGGAAATGTACTGTAGTGTGTGGACAATTTAGATGTTTGGGGCATCTTAATAAAAAAAGCACAAAATTCTGCATACTCTGTATTTCTGCAGGATACAATGAGGCATTGGGGTTATTGGTGACGACCTCAGCAGGGATGCAAAAGTCTGTTTTTTCTTCATATTATTTCTCCTGAATCGGAAGAAGAAAACAGGCAATGTCCCAAGTTGCAAGATGATCATCAGTATCAGGAAAATTCACCCATTTCAAAGGGTGGATGTTGGGCAAGAGTGTTTAATATCGGTGTTTGGCTCATGGATGCCAGCGACAATCTATTCCAACAATCTCTCCCACCAAGATAAACTAGTGCAATGAAAATTTCTTTAGAAAAAAATAAGTGACTTAAGAGATTTGCCATACATTCCTGCACCAGGTAAACAATTTTTCGAGGGCATCTTCTCTGTGCAGGAAGGCATGGCCACCTCAAGGCCTCTCCTCAGTATCTACAGGATGAGGATGATCCTGAAGAGGACCAACTTGAGTATTAACCCACCTCCAAATCTGATAAATCCATCCACACAAGCCATCATTACCTTCGCCATGAGTAAGTACCCTTAATATTTAAAAAAAAAAAATAACTGCATTCCGTCTCCCCAAACATGTTGGTGTATGTGAATAATAGAAGTTGAACTGTCAATTTTTATGATTTTTTATTGTAGTACAGTATTTTTTATTCTCAATTCTTTAACTTTGTGATGTTTCGAGCATTGGTGAATTCTTTAGAAGAACTGGCGCTTTTGAAAAAAAGACCAGGTATTATTATTATTATTATTATTATTATTATTATTATTATTATTATTACTAGTAGTACTAGTATTAAAATTATTATCCTCACAATAAGGTAGACATTTTTGTGTAGAAAAACTTTGACCCTCGTTTTTTCAAACCATTGTTTTTGCAAGGTCGTCACTAATATCCGCAACACCTCAAATGTACTGGTAAATAACACTATGACCATGCTGACATGGTGTCAATTTCAAACCAATTTTCTTGATTTCTCAAATGGGATTAGACATTACTTAGTGGAAATTGACCACACCAAAAAAATGCCAGTTGCTTGAGAGTTCCGGATCATTAAATGCTAGATATCTGATGTTATACTATAATTCTTTCACCCCTTCACTACAGGGATGCCACTCTTAATATTTTATTTGGCTAACACTAGATGATTTTATTCAGGAGAGAGAGAGAGGACCCTGTACACAAGGGGTTATTGCATTCATACAATTATTTAATGCTCATTGCTTTCATATATGAGTAATCAAGTGGTAATAATATGAGTGGATAGATTTGCTTGCAAGCTTATGCAGAGTGGTGATGAGTGGTCAGTTGACTAAGTACTGTACTGTGAGAGGGAGATTATACACATGACTTTCCTTTGTATTTCATTCACTAGCTAGAAGTGTTTCTGTATTAGAAATTTATTTTAGGAGGCCAGGCTGTGAGAATAACATGATAATGTTGGAGGACATCTAGTCATGAATGTTATAATTACAAGTGTCCAACCGTGACTGTAATGTATGAATTCTACATATTTTTCATTTATTATTTAAATTATACATTTATTAAATATTACATGTACTATTGTCAAATTACTGGTATCGGTACTTGTTTATTTATTAAATACTGCATATTCACCATGGTACATATGTGTCAAATTTATAAACAAAGAAATCCATATCATTGTTGGGCAGTAGACTTATGTACCATTTATTATCAACCTTCTATTTAACAGGAAATTTTATCTGGTTCAGCCTTGGTCCTAAGGTTGCTGGATAAGAGAAAGTCAACCTTAACAGGTACAGTATATTAAAAATCACTGTACAGCGAGAATCTCATTATTTAATCTTACTGAAGTTTTACATCTCAAAAAGAGCTGTATGTTGTGCTAATATACTGTACAGTATGGGTATACTGTACTGTATTTTAATTTTGATCATAAAGGCATAGCATTTTATTTTATATTATTTTATTTTTATATGTATTTTACTTAGTTGCACACTCTTTGTCCCTTAGGTTGGATAGCTATACAGTATTACATGCATATCATCACCTTTCAACATTTTGATATGTTAATGCACATTCATATGAAACATTTGAAAGCATTATATTTAAAGAAGTTATATATATATATAAAATTGAGATATTTTGTTTTGATTAGGGATAAGTGAACTGACTGGGTGTGTATACAGTAGTCCCTTTTGCTCAACCACATGAATTTTAATGCATATAAAGGTTTAGGTAACTTTTTTATCTGTAATTAAAGTGTCTTAATACTTTACTTGGTTTATTACACAAAAGACATCAACTCAGTCATTTAACGCTATGTTGGTTGTTACTGTTTACTAAAGTTTAAATTATGGTTTAAAAGATTTCATTTGTTTACGTTATCTTAGTTGTAAGTTTATAAAATAAAATACATGCAACAAAATTGTGTTCATATGAGGTGCAATGCAAGAAAAAAATAATTGTATTGTTCATCTGAATAAGTATTACTGAAAACCATCCATTATTGGCTGTGGGTTGTGATTGAAAGGTTCTGCACATAAAATTACTTTCTCATGAGAAATATCCTAATTATTGTAAGCAAGGGGTGTTATAATGTTTTACAAATGGAATTAATAACATTTATTTGTGACATTTCTTCCCAAAGTTGTACAGTGTTATATGAAATTTTACATACACCTGCACAGTATAATTGTAAATACTGTTTATTTCCATAAACATAAACAAACATACAATAATTTTCATGAATTCCTGTACTATTATGATACTGTAAATGTTTGCACACCTAAGAATTACTGATATTGTCAGATTTGCAATTCTGTACATCGCCTTATCTCAGGTTACCTTAATTTGATTCACTAAATTCTATTTTGGCTTATCTATCACAAACTAATAGGATGAGAAAAGTCTAAAATGACATTGAATTTTATATTTTCTTGGTTTATCATTTGTCCTCAATAAACCAAGTGAAAAATAAAATACTGTACTGTACTGTACTGGTAATTCGGTAAAATTAAATCTCTTTAAATTTTCTCATATTTACATCACTTAAATTTTAATTCTCTACTAATACAGTATTGCCATTGTATATTAATCATCATTATCAAGGTCACTCTCACCATGCACTGATTCATTGCTCCTTACCTTTATGAAAAGACTTCATTACATTATTTAATTTGTGTAAAGAAAGTACCGATACATTACACACCTCAATGACAACACTTTTATAGCTGGAGTTGGATGTTGTAGAGAATTTTTTTTAATTGTGGAGGAGGAAGCTGTCTGTGTGCTTAGAGACAAAGGGGAGTAGAATCATAGTAATATATATAGCCATCGTAATATGCATCGACAACTGTTGAGTGGAGGTTTTAGGCCAGAAATTAAAAGTATGAGTTAAACATTTCATGTAGAACACTGTATTAAAGCATGGACATATAGTAGCTGCATCATTTCTATCACTACAAACTTGCTTATTCCTGTTATATCTACTGACATCAAGAATCCAGTTGTAAAAGTAGTGAAGGGTTAACATTTGAGAGTGAAGATAGTGCCAGAAATTTTTTGCTGTTTGTCAAAGGATGAAATGTTTAGCTAAGAGTTAAGTCTGGTCTCCCACTTAAAATATTTCCTGGAGATGAAATTATAGGCATACTCTGATTTATAAAAGGGTTCCATTCTTTAAAAAAAAATACAAAATTGTATAAATCAATATTTTGTAAAATGAAAATTTTCCCAGACTCCCAATATAAAATTAGAGATACATTCCAATGAAAAACACTTTCCCAAATGTCTGTGAAGGAAAATACAAGGACTAGACAATACTTCACTTGGATTTTATTTTTATTTTTAATAGAGTTTATGTATCGAGTCTGTCCAGTGCTTGTCTAGTCAACTGTCGCCAAATAACAACTGAGTTTGGTGTAGAATGGTGTTCAGTCTTGTTATTCATACAAGGTAGTAGATTGATTCTATGGGTACATTTCAATGGAAAAATAATGAAAGTTTTTCTTTTCTTATACTGTAGTTTTCATTCTAAGGCTACATTTACACTGCAGCTCAAAGTCGTCAAAACATAAATAAATATCATAATGTACTGCATTGTACAGGTTGCTGTTTCTTTTCCATATCCTCCATCCTTACTGTCTTTTTCATCTATGGTACTGTCAGTATACTAACCATCTGATACTTGTACACTTTAATGGCTGTACTTGATGCATGTAAGCTGCTTCATTCTTTCAACTTCCATTTATGTATGTACCAAGACTTATCATTCTATTATTACCATACAGTACTTGCTCTTTTCTGATGACTGTACTAGAGTGGTAGCTACTTCTTTGGAGTAAGATTTGTGAACTCTTGGAATCACCTGCCAGAGAATGTTGCTGTAGCACCAAGTGAGAGCTCCATTTGCTTTAGTCTTGACCAACACTGGCACATGTACATGCCCAATACACACCTACAGTACAAACCGAGAACTAACCATCCACATGACCAGCTAATAAGCTAGTGAATGGTGATGAAGATAAAGTACAGGGTATATAATATACGTATACAAGGGAAACTTAGCCAACATCACCCAGGTGTGAATACCGTACTGTACAGTATTAGGAAAATCATATATTACTGACAGAGTTTTGCCAAAATCGTTTACTGTTTGAACAGTTTCACCTCATACAGCATTGCTACAAGTGGTACTAGTATTTTGGGGTAAATTATGAATTGTGATTAATCTAGAAACATAAATTTGTTTCATTTAGCGGCCTCCCATGCTAGTGGTTCATGTAATACTGTACTATACTTATATACCTTACAATGTTGTGTCATTTAAAACTTCATTATAGCAAAGTCCAACTACTCATACCATATGTTTATTCCCACCCTGTGGGTTGGTGTTAGGAAGGACATTCAACAGTAAAACTGCTTTAACATTCCTAATGGCAACTGGGTCACCAGAGCTGTGCCCATTCCCTGATATCTGCTGCATTTTCTGAGCTGGTTCCTTGGGTTTGCATTGGTGAAGAGGGGAGAACATCCCTTTCTGGTTTTACTCAACAACTGTAGTTGTAGGAAACAAAAAGTTGAGCATTTAATCTTTAAAATTAGGTTTAAATATAGTGAAATAGGAATCAGATAACTCCTCCAAAGGCATCCTTCTAATGTAGTCACATATTTGATGTGGTTTTTAACATGAAGTTGTACAGTATTGTAAATGGATGAAATAGGTTAGGGGTTCCAGTTCACACACAAGAATGTTCTAAACATCTAAAAAAAAAATCGAGTTCATACCAACATGTAATTTATACAATTACATGTTGTTCAAACATAGTACAGTATGTATACTGTATATACAGTATGTATACTGGGGAAGTATATTAGTGTAGATTAATGTATTAGCAGTAGGATAATACTCTACTTGATTAATGAATTAACAGCAGGAAGTTAATCATATAAAATTGTTCCTGGTGATGGTTTGATGAAATGCATATTATGTTGTAACGGTGTACAACTATATGCTTTAAACTTCAATATGGTGTTCTGTGGAAATTTTAATACCTGTGCTGTACTGTGTGTATTGTACAGTATATATAATATACAATTACCTACAATTGGTAACCTTGGTAAGTGAACAATCTACTGTAGAGAATGACTACAGTATTAACAAAATAGTAAAATACCCCCGTACAGTACAGCATAGCATAGACGTCAAGATCCCAATATGATTTTCGTGTTAAATTGGTCATATTTTAAACACAAATTTCAGTCTTGTAATATGCATGTGGATAATTGAAGGCAGTATTCTATCAGGCACCTTAGCATGGACATAAGGAACCACTGAGCAGTTAAATACTGTTAATATTTTGTTTTTGCTACTGTTTAAAAATTTGAAGGTTTAGTAAAGGAGTACTGTACTGAATACCTCAATATGAAGTGTCTTGAACATTTTAACATTTTTATAGCATAGTCAAAGGCAGGCTGTGAACATTTAAGCCATATGGTTCATACTAAACAACAGAAGTAACATATGTACAGTTTTGGATTAGAGGTTATGAGAGAAATGAAGAGTATTTTCCCACATTTTAATAGTTCTCCTACAATATTTACCTCATAGCCACCCCACCTAGAGGTGGCCAAGACACGGAAGGATAGTGACCTGTGCAGGTACAGTACCTCCACAGTTCTTGATGCTCTTGTCAAGGACTGTACATTATTGAACCCCAGTACTGTTCTAACTTCTTTAGCTATAACTGGTGGACTGTTTCTCTCAAAACCTTTCCTTATTTACCTAATGGTCACCCACTTGAGGTGACCATGCCAAGGGAAGGACCAGTGGCCTGTGTAGGATCCTTCCATTGTTCTTCTTGATTATTTTGACAATGGCTACAATCAATAAAGTTCTTTTTTACCTTAAATGTTTTTTAACACTGTGCCTATCATCCAATTATTTAGTTATAACTTATAGTACTGTTTATCATTGCCGCTTCAAAGCAAATAACTTTTTTAAGAAAATTTTAATAATTCACTTGAAGGAAACTTGAACAAGTCAGGAGAATTACCAACACTAATGTAAGTTGCCAGGTGTGATACTGCCTCAACTAAAGTAGTGTTCAATTCCATAACTTTGTAGACTGATCTAAACAACTCGGTGACAAGTAAAATGTTGTCCCCCCTTAATTAATAGCTTCGGGTACACATTGCAAATGAATAGTCTACGTAGCAGAAATTAATGGCACTGATCTTAAACAGACAAGATCAAATTTACTTGCACATTCTTCATCTAGTACAGTACTGTATAAGAAAAGGAATAGCTACAAATACCTTATGAAGGGATGGTTTACTTAGCACATTTACTTTTATTTATCATTTTCCTCGTGTTTATCGACAATAACATAATTTTGGGTCGTGCTGTGCCTTGAGTGCGTCCTTCAGCTGCCGTTGAAACCGCTCTACCATACCGTTGGATAGAGGGTGGTATGCGGTAGTGCGTTGCCTAGAAGTACCGAGGAACTGTAGGAGGCTCTGCCAGAGTTGTGACTCAAACTGGGCTTCTCGGTCAGTGATGACGGTTGCAGGGTGGTCGAAACGGGAAACCCAACCGGACATGAAGGCGCGGATGGCAGACTCTGCTGTAGCATTGGGCATGGAGATGGCTTCTGTCCACCTGGTGAAACGGTCGATGCAGGTGAAGATGTAGGCGCTACCGTAGGATGATGGAAGAGGTCCCACGATGTCGAGGTGTACTACTTGAAAACGTCCTTTGGGTATAGGGAAGGTTTCTAAGGGGGCCCGTGTGTGACAATGTATTTTGGGGGACTGGCAGGCCAGGCACTGGGCAGCCCATTTCTTAGTAGGTGTAGTCTTGATGCTGGGCTTTGGATAGGGAAGGTTTCTAAGGGGGCCCGTGTGTGACAATGTATTTTGGGGGACTGGCAGGCCAGGCACTGGGCAGCCCATTTCTTAGTATCAGTCTTGATGCTGGGCCAGACGACACGTTGCATGAGGAGGCGCTGGGAGGCCGGCACACCCGGGTGGCTGAGACCATGGATGCAGTCGAAAACAACGCGGCGGTGAAAATGAGGCACGAACGGTCTAGGCTGCCCACAGGATACGTCGCACCGCAACTTGATGTTCGTGCCGGGAACAGGTAGTTCTTGGAGTGTCCGCCTGAGGGAGATGTCTTCGTCATTCTCTTGAGCCGCAGCGAGCTGCCAGTAATCAATGGGTGGAGATGAGGGAAGAATGTTGGATATACAATGAGAGACGGCATCGGCGATCTCGTTGTGGCTGCCCTTAATGTGTTGGACGTCGCTGGAAAACTCCGAGACGTAAGCCAAGTGGCGCAGGGTACGAGGTGTATGTGACTAGGATGCTGAAGCAAAGGCGTGGACGAGGGGCTTGTGATCAGTGAAGATGGTGAACTGACGGGCCTCGAGGAAGTGCTGGAAATGTTTGACAGCCAGGTATATGGCCAGGAGTTCTCGATCAAAGGCGCTGTACTTGAGGTGTGGTGGTTGAAGCCGTTGTGAGAAGAATGCAACGGGCATGAGAATTCCGTTGATCTCCTGCTGTAAGACGGCGCCCACTGCAGTAGAAGAAGCGTCTGTTGTGAGAGTGGTCCGGGCGTTAGGTGCGGGGTGGGCCAGGAGGGTAAGGCGTGTGATGTGCCGTTTGATAGTGGTGAATGCCGTAACAGCCTCTTGAGTCCACACGAGAGGCTTGTGAGACGTCTTTGGGAGTCCCTTGAGAAGGTTGTAGAGGGGGACTAGGACAGTGGCAGCGTTGGCAATGAAGCGGTGGTAATAGTTGACTAAACCCAGGAATTCTCAGAGTTTCTTCGCTGTTTCAGGTTTGGGGAACTCCCTAATGGCAGTTATCTTCTGTGGTAGGGGTTGGCTGCCACTAGGCGAGACTCTGTGACCGAGGAAGTCAATGGAGGAGGCTCCAAAGACACACTTAGCAGGATGAACTTTCATGTTGTTGTTCTGCAGGCGTTGGAGAAGGAGTTGTAGGTGGTGATGGTGCTCGGCAGGCATCGAAGATGCGACGAGGATGTCGTCAATGTAGACAGTGACAAAATCGAGGTCGCGAAGCATATGGTCCATGTACCTCTGGAAAGTCTGTGCTGCATTGCGTAGGCCAAAACTCATGAAAGTATACTCGAAGAGTCCGAACGGAGTGGTGATGGCTGTCTTCTGGGTATCTACAGGTGCTACAGGGATCTGGTAGAAGGCACTCTCCAAGTCGATCTTCGAGAAGATTGTCTTGCCATGAAGTTTGTGGTGGAAGTCCTGGACATGCGGAATAGGGTACCTGTCAGGTTTTGTGACGAGGTTCAGGGCTCTGTAGTCACCACACACCCTCCAGTCGCCGGGTGATGACTTAGGAACCATGTGAAGAGGCGATGCCCAGGGACTCTTTGAAGGACGAATGATGCCGTCTTGCAATAGTCTGTTGAATTCTGCTTTGGCTGTGTTTAGGAGCTCAGGGCGCAGGCGGTGAGGGCGTGAGAAGACTGGAGGTCCTTTGGTTTCAATGTGGTGGAAAACTCCCAACGTAGGTGGTGGGGGTGGAGAGACTCGGAGTGAGAAAAGCTCCTTGAATTCGTCGAGCAGGGGGGAGAACTCGTTGGAAGGCGAGAGGCAGGTGATAGTGTCGGTGTGTTTGGCACGAGAACCCTGGATCTTGCGTGCTGTAGGCTCATGGATGAGGCGTAGATGGCTTGGGTCGACGCCGAGCTTGTGGAAGGTGAGGAAGTCGAAGCCAAGGATGGGTTGAGACACGTCTGCAACCACGAATGACCAGCACAGAGTCTTGGGAAGATCGAGGTCTAAGGCGAGGGTGCGTGCGCTGTAGGAGGCGATGGGGGGTACCGTTGGCAGCAAACAGGTCATAAGGGTTGTTTTGACGTGTCTTGTAGTGAGGGGGGGAGGATGCTGACCGATGAACCTGTGTCGACGAGGAATTTCGTGTCGGAAGTGCAGTCGGTGATGTGCAGTAGTGAGACGCCTAAAGGAACGGGGGCTGAGGCGTCTACCAATCCCAGTTGTTGCCGTTTTCCGAGTTGGTGCAGTGGGGCTCACAGTGTTGAGCGTTGGAGCCAAAACGTCTGTGGTACCAGCATAGGGTAAATCTGTTGTGCTGGGGGCTGGCGGCGGTTTCCAGGGCAGGAAAGGCGCGTCGGGGATTGTAGGGCGCTGTGCGTGAGTCAGGAACAGGCCCAGCAGCAGGCCTGGAGAAGCAGAGCTGTTCAATGGTGTCCATCCTGCGGTTCAAAGTTTGCAACCGGTCCCTGATATCTTGTGAGGTTCTGCTTGGCTGAGGGGTGATGGCCCGGCTTACAAGTTCGGGGGTAGGTACTGGTGCGGTCGTTGGGTTGTTCGCAGCGGCAAGGTTCGCAGCAGCGCAGTCATTGAATATTCTGTCTGCCGAGGTTACGTAGAGTTCTGGTGTCGTAGAGTAATCTACTGTGGACAGGGTGATGCGTACCTGTGTGGGGAGCTTTTGTGCGTGGATGCGTACCTGTGTGGGGAGCTTTTGTGCGTGGATGCGTACCTGTGTGGGGAGCTTTTGTGCGTGGATGCGTACCTGTGTGGGGAGCTTTTGTGCGTGAAGCTGGTGCAGAATAGAGTCGGGGAGTCTGTCTGTATGACGGGAGTTCAGCCGACACATCTCCCAGAGACGTCCCGGGGTAGAGTTTCCGAGGGAGATAGAGGGTAGGTCTTGCAGGAGATTGGGGCTGGTCCGTTGATAACGCGTCTTTAAGGCATCCCGCAGGGTAGCGAATTTATCGTCATCTGGAGGGTTGGAAATGGTCTGTGAGACCTGCGTGGCGACTTCCGTGGGCAAGGCACAGAGCAGGGAGCCGTACTTTTGCTCGTCAGTAGTTTGTGAGCTGATGAGGGCTGCTGCCACATGCACTAACCAGTCCTCGACGTTGTGGTTGAAGGTCGGTAGAGAGATCCGTCCGTCCATTCTTGCGGGAGTGCGTCAAACCTTTTAGGGAAGGATGAGGGATGGGTGCTTGTTCCGATCCCCTTGCGTGTTCACAATCTCCTGGGAGGGAGGTAAACAGTTGCAGGGGGGACTTGGAAAGAATACACTTTTTAGGGTGCAGGTCCTTAGGCCAGAACTAAAAAAGCAAAAGAAAAATAGGAGAGTAGGCAAAAGAGCTCAAACCACGTTTGGAATATCGCACAATAGTTGCTCTCCGGCTGTGATGTGGGTCACTCACATCGCCAGTGGGGAGAACAGACTAATGCGTTATAAACCTTACGGTCGTGAGATGTGGAGTAGCAGGTAGGGCGGTTGGCCCGGACTGGCAGCAGACTTAGAGAAGAAAATAGATTAAGCTGGAGCCATGCTGGTTGGGATAGAGATCCTCGTTAAGACTGAGGAAGTAGTTGATAAAATGGAGGGAGTAGTGAAGAAGAGTAATGCTCAGGCTTTAGCAGGCCACAGAAGGTGACGGAGAGTAATGAAAGATCCGATCAGGTCCTTCAGCTGCTAATGACTCGGAAAAAGTGTGTTGAAGAGATGGCAACTAGCAGACCTACTGATAGGGAAGAGGAGGAACAACGGGAACGTTTCGAGCACAGGAACAGCATAATAGTGTGTGGAGTCGCTGAGAGCCAATCGGAGGATGCTGAGAATAGGAAAACACACGATAAGTTGCAGTTTGAGAGTATTTGTACAGAGGCTCTGAAATGAGAGCCCCCCTCAGGGTCACACTAGTGAGTGAGGATAAGAAAGGGCAGTTATTCGGCAGGTAAAAACTTAGCAAGGAGTGGTGCATTGCAGAATATATTCATACACCCAAATGATTTGGGCCAAATCACACGGTAATGCAGAGGGAACAGCACAAAAAATCTCCTACGGTAATTGATGCAAAAGAGGAAGGATTCGATGAGGAACGGAGACGGACGTACATGGGTTATATACAAGAGGAGGATAGTGGGAGATAGTGGACGTCCGCCCCACAAGGGGTCACCGCTCAAGGTTGAAGAACCCGCAAGTCCAGAAAACTGTGAGGGGAAACATTTTCGGAGTGAAAATTGTGAGCTCTTGGAACAGCCTGCCAGAGAGTGCTGTGACGGCACCAAGTATGAGCTGTTTCAAGACCAGACTTGACCAACACTGTAGCAGGTTCAGATACATCCAGGAGCCAGTGCATGCCTCGTACTTGCCAACAGTGCAGAGACGTGACCGACCGCCCAAGCGGCTAACGAGCCGATCAGTGGCGACGAAGATAAAAGTAAAAAAAAAAAATAGAAGGGAGTAAGAGCAAGGATATAATACTCTTTATAGTCCTTGGGTAAGAGGACACGGTGAGAGCAGTATGATAGGGTAGGGGTAGCAGGGGTGGATCCAGGGGGTCCGGACCATGCTTTTCAGCAGAAAAAATTAATACTTTTCTTTAATGCAATATAGTACTCAGGTGTTTTGCATAGTAAAAAGTAATTTTTATCGACCTTAGAATATCTCCTAATATCAAGTGCACATAGCCTCAAAATGGCCTAATGCCCATGATATTGGTCAAATTTCACAAATTTTACGGGGGAACTTACCCCCCCCCCCCACCCCCCCTTCCTGTTAAAAAATAATTAAAACAGCTGGGTGGGCTCTCTGTGGTCCACCACCCACAACTTCTTTGACGCCCCCCTTTGATATTCCTGGATCCGCCCCTGGGTAGGGTGGAATTAACATTAGGAGATTGGAGAAAAATCCATTGATTGGTTGAGTCAGTTAAGGAAAACATTTATTAAGCTATAATCAAAGCTTAGCAAAGCATAGATTAAGGAAAATGACCTAGGAATGATATCTGATGAAAATATATCTGATAATATTGATATTGTCCTTGCATATAATTTGATATCAACATTAAATATACTATATTTATCTTTAATCTATCTATTACACAAGAATTTTTATGTTAATGATATTCATTAATATACAGATATAAAACGTTAATCGGAAGCATTTTTTTTTTACATTTTTCAATAATAGCTCCATTCTTAATTTGTGTTTAGCTAAAATAAAATAATGTGGATGCGTGTTAGCCATTTGGTGATGTATTTATAATGACTGATAGAGAATATTAATGCTTGAGGTGCTAATTTCTTTATGAGGTACAGTATAGAGAACAAACTCACGAGTTGCAATCCCAGCAACACTAGAAAATAGTAACTTAATATCCATCTGTGTTTCCACATACTTTATATGATTTAAAAAAATAATAATATTTGCGTATAGGTAAGGAAAAAAGTTAAGAAAGATAGTCTACAAATACCTGTATGATGAGACCGGGCACATATTGTGAACGGTGGTGCCAACCTTACAGATGCAATGTATCACTTCGCCAGACTTATTTATGGCGTTTAAGGTGAACAATATTAACCTAGAAATGTTGTGATAATTTATTTTAAAATGTTCATATGTGACATCTGAGTATAGCCTAATGCAACATGGATTATTTTACTTTAATTTTGAGACAGAAAAATTATTGGCGTAATTAATTTTCGCAGGATTCGTGAAGCGTGTACCAAACGTTAAAAAATACCCTTATTGCTACTCATTACTTATATTGGATGACTTATTATGATATAAACAGAGTAAATGAGTATGTATAAATTGTTTAGAATTTATTTGTTTATGTTCAATATATTATATGAGGGTGTGTTATGTTGGCAGCTGTGAGGGCTTGTTGAGGTGAGGGAGAAGTCCTGAGTCAGTCGTGGCCCAGCCGTCGAGCCGAGCAGAGGGGGGGCGCTGCGTGCTGTCATGAACCACTAATTCTTCCTCACCTACACATGTGACAACTTAATTAACTGGTTCCAGAATGACAATCATAGTGTTCCTTATCGATACTTCGGCCTCTATGAACCAAAGAACTTTCATAGGGGCCAGACCAACAATGCTGGATATAGCGAAAGGCGCCGTGGAGACATTCGTGAAGGTGAGGACAGCCGTGATGGTGATTATACTGTGGTCCCGTACGTCGTTATTTGGAAACTTAGAAGGATGTGGACAAAATATAGTGAGAGAGGGTGGTGCACAAGGTTTGGTGAGAAAAAATAATATGTCCTTATAGAGGTAAATCAGTTAAATACATGCTGCATTAAGGAGGCAGTTCAAAGGGACCGTGTTCGAATATGTGAACGTGGCTGATGGCTAGGTGGTAATGTCATCACTCATCCTTCACTCTACTGCTATATGTCTCTAGGATGGGAACAACACTCAAGTTTCCAGGATAAACCTTCATAAAAACTAGCTAATAATTACTACCTTATATTATCTCATGTTAAGTATGGAAGCAGGAGAAAAATTAACTCACTTAGTTATCAGTGTGTTAATATGCCTTACTTCAAAGAGGCAGGATTATACAGCATATTGAAACATTCATTTTAACTTCATATGGAAAGAAAATAATTGTATTTGTTCATTTGAAGAGATAGACTTTTCATGATTTTAATAGATGTTTTAAATTGTGTTATTACTTAAAAGTGGTTTAAGTTCTATCAATTTGCTCCATATTTACTGTAAATTCATTCTTACTGTATATTAACAAGACATCATAGTATCTAGGGACTAGTATAGAAGTTTTTTTTTTAATTTCTCATAACATATCAAGCCATTTGTTATCTTGCACCCGTTTAGTACACTTACAAACTGGTGTGTATGTTACCTCCTCATGAATTAAGTTTGTATTTTGCAGTAAGTAACTTCTTGCATGCAAATTTGCCCCTCACAGTGAACATGTTGGACGTGAGTGAAAAAGTTCCCCAAACACTATGGCCACAGTCTTAGTTTACATCGTCATACACTTTGCCCTTTGTAATTTTTGTTAAGAGAATTGGTGCTATACACATTGTTTCAACTGTCTAGCATTACTATTACAGTACTTTGTTTTATCCCCTATAAATTTACACCAGAAACTAAACTTAACTGTATGTGGTTTTAGTACCTGAAACATAACCTAATCATAGCGGTGCATGATATTTGCATCCAAAACCTAACCTAACCTTCTGCTGAAAGTAGAATGAGTAGACAGCTGTTTATTTACCCAAACATGTCATAAAGTTCAACTGGAAAATACAGTAGTTAGGGTAAAGATTAGTTTTAGGTCGAGCATGGAATCTCATATTTCTCTTTATATAGGGAGAAAGGGCAAAAAATACATACTTTTTTCTATTATGCATGTTATCAGTGCAAATTTATATATTTTTAGTATTTTAACCAATAAGACCTGAACAATTACTAACAATACTGGTTGTTCAATGTGGGCAGGGCTTTGAAGTGCAGTACATATAGGGAAAAATATGGGGTAAAATACTGAAACGAAAGGTAGTATTTCACTTGTTGGCACTAAATGAATATTGGGAATTTTAAAGTTGCAATCATTAATTTTGACAATTCTAAGACAATTTTCTTAAATGGCATTTCTGGCGCAAATTACTTTTAAGCGAGATATTTAACATTTTATTATGTATGTTTGTATGTGGCGGTACAGAGCCAGAACATTGAGTGACTGTGGAGCTCCCCTGTTAGTGTTTTTTTGTGTTCTGAACACTTTTTACCTTGATTTATATAGCAGATCTCTAGATTCTGAGATGGGAGGGGGAAACTTATCTCAACTCTGATTTTGTATGGTAGCAACAAATGAAAACTTACCAAAAGAACACCACGCAAACCTCCAACAACCTAACCTAACCTATAAAAAGCCTACTTTATATATGTTTTCAGTGTTTAATATGTGATGGCTTAGTTTCCAGTGTTCAGATGAGGAAGGGACCCATAGACTCTAAAGCGATTTTTTTATCTTTTTATTGGTTGGGGAAGATTAGGTAAGGCTTTCAAAGGTTTGTTTGGTGTTCTTTTTAGTACAGTATTTTACCCCATATTTTTTCTATACGTAGTGTACTTCAAATCCCTGCCCACTTTGAACAACCAATATTGTTGGTAATTGGGGAGGTCATATCGATTAAAATATTTAAAAAAATATAAATTTGTGCCAGAAACATACGTTTTTTTTTTCTCTCTCTCTCTCTTTCCATATACAGTATATATATATATATATATATATATATATATATATATATATATATATATATATATATATATATATATATATATATATATATATATATATATATATATATATATATATATATATATATATATATATATATATAATTAATTTTTTTCCATGCTCAACCAAAATTGAATCTTTACCATAGTTAGAAATACTCATAGTTGGACTGTTTTTTTATTTATTTATTTTTTTTTTTTTTTACTGGATTAGCTCACCAGGGCACAGGTCAGTGACCCACATCAGGGCCTGGGGGACGAAATTTAATAATAATAGTAATTAATAAAAATAATTAGAAAAAGTATTTAATAAAAATAAAATAATAATATTAAATGACCATAAAAAAAAAAAATCAATAGTGAGAAACAATATATGTATGTTATTTGTCAATAGTAAGAGAAACAATTGAAACCCTGCAATTGTGTGTCAATGAGGCAGAACAGTCAAATCAGCAACCTGGGACTTGGTCACATATGGCAGCTGGGTCTACCATTAGACAACACATTATGCTTCCAATATCTTCCCAGTGTCTATCTGTTTGATAACTGCCTACTACAGGTACATATTAGTCAATGACAAATAATGCACTTGGTACATTCCCAGTGAGGTGCAAATAATGCTCTTGGTATCTACAGCATTGGGTGTAAGTACTTCCAAAAACTTAATTAGTTCTTTTTAACCTTTGTATTTGACAAAGTGATATTGAATTTGTTCATCCAAACACTTGGTTCTGAATATATTCAACCTTACTACAGTAATGTCTACAGTACAGTACTCTACTATCCTGTATAATATTAACAGATAACCTTTTACTTTCTTCCTCTGTTGGTAGGAATGTCTATATTTTTTCTTCACTGTTTCAAGCCATGGCAGACTGTAGAATATATAGTTTTGAATATTTGAAGTGCCATTTTTTCAGACAAGATCACAGAAGTCTGTAACCAGGCTCCTTTTACCACATAAAGAAACAATCACAGAAAGCTAGACCATCGCTTGATATGCCTGATACAATTAGTTTAGATTACAGTGTCTTATTGAAAGTTCTGGTTTCTTGGGAATTCCTTTATGCTATGGGTTGGATATGAAAGAGTATACTGTACTGTACAATATCTAAATACAGTATTATATTACAGTTCAGTATAGCAGCTACTTAAGTGCTACTTGCAGCCTAAGTTTTGACTTGCATGTACAGGAAGGCATAAATTTTTTTGTTTGTATTTGTGATACTGTATTAATAAGACTGACATTTTAAGCTCTTTAAAAAAACTCCTGGCTACATATCTATTAGAGCTGTATGACCTTATTGTTATCAGTTTGTAGGTAAATTATTGTAGTTCTGCCTCACAATAAGGAGTATTATTCATAAGTCCCTTTTTAAATTGTGATTTATCAAACTGGTTGAGTTTATTGACTAAGTCAGAATTGTTGACTACAGTACGGTAGTATAGTCCTGGGTTATTTGCAGAGTTTTCTCTTAGGCAAACCTAATGATTGAATACATCATGAAAATTAAATGTTTAAAAGAAATTCTAAAAAGATTGTTGTTGGATTTTATGATAGTGTGCTATTGAATGTGCCTTGTTAATGGAAATGCGGTAATGTGTTACAAGGAACAATTTCCCCTACCTTACTTTGCCCCCATCAAATTGCCAGGCTGCACTAGAGAGGAATTTCTAGTGCATTTGGTGTTGAGAAAATTGCTTTTTGTGTGAAAGCATTCTCAAGCATGTCATTTATTACAAAATTATAAAGCTATTAATGTGAACACTACTGATAGGGTAATGATACCTCTGAGTCTATACAGTAGTTAACCTCCAACATTGGGCTTCATGAAATAAAGCACAGGTACCCCCAATAAACGACAACGTTGTAACTAAGGTCACATTTGAAACTTTTTTTTATACGTGAAAGCAACTGCTGTATATGTTTTAGCAAATAGCAAACACATTTTACACATTTCTTCTTTGGATAATGTGAACTTTAAGCTGTCAAGCAGTTTATATGGTTACCCAGGATGCTCGACTGTACTATACCTGTAACATGCTCATTGTTTACAAGGTATATATTAATTACAGTACTATTATTTTTACAGGACATGTAGTAGTGAACTTTGTGTGAAAACCTCCCAGTTGACTTAACATTTCCCCCCCATCACACACAGGTACTACAGTACTACCATTCGATCTGTGCTTTTTTCACTTAAAGAATGAATTTCCAGGAGCAAAACCCCTGCTTATGTTGAGGATATCTGTACAGGTTGAGGTTCCTTTATCTAAAAAAAAGTCCCAGCAGTATTAAGAGTATGATGATGGTACAGGTACAGTATATGGGTATATTCTGGGTATCTTGGATAAAATATAAAGATATTGTACTGTACTTTAATAAACTTTGTCAGTAATTTAGGATTGTTAAAATCTGTATGTTTATGTACAGGTTCACCATGTTAAATCCAGTTGTGAAGAAACTGAGAATTTTATACAAATGTACATTTACTCTTTTTTACTATTTTGTGTGTTTACACAATGGGCCCAAGCCTGTACAGGTATATCAAACCCACATCTATAACCATAACTGCAATGAACTCTATAACAGCAGCCATAAGTTACCTGAGCAGAGATAAATGCAGGTTGAATCTATAGAGCAGCTGGTTTGTCCAGTAAGGTGACCTGGCTGCCACTGTCTCCAACACATCTTTAACTTTTATCCCACAAACTTGTGTGGTTACACTAATCTCTGTCTAGTTTTTAGCAACAATATTCAAAAGAACCCAAACAAAATCATGGTTACTTTTACTGTAAAAATTTCCTGAAGTACATGGTGGTGTCAGTGGTTCTGAGGGAATGTCATTGCTGAAATCTACTCAGTGTTGTCTCCAGTGCTACTGTAGTTGACTAAACCAAGCATTACCAAACCCTAGAGTAGGGGTGGGCAATTATTTTTGATGGAGGGCCACTTCATGAATGGTGGCACACTTCGCGGGCCACAGGTTAACAGCGACGGGCCAGTATTGCTGCTATGTCCTCCCAACTTCCAAAATTGTCCGTTCTGTAATTAATAAGAATTTTTTTTTCTGATTGCCAAATGCAGTGGCGGGCCACAGAAATAATTTGGCGGGCCAAATGTGGCCCGCGGGCCGCACTTTGCCCACCCCTGCCCTAGAGTATTGAAGAATATATAAGGTAAATCATGTTTACTGTAAGATTATTTTAAATGCAAGAGGTGGGAAGCAAAGTGGTTTAAGTAGAAAAATTGCATCTGTCAGATTTTAGGCTGACCCCCTGGAACATTCCCCGGACTCCCAGGGTCCACAGACTACACTTTGAGAACCACTGTTTTTTAGAGTGAGAACTTAAACCGTGATGTCTGAAAAAATTACATATGTTGGCAAAATTAAGCACTACTACATTGGCTTACAATTCCTGAAGAATAAAAAATGTTCCACAACAAAGTTCATTAACACATGGTGAAGTACATTGGCCACGGAGCTAAAACGTGGATACAAGAACATTGCAGATAACCTCTGGTCAGGGCAGCCTCCAGTTGTCCCTGATGTAACTGTAGCTAAATTTGAGAGCTTGTTTATGATTGTCTGGTGTATCAGAGTTGATGAAATAAACACAAAACTTTGCATTTCACTGGTAGTGTGTAACCAAACTAACCGCCATCCATGAATGTTTATTGATGTCTACAAATTCTGCTGTGTATGGCAGCTGAGTGAATACAGTGCTTGCCTCATGGTTACTGGTTCATTCTCAGTTTACTCCCAGTCCACCCATCTGTAATTGGGTACTTAACTATGCATTTGGAAAGAAGCAAAGGTGGTCAGGTGCAATGCTGGTCACACAGCCCCGTTGTGTACCAAACGTTTAGTACAGTATTATAGTGTGCTGTATTCACACTGTCCTGTTAGTAGGACCCACTATTATCAGATTTTAGCAAGATGGGTTCTGCAAAACTTTAGTACTCAGGAGACTGACAGCAGAGGATGACCTCAGGTCATGAGTTCCCTGAACTGTTGGAAGCCAGTTCAGCCAAGTATTTTTCCCATTAGATGAGACTTTTATTTATTTTTTTTATTTTTTTTTTTACAGGGATTAACCTGCCTGGGCACAGGTCAATGACCCACATCAGGGCCTGGTGGGCCAAAAAATACAATAATAATTGTATTTAAAATAAATAAAAAATAAAATAATTGAAGCCTTGCAATTGTGTGTAAATGAGGCAGAAAGTCAAATCAGCAACCTGAGACTTTGTTAAAAAAAATCTTGATGGCAGTAGGGTCTACCATTAAATAACACATTACTGTATGCTTCCAATATCTTAACAGGCAGTAGTACCTCCTTGTTTGATAACTGCCTACTACCTTTGAGACCTGGTTTCATCATTAGTACCTAGAATCAAAGATAGACTCCATGCAATATAAGCACATGGATCCTCTCATCTCCAAGACATTCAGCAGTGAACCTTCTATTGGTGGTATCAGCCTTAATTTTCTGGGATAGCTACCAAAGGGATTCTGCTGATTAACTACCTGTCACCTTTAAACAATGACCACCACTGACTATAGTATTTTGTTGGCCTATTTGTGTGATGCCGTCCAAGAGAAATCAGATATATTAATTGCTAATGAATTACTAAATTGACACATTTTATAAGTAAAAGTCTCATTGGAGACATATTGATAAAAAGTGTAGCTCAAACCTACTCTCTTTTATGAGGATAAGCTCTCATTTTGATTTATCTGGCAGACTGAAGGTAGAAGCATCATGTTCCACCCCTGTGTGTTGAAGAGTACATCCTTCATATTGATGCTTCACCTGTCTGATAAAATCAGGTGTGCTGCTCTGGTCACTCTGCATCCATTAAGGGAGTAAGAGTTGCAGGGATGAGCAATGACGAGAGGGTCTTTAGTTGCGTTAAGAAAAACTCTTGTCCTCAGGGTAGCCAACACGCTACACCAAATATGAATTAAGTAGATGTTTTTCATTCTTCAAAACTTAATTTATATTGCCCAATACATTTTACCGTGTGATACAATGGCATATGTATGTAATTTTCAGCCGTACTGTAAAACTTTTAAAATATTCTTATCCTAATAAATGTGCTACAGATGCCAGTTCATACATGAAGATATACAGTATTGTACTCTCTCATTGTGAAAAAACTTCTTGTACCAAATTTGTGCTAAAGCTTATGTTGAACAACCTCCCCTCTCGTACTTTACTGTACTGTACTGTACATTTGTCCAGCAGACTAGCATAGTCTTCTTGGCATTCTTGGTGAGACTGTTGTGTAGCTACTGTATGTACCATGCATGTCTTCTGTACATTCTTGGCTTTTGACTGCGACATGAAATAAAATGTTTTTATTAGTAGTAGTATTACACACATGTAAAACTTCACATTTTACAGTTACGGCAACGGAGTCCAGAAAGCCGTGGAGATCGTTACATGCTTTTCACCTTTGAGGAGCCACCAATGCACATCAAGGTGAGAAATTCAAAGTGAGGATGTATAGATTAAAGAGGAACTAAGTTCTTTAATGCTGGATAAAATTTTTGAGATACTGTACTTGCATGTTTTCTTAGAAGATGCCACCATGAAACATACAGAAAAGGAGAATAGAGCATTACAGTACGGTACTATATTATTGTGGGAACAGCATCAAAGCTAAACATCCTTGAAATTGATGAGGGCCAAAACCAAGCAGAAGATAGCTTGATTAGTTATCTTGTAAGTGTACTGTAGTTGTAATTACTACAGTTACTATTTTCACTAAGTAGCTACTGGTATCTATGAACTCCTTGAATACGTCTTTCGTCTCAATTTCCGGAAATCTCACTCCCGGAAGAACTCTGCACCAATGATTCTGGCTATCAGGGATATCACTTAATATAGACTATGGCAGTTTCCAGCATGTGCATAGGCAATGCAGGTATGTACACACTGTACAAAGACAGTGGAGGTACAGTTTACCGTTTCCAATGTATCAAGACAAGATATACAACGATAGTGAGCAGTAAGGCATCTTGACCAAGGATAGCTGACAAAGCCATCAGATGCATATTTCCAGTAGGGGACTTTCTGTACAAGGTTGTCATTAGTTGTAGTTTATATTTTAATGTTTCTCCAAATGTACATTTCTTTTAAATGTGATTTTTCTACTACTTGTTTCACAGGCTGGTTGGAAGGAAAACTTGGCCACCTTTATGAATGAATTGAAGAATATAAAGGCAACAGGATTATCTACACTTGGTCCTGCCATCAAGAATGTTTTTGATGTTCTTAATATAAATCGCATGCAGTCAGGTATTGTATATTCTTGAACTTAAAAGTAATGCATCCTTCTTCCTTCCCTCCCTTGCATATTTAATTTTTGTCTGTGTTATATGAAGGTTCTCTTTTAAAAATCATCTATGTTTATTGGAGTCCACTTTGTTAGTTCTGAGAAATGTAATCTTGATACAGCATTGCTGAAGCTGAATGAGATATGTTTTGTAAATCAGTTATGGTACAGGTACAGCATTTGTATTTTAAGAATTTTTTCACCAGGTATTGACACTTATGGCACGGGGCGAAGTCCGTTTTTCCTGGAGCCATCTGTAATCATCATCATAACAGATGGAGGGAAGCTCTCCTCTCAGCAAGGGGTCCAGGATGATGTGAGTATTTGAATGATATGATTAAATGATACTTAAGGACATTAAGTTTTTTCAGATACCTCTTGTAATATACAGTAGTCTGTATTGCTATAGGTACTGTACTGTACTATCATTTGCATTACTTTTGCAGTTGGTTACAGCTACAGCAAGTGTCTTATTGATGACAATTTTAGGCATAACACTCTTGATTTTCTGTTTGTATTAACTGTATAGCTACATCATAGTAGAATGGCTTGGTCACAGGATTAAGTTCCTGTACCCTATTTTAAATATCAATAATGCATCAGATACTTTATGGTTAAATGGGAAAAATATCACTTGGATCCAACAGCATTCTGTATCCTTATTTTTGAGGGGAGCTTTTACAATACTCTTATTTTGGTCTGGAATTTAATATAAGGATAAAACTATAAACAAAAACAGATAAAATATACCTCTGAAAATTTACCTTGGTATGAAAACCTGGTGTAATAACATATGACAGTGATGTAAGCTTTATGTGGTCAGGTCTCATACTGTTGTAGTTGTACAATGAAAACTTAGTTACTTCTTGCTCTACATAGTGGATAATCTCACTCATGTAAAAATAATAACAAATAAAGTGCAATGGTTGAAAGAATTAATGTCCCTTTATGAAATGGCTGCTATGACAGGATTAGTACTAGCTATAGTTGGTTTGCACTGGACAGTATGTGTTAAAAATGGACAGTTACTTTGTTAATTAATTTTTAAGGCAAACCTGTCTTTATATTTGTGTTAGAATATTGAGAAATGAATGGGGTTTTTTATTTTTTTATGATAATGTCAGGCATCAATTACATTCTTTCCTTTGTTATAGATCTTCCCGCTGCCCAAAGTGAACCCCATCCCTGGTGCTGAACTTACCAAAGAAATCTTCCGTTGGGACCAGCGGTTATTTGGACTAGTTCTTCGATTAACTGGTACCCCTGCGCCGGATCCAATGGGACTGGTTCCTAGTGATAATTCACCACTAGATAAATTGTGTGAGCAGACAGGAGGTAATAGAAAGTATTTAGTATTAATCATTGCTAAATTTTGTTTTATAGTATAAGAAACATTATTATTGTAGTGTATTTATTGTGTCTGTTACTGAATCTGATTATTAGTAATAAATTGATAGTAATTGCCCATGAAAGTAAAGCCTTAAGGTAATAAATGAGCCCTGAGGTGAAGTCCTTTATCAGCAGCACTTAAGTTTGGGAGTGCTTCCTGAGGACCCAATTTTGGATCATTATTCAAATAGAAAAATGGAAAAAAAAAACAATCAGACAAGTGGAATTTTAAGAGAATGTGGTCCCCAGTGTATTTGATCTATAATGCATGTTAAAGCTACAGCATCGAATGTTCACAAAACAGGATATCAAATCTGATGGACCAATTTGTCTTTTAATTTTATAAATTTCTCTCATTAAGAAATTTGTATGAAATTAATGGGTCCTCATAATGAATTTTGCAATACAGTCTATATGAGATTTACTTGATAAGATAGTGTAGTAAAAGCAAACAGGAAAATTAGAATCTTGTGTCATGGAATTAGAACGTATCATACATGACAGTGGATGATTTTTCAGCATGATCAGCATTTCCCTGTTTCATTGTTTTAATATATTTTTATTCAACCTTCTCACTTACATGTATTTATGTTAAGTCCATTTATAGGCTTGGAGCTCCTGGCTGCTTTTGAAAAACATTTGTGTGTGTAAGAGAGAGAGAGATCCCCTTTTTCTTTCTTTCTCTTAAGTAATTTGACCTCCTTAAAAGTTATATACAGTATAGTGCACCATTAAATTTAATCTTTTAGGAGTAAATGTTTTTTATATAATGTATCTAAGATTGGATTTCTTTAACAGGTCGATCATATGCTGTGCGTTCACACAGAATGTTTCAACAGTGTATAGACAGCCTGGTGCAGAAAGTTCAGAGTGGTGTTGTAATAAATTTTGAAAAAATTGGCCCTGACCCACCACCCATCAACCCTGATGGTAATTATTTTAACTTTACAATATGAGCACTTTGTGTGTTAACATTAGTGTAAGGTATACAGTATTTATGTCACTCCAAATATTTATCTCTTGTGAAATGCTGTATTTATCTAGGGTCTAAACATCTCACTCGTAACTATTTTTAGTTGAAATGTACAGGAGAGTAGTTCAAAAAGTGTGTTCTTGTAATGTAATTGCAGTGTTGTTTATCGAAGGTTTATCATTCAAATTGGCACCAACCTTGCTTGCATATTTCCCCACTTTGTCTTTCCACTATGCATTCCTTATTGTTATTATCTACAGGCTTCCAGTAAGGGTCTTACTGGGTAATAATGGTCAGAGTTTATTCTGAGTAATAGTTTGTCTGTACAGTAGCTATTTAAAATTGTATTGATGCAGATTTTCTCTTGATAGGTAAAGAAACACCTGATGTCATAGAAGTTGACAAAGAAAACCAGCAAAATAATGTAGAAACTAATGGAGGAAATGGAGGATTGGGAGGTGGGGGTCTTGGAGGAGGAGGCATGCTAGGTCATATGTTACAGAATGGTGGCCGTCCTCACACTCCAAACTCGATGCCTCTCCCCCTTCCAAATCCTCCAAGTAATGCATGGCATAATTGCCGAAAAATGATATATGTGCCTCGACCAGCTCAGCGAGGAAGTCCATCAGGCTTTTGGCCCATACCAGAGTCCTTTTGGCCTGATACAAACACATTATCACTGGTAAGTAAAGCTTATTTGTCAGTGGATTGCTAAAAATATTATCTCATTCATATGTCAGTCTCGAAGTTAGATGGTGGACCTGTCTTGCTTTGCATAGTCTTAGATGCCAATGTCTGCACAATTATTTTTGGATTTCTCTTGTGTGTGTAATATAGTACAGAACTCCTTTACTTATGGGCAAGTTATGTTCCCAAAGCTTGTTTGTAATTCCAACTTTACTCCTGTAGATACCAAACATATTGGGGGGGGAAAAAAGAAGGATGTACAGTTACGGTCAAAAGTAATCATTCATTCCACCACCTAACCCATGTGCCTGGCCGGGTCCTTTCTGCACGGTAAGTCACATGGGATGAAGAGGGGGGAATGGTCGACATGGGGAGGGCCATTTGTTGGGGGGTGGGAGGGTGGTATGTGATACTGTACAAGTTTTTCATCAGAGAGGTAGGGAATTGAAGAAAACAGGGAAATTCATGAAAGAAGGAAAGGAAGGATGGATTGAATATTTTTCACTATATTATCTTAGGTTTACATACTTGAAAGAGTAATAGATGATGCCCCTTATTTTATGATTATAATGTGTTGCCCATTTCCTTATTTACAATTGTTTTTGTGTTCAAGTATTAAGCAATGGAATTTAGATATTTATAATAACGTTGATAGGAGGAAAAACATTGAATACAAGGTTGGAAATCACAATTATTTTTAATATTTACCTACGCATGTGATACAGAATCTACTTTCCTTGAAATTTCTGACACTTTGTAGCCAGCCGCATGCAAACTGATAATTTACTCGCCAATTGACATTCTTTAGCGTCCATCCTGGGCTGGGTGTGGAGCAGTGGCCAACACCATTGCCACTACCACCTCATCACCTATCATTTATTTTCACGACTCTGTTATTAAGCTATTACAGGGTGGACAAGTCACAGACTATCCAACAATTCATTCTTATTTAGTGTGACTGGTGGTGAGCAAGCCATGCCCCCTTCTCTCTTATGTTGTTATATGATGGGCTTTCCTTCACAGAAGCCAGATAGATGCCTTAGCAACCCAAATGACACATTACCTGCCAAAAGCTCCCCTTCACCTCCTGGGGTACCTGTCCTCTTGGTTGGTTGGGCTTTAGACCTATTAACTGCCAGGGTCATTAAGCCTGTCAACGTCAAGCTACATCCACCAACTTAACACCTTCTTCAGATGTTAAGAATAATTCTAAAACCACATACACTCTCACTACGTATGTGGCTCTTGATTTGCGCCCTCCTAACTTACCAGGGTCCACCACCCACAGCACTCTTCACTTCCCTCACCCTCTTGTGATATGTCATGTAGAAAAGGCCTTGAGGTTGCGGGTATGTTAGTAGGATGGTGGATGATTACTTTTGACCATGACTGTACAGTACAGCTACAGGGTTTACTGTACTTTACTCACCAGCAGATGCCTACAGTGGGCATACACTGTCCACTACTGGATGTACTTTTTTTTTTTTTTTTAAAGCTTGCAAGAATTTGGGTTTTTGAATCACTACTGTACCTTGAAAGCTCAAGACAACTACTATAGCTGAAATTCATAACACTTTCAATATGCAAGCATTTACTGTCCATACTGTTTACCTAAGCATTTATAATATTCAATTTTTTTCAGCCTGCAAGAAGTGCTCATCCCAATGTGAAGTTCACATGCACAAGTCAAGAACCCATGGTAATTGATAACTTACCTTTTGATAAATATGAGTTGGAACCTTCCCCACTAACACAATTCATCCTCTCAAGAAAACAACCAACAGTCTGTTGGCAGGTCAGTGCTCACTTTTTAATTGTTACTGCAATTATGCATCTCCATTAGGTAGCTTGTACTGTAATTTCTAAATACTATGAATAAAAGAGACTACAGTATATTGAAATACTTATTTTTCAAGTAACATACCTTCTGCCTTGGTAAAATGTATTTTGTTTTTAATTACTGACATCTGTATTATAGGTGTACATTCCTAACAGCAGCAAAAATAGTGATGTTGGTCATCCATTCGGATACCTGAAGGCTAGTACAACCCTACAGACTGTCAACTTATTTGTAATGCCTTACAACTACCCAGTTCTTCTACCACTGTTGGATGACCTATTCAAGACACATCGTCTTAAAGCAACCAAAGAATGGAGGATACAGTTTGATAATTATCTACGTACGATGCCCCCTTACTATGCCAATGTAAGTGAATGTTTTTACCTTTGTATTTTTTAATCTAGCCATTTGATAGGGTGGATCAAGAGGCATTTTGGGAGGTGAGAAAAATTTGAAGATTTTTGAAGTAGGAGGAAAACTGCACTATGCAGTTAATATATTTAACACCGGTCGCAAGGCAAATATGATCATAAATTGAGAAATAAAGTGTGAACTGATGTAATGTCACAACTTGTAGTCTCTTTTCATAGACCTAATTTTGATTTTATTGGAATTCATCACATGTACAATAATATACAATATAATACCTGTACTGTAATAGAGTTTTGAGGATAACACAAGAAGTCAAAAGACACTTTGGTCCTAAAAAAATAATTGAGTATCATGACCAAAGTTGGAAAGGCAAAAAATTAACAATTTCAAAACAAGTGAGTAATTACACAATTGCCAAGTAAGAAATTTATATGTATAATATTTTTTTTCTAATACTTTGCTGAAAAGAAATACTTTACAGTTTTCAACAATAGTCCGAGCACCAAGAGGTAAATTATTAAATTCTGTTGCATCAATTTACTTGAATAAACTTTACCTATCACACTTCTATATCTAGGTTCTACTGTATACTGTCTTGTTTTGATATTATATACATTTATAATGGTGACCTGAGTAAAATAATTTGATGCTTTGGAGCACTACATGACCTAGTTTAAATGAACACATGTTTCAACAGGTAATTACTGTAAGAACTTAAAATGAGAGTACTGTACAGTACTCCAAATGTGTATGTGGTAATAATTTCAGTACCATTCTGATGAGTTTGTTTTGATGTACAGTATTTGTAGTTTACTCAGTTTTCTTATTTAAGCCGCTGTACCATGCTGAGCATGCACAGTCAAGTGTACACTGTACCAAAACCGACAAAAATAATTTAATTTTGTCTCCATCTAGATATTTTGTTTTCTTTGACAAGAATTCTGTTTTGGAGCAGACTTTTTTAATAACTTTGAGCTGTTTGTTCTTATATGGGCTGATCAATTACTGCTCTAAGTTATTTTTACTGATGATTTCGCTTGGATAGTTGAACCATTACGCTGTACATTCAAGTTGGGAGATTTATTTAGTTAAACTTTAGACCCAAACTGAATGGATTCAGTTTTACAGAAATGGAGAGACACTTTATCTATCAACCAGTTACTAACATTAATTAACTCCTTATTCAATATAAATTTGATGAAGACAACATCTTACCTGATACTAATGATACAGAATGGTTTGCATATAACAAAAGTTTATAACTAACTTCAACTTTTAATTCACTAACATTCAATAAGAAGAGCAGAGGCCCTTGTATACCACCTTGCAACACACCCGTACATTATTTTAGCAGATTCTGACTTTTTGCCATTCACATTAACCAACTTTTTCTACCTGTCAAATATGAATGCATTTAATTTACACAGCAAAGTATGTTAATAGTATCAAAGTCTTTTTGGAGATTGGCATTACCATTCCACACAAATTACGTACCTTTTTTAATTTCCTCTTTTGTATATTCTCTCCAGTGAAGTAAACAAGTACAGTACAGTATCTATGGAATGAGAATTTCTGAAGCATGAGTACAGGTCATAAACCCAATTTTGAACTTACTGTATTAATAGATCTGGTTTTCACAAGGCAGGTCTATAGTTGTTAGAGTGGTTTTTTACTTTACTTGTACAATATAATAAATTAGTGTGACATACTCATCCAGTAGATACAGTAAGGATTTATAATAATAGAATCACAAATGATGAAAAGGGTAGCGTGACTTGAGGCTGTAAAACTGCTATTTATATCTCCGTTATCCGGAACGATTGGTGCAGAGCACTTCCAGGAATGAGAGATTTCCGGGGAATGAGACGACTCTCTCAAAGACGGGGAAAAAAATCCTTCATCCCCGGAATTTTCTGGGAAACGGAAAAATATTCTCGGAAGTTCCAAAGATTGCCCATTACATCATCTCTCGAAGCTTAAAAAAAACCATCATCCCCGGAATTTTCCGGGTAACTGAAAGTTTTTCTCGGAATTTCCAGAAAATGTGCCTGATTTTCATCTTTCAAACCCGGAAAAAACTCCCCCATCCCCGGATTTTTTTTCAGAATTTTCCGGAATATGTGCCCCTCGGAAAATCGTTCCCAAAGCCGGAATTTTCCGTAAAATTCTTAGAGAAAATTTAATTTCTGCCTATCGGAGAGTTCTGGGTTTGAGGGATTCCGGCCAATGGAGATATTACTGTATTATATATATAAATTAACACAGGCTCGGTACAAGTGTAGTATATAAAAGCCAATGTGTTTTACTGGTTTATTTTACTAGTTCAACGGGGGATTTATGGGAGGCTGTTACAAGATAGACACAGTTTATTCTTTTGTTCTAACGTAACGTTAATAGGGCACTTACACTGTCTACCGTGGGGATTTCAGGATCACCACTCCACCACCTACACAGCCAATACTTGCGTGGATATGATGAATAGTTGGTGCATCGTCAATGGCCTGGGCTGAGACTTTTTTGCAATATTCTTGGTCTTCTTCTCCAGTACAGCTGGTGATATAACATGCTGACCTCTCAGGGCGGGCGACAGTTGGGACAGGACAGCGAGTGTTGCTGGCCCCTTTGCAGTTAAGACTGACCCCTCCCTTCCCCTGTAGGCCCACTTTTATTGGAGAGTTCAGGGTCATGTCTTGTTACCAGGTCGCTGTTGCTGTGTGCTCGGGAGTCACGGGGGTATGGTGTACTCATTGTGGTAGGCCGGTCGGTGATACCTCCTTATTATTGCTCATATGTGTGTGTGTGCCTGGCCTTTGTCCCTTGTCATCATGTGTTTGTGCCAGATGGTTTTAACCATATACAATGAGTCATTCATGATGTAACATGATAATAAATGAACAAAACACTGAATTTTATTTACCAGAAATGATGTTGAGTGCTGAGTTGGGTGAGGTGGTGAGGTGAGGTGGTGCAATTTGAGTTACTGGGAGGGAGACGGTGGGTCACTGCTGACTCCTGCCTCCCCCTGTGAATATGCAGTTTGTTTTGACACCTAACCTGAAGCCTCACAGATTGGGTCAAGCATGGACGAATCTAAAACCAAGGTTTGGATTGGAGAGAAGGTTACTTGCTGTAAAAAATATTTTACTTAGGAGGGTACATCGTGGTGCTAAACATTAAGGTCCTGCTGGCAAATGCTCTGCCAGGCAGTGATTTATGGTATTGATTCAACAGATCATTTCTTCCCCTTTGTCATAAAATGGAAATTCATTCATCAGTGATATTTTTTGTTAAGAACAGAATTGTATTTGCTTCTCTATTTTTTGAAGATCGTACATTCTTTATTGATAAAATTTTTTGACAGAGCTAGCAACGTTATTTTACATGTGAAGGTAAGATCTTCAATAATTAAGATTGTTTTTCAACAGCCTCTGAAACGTGCTCTTGGACGGATGGGGGCGCCTAACCTCGTTCCTGATAACCTTGATAATTCCCTAAGCTTCCAAGTTACCAATCAGCTCAAGAGACTAAAAAACCAGGCCAAGCTAGAATATGAACGCATCTGTCTTGAGGTAATTTAATTTACTTTGATGTATTTCCTTTTTTTCTTACCAAAAGAGGTGGCTCAGGCAAAGATGATGAAGACTCTAAAATATGCATTAATTTTCATCTATTATTGAGTAAAACAAACTTTATCAAGGGTTTCACATTTCCTTTATGCCTTCTAATAATTCCTTCCTCAGCAAATCAGTAATGCTTCACCAATGTACACATGTTTATCCCTTTGTACTCTTGCTTATCATATTTTACAGCATATATGGCACACTTTTTTGTCACTGAAAAATATAACCACTGATACTTACAATTCAAGACCCTCAGGTGTTCATACTGATTCCAATTGATTCACAAGGGCTTATAATAATAACCTGCACATTTTCACCCAAGGTAATGCACAGTTGTTTAAAATGTCTCCAGCTTCTTGTAATGACATATGTCTCTTGGGTGCTCATACGGATGCCAGATGTTCAAAATGTCATGTTTAGTGCCCCCAAAAAGTACAGTGTATGCTAAGCCATGGGGTCTATGTGATTCAAAACTTTCTGAGCAATGTTACTCGACCTGTTTCTGAACTGTTGGTAGTTCTACATCTGCTTTTCTTTGAGCATGAATGAGTAGATACGTTTTCGAATGATGCGAATCCTCCGAGGCTTCAGATCATATATTACGTGACTCGGAGTAGATGTTGTAAACGAATTCCAATGCCATGCCAGTCATCAACTGGATCTTACGTCGAATGGGGCGAGGAATTATCAAGGAAACATCACCAGATGTGATAGGCGCTATCATGACGAGGGTATACGTAACGCTGAGATTGAGCGGCGAACTGGGGAGAGTGAACCCACATTATTAATATGGGGTAGGTTCCCTGAAACAACTGATGCCACACTGAAACTTAACCGCAAATGTCTTGCTCTAGGTGGACGTGGGGTTCTGTTGCCTGCAAGTCCCTTAATTTTAAACTTTATATCGGTGTTAAACCAATGCCATTTACTTATTAGTAACTTGGCAGATCCCATGGAGACCTATGTATTATATATATTGCTGTAGCTGTTCACTCTGATATCAAGTACTATTTGCTGAGTCACTCTTCATAAATCAGTCATCATGAACAACATGAGTTGGCATATTGTGAAACTCAGTAAGAAGGAGACTTCATTAGTACAACAATGTTATGGTGTAGTGTCCATTTTGAGGTCTGTCTCAGTCTCAGTTATGATGTTCCAAAACACTTCTATTTAATGTATATTTCAGTGTTCTTGTAATCATCAGTCAGTGGCTTGCTTACATGTGCCCTGCTTCCACCCAACATGATACATACACTAATATAGCCTTTTGGATTTATTGTTATATTGAAGTATCTACAGTAGTATGCCATACAAGGATGACACTCTCCCCCAATCCTACCCCCATCTTAAACTGTTGCTGATATGACAAGCTGACATACTAACTTAGGATGATGCACTGGGGATCATATGAAAGCATTTTGTCTAGTGTTTAAAATTGTAGCAATGGAAAATCTAACAATACTTTTTTGGAGGACTATACATTAGTACAATATCTTCAGTTTTCTTTAGGCTTTCCATTACTGTACAACTTAACACTCAAAACATTTATAGGTAAATGTCGGATCACAGGTCATGGGGAATATGCTATTTCAGTGATGTCTTAATTATTAATTTTATATTTAATTGTGTATATTAAAATTTAATTATTAATATTCTTGGGTGTATAGAATTCATGCTCCTTTGTTCTGCTTTTCCTTATTTTTGATCAATATAGTTGAGTTACCATTCTTATTTTGATACTGTATTTTATTGACAGGTTGAGAAGAGACTGTCCCAAACTAATTGTGTTGTCCATGAGGGCATTAGAGTGCAGCCTCGTAGACCATTATGCAAACACCTTACCTCCAATCACACACTTCAAGGTCAGTTAGAAGGATAAATATTTTGTGTTCTTGGCAATTGGTATTTAATGTTCAGTGTAAGCTTTCTTATATGTCAGATAGTCTATTTACATTGCTGTTGAGTGTAACCCTGTATTGTTAAGCGCTGCAACTTACGGGAAATCTCTACACTAGAGATTGGTTTCCATGCATATTGTTAAGATTGTTAACCTTCAAACAGGAGGGACGGTGACTAACGCCAGTGTGTTGCATGCAGTTTTTGCATTTGTAGGGGTGGATTAGGGAATCCTTCCCCAGCATTTAATAATACTTAATAAATTGTGTTGGTTTTTACTTAAGAAATGGCAAAGGAACAAGAGACTACTACACACTCTCTCTCTCTCTCTCTCTAAGTGTCTTACTAGGCAACCTTTGTTGTGATTTAAGTATTAAATACTTTGAATGATTTTTGCTTTGCTCCTACATGATATTGTATAATGTAATTTTGTAAAAAAAAACAATAACAACAACAACAACAACAACAGAGAATTACTGCACTTATGGCATTGCATTGAGGTTGGTGAGATGGTTCAGGTGTGTGGAGAGATAAGAACCCAACGAGAAGTTAGTGTATCTTTGGGGACTGCCATCGAGTATTGACGGCTAGCCCACACAAGCATGGTAAATTACCATAAAGTAGTGGTAATGGGGGACGATGAGAATTACAGGTTGTTTTCATTTACTGTTTTTGCAAGAACCAAGTTATCAGTTCCATGGTTCTTTTTATTGCCCCAAATTTTCTATGCCATGCTAAGATTTGTATATACAGCACCAGTGTGTGCTTGTCGTCTTTCCCACATGGTGTACAGGTATAATGTTTCCTGGCAAAACATCTTGCTCACCATAACACACCTGGAGCTTGTTAATTATGAATATCCATTTGACTTGGTGACTTAATTTGGTGATTTGTACCGCTTACAATGGCTCCCCCAAGATATCCTTCAAGTTATTCTAGAAGTACAGAACCCATTAAGATGTTAACATAACTAACTTTATATGGAGATAATTTAATGCTTAGAAAATTATGACAATTATGACATTGCTGTTTGGCTTGGCATGGCATACCAAGTTAGGTAGTCAAGCTGAAGTTCTATGATGAGGAATGCAGTCAGATGGTTGGTGAACCTGTAGCTGACGATTTAGGGATTACTCTATCACTATTTGTCAAGCAAGTTTGAAACAGGTACAAACAGTTGTGAAAGTGGCATGTTTTGCTCTGTGGTCATGCCATCATCACTATTTTGCACACTATACATTGTTGAAGATGAATTGCCAACTCAAGTGATGGCAGTAGGTTGAGGGTATAAAAGTAAAACTTGGTTTATGATTTTAAAATCAATAAGTAAATGAATTAGAGGTCAGGACAGCGACATTTTACTTAATTCAGTTGTGTGAACTAAACAGATCACCACACACTTGCAGTCATGAAGACACTTTCTGAGGTACATTATCAAAAGCCTTCCACCACCTTAAGTAAATTGTGTCGAGCAGGAGTGTCTAGGCATTGCTTCACAAGGTTATTTTGTTGTAGATGTTCCATCATGGAATCACATATAATGCTCTCTTGTACAGTACTTTACACACTATGCTGGTCAAAATCACCAGCCTATAATTGTTCATATCGTGGCAATCACCCTGTTCTAATATTGGACTCACATAGGTCTTTCTCTAGTCGCTAGGGACCTTTTGCTCATCCATGCTTATGCAGAATAGGATTTTAAGGGGCTTCACAAGCTCACCAAGCAACTCTCTTAACACGGGGTTCACACTGCCAAGGCCAGGTATTCTTATGAACTTTTAAGGTTTGACACTGCTTGTAATACAGTCTTCTGAGTAGTCGGTGTGCATTAGTGCTGTGTTCAGTCATTTATCCACAAACATAAAGAGGCATTGTGCATTCTCTGTGAATACTTAAGAAAAAAATTATTTATTGCCCTGCCTTGTCCTGATCTGAGTCTGCATGATTACCATCCTCAAGTCTCAAATCTGATGCTCCCACAATTGTCTTTGATTTAAATTTTGCATAATGGTAGAAGGCCTTTGGTTTTGATTTTGCTTCATTTGCAATCTGCTTCCAAAACTCGTTTTCAGCTCTTCTAGACTTTGACTTGGCTTGGTTCGTATCCTTCTGTCTTGCTCATCATTTGTCACAACCCATTTCTTGAAATTTATATTTTTCTTAGCTTTGTCTATTGCTGTTTGCATCATATTTATTGGTCTCCTATTTGTCCTCAAGCCAGTGGGTTTGGTCTTGGGTATGTTATGAATTTATCAATCCGATAGCTCACTTTACTGTCTATGATATTCAAGATAGTATTGACATTCATATTTTACAATGAGTCAGGCCAGTGAATACCCCTTATTTCCTCTCTCATCTTGTAATCGCCACTGAAACAATCATATTCATTACTTCTGGAGTTCTCAAGAGCAGGCAATGGCTGTGGGAACTTTGTAAAACTTTATAAATACTTTTGAAGGCATTTCTCACATTTCCAGAATGAATCTCAAAATAACCGTAAAAAAATTTGTGGGGGATTATTTTATTGCATCATTCATATATTCAGTGGCTTGCACTTTGTTCTAAAGATCTGTAACTGTTATGTTATCAGATTGCTATCTCATGGTTCAAGAAGTTATGGCACTTGTTCTCTGTGTAACAAGGACTAAATAGCACTGGTTTGTAATGCATTGAATCACTTCCATGACTGTATAGTATCCACATGGGTGCTCACCCTGCTTATGTTATAATATTATTGAATTCTTTGTCTTCTTAAATAGATGTCCTTTGAATAATAAAAGATTTGAAATTCTTACTAGAATTAAGATGCGTATATGAAGTTAATGTGATTTTAACTTTTCAGATAAGCTGGCACCTCTTCGTGACCAAGTCACAGATTACCCAAACTTTGTATTAGCAGTTCGGGAAGGAGAAGTGAATCCACAAATGTACCGAAATCCATTTGATATTCCCCGCTCCTGTCTTCTTGATCAGTTGACCCGGATGAGAGCAAACTTCCTTCAGGTATGGTGGCTGAATATTTTCAACTTTTGTGCCTTGTTTACTCACCCTGTTTTTCCCCACTTGCATAGTGGTTGCCTAATTCTGTAATATCTACATTATAAATTTTTATAATGCTTTCCCAAAAAGAAAAATATATTTTTTTTTTACACTTGGGGAGGATTAATACAAAGAGATGTTTACCTTCATAAGCTTAGATTTCATATTCTAAAATGCTTTTCTTTTCCACAGTCATCCTTGACGCTGCTGTTAACAGACCGAGACCGTGACCAACTGCATTGTCGTCCTATCAGTCAGATGGGCAACTACCAGGTTAGTGTTCTTTATTACTATTTTGATAAGATTTTTACTCGTATAGATGCTCAGATTATATAGACCATAAAAGCTTATTTTTAATGGAGGTTTACAGGTACATCTGTTTGGTGCCTTGCTAAGCACTAACTTGACTCACCCCCAACACCACCCACACACCCCCAACACCACCCACACACCCCCAACACCACCCACAACACCACCCACACCACACCACCACACACCCCAACACCACCCCACACACCCCCAACACCACCCACACACACCCACACACCCCCAACACCACCCACACACCCCCAACACCACCCACACACCCCCAACACCACCCACACACCCCCAACACCACCCACACACCCCCAACACCACCCACACACCCCCAACACCACCCAAACACCCCCAACGTCACCATACATCACCACTAATCCAAGCAGCTAAGCCACTCATGTGCCTGGCATGTGGGGATGCATTGGAACATGATGCAATCTCAGAATTTTTCTGGGCCAATTTCAGTTCAGGCTATTGGAGAGTTCCAGGGATGAGGGATTCTGGCTAATGGGGAGATTACTCTATTTCAGATGTGAGTGCTGCCCCACAGCATGCATCCTTGTAGCAAAGGGTCTAAGTGGTAACTGTTGGTTTGCAACATTCCCTTCTTGGTCTAAGGTCAAATCAGGAAAGATCAACTTATTTAAGTTTTTTTTTTATGAATTTTCTTATCAGTTTAGACTTGCGTTTTAGCTTAGCACTAGTCACTCCTGTCAAGGGTCCAATGACTTAGTTTGCAACTGTAATGTTTGCGAGTCTATGGTATACATCTGTTACATGTTTGGTTAGGATGGACTTGTGGATGATAGATATTCATGATTCTGATGAAATTAATCTAATAATTATTTGCATTCATTCCAGGATTACTTAAAGAAAATGACTCCCCCATTACGAGAAATAGAATCAACACCTGTGAGACAACACATGTTTGGAAATCCATTCAAAATTGATAAGGTTAGTTGGAACTTATATTCATTTTATGTATGATACAATGTACAGTATATTACTTTTTAAGAAGAATTTATGCCAATGACACATGCACACACACACACACACACATATATATATATGCACATTTATTTTAATTTGATTTTGTTTATTTACTTTATTCGCAGAAGATGTCCATGATGGTCGACGAGGCAGATGTAGACCTTATGGGCACAAGTGGTGGAGCTAACACTAGTAATCGTGGATCAAAGAGACCAGCAGAGTCCCAATCTACAGTTGGTCGACCAAACAAGCGCAAACGTGGCCCTCTACCCCTGGATTTTACCATACAAAGAATTAATAAAAGTCCTAGCCAAAGTCCTAGTTCAAGCCCTAATACGAGTCCCTGTCCAAGCCCTAGTCCTAGTCTAAGTCCTTCACCTACTACCCCCATTACCAGTCCTGGTGTACCTCCTAGTCCTCCTGACTCTCCAGCAGCTCAGAGAGTTGAAGAACGAGCTGATATACGACAAGAAATATCTAGACCAGAGCGGCCAGACACTCCACCTGTGTTCCAGCCAACAAATCATTCTGCAACACCAATGCCAGGATACTCTCCTGGTAGACTGAGTGTCTCTCCTCCTGGTTCACCAGCAGCACTTTCACCACCTGAGGAGAGAACCAACACATTACCTATTGATATTCACCCTATGCTGAATGGAGGTAAGTCAACTTCCTTGATTGTGGTGTGAATTATGAGAAGTAGATTAATCTGTGCATATTTTGGTGTGTATGAGTTCTGGTCTAAGATATACAGAGCTATTTTACTACTCTGCTATATACAGGCAGGTTGGGATAGGAACAAGTTTTTCTCAATATGCTATATATGGGCTCACATCCTAAAAGTGTGTGTGAACACCAAGAAGTGATGGCATTATATCCTTGTGTTGCTCCAAAGTAACTCCTATATGGTATTAATGAATGTTCTTTTAGAACTACGATACTTTCCTTTCAACAGAGTAATGAAACAACAGGATAAACACAACAGTGTCAGTGTTATTTTGATCCTCTTTATTGCCTCAATTATAAATTGTTCGGGAATTATGACATCTGCCTCCTTATGCATCATTTTCATATCCTGTCTTGATCAAATGACCAGGAAGCAGTGATCAGTGAAAATAATTATCGATTTGATTATTTCAGATGTGACACCACCACCTCCTTCAGTGAGAGATGAGGAAGTAAACCAAAGTGTTTCAGAGGCCTTTGAAATGGACTATGATATATTGCCACCAGCACCAAGTCGCACTCCACCACCAGAAATAATATATGATGATGGTGTAGAGAAGAATGGAATTGTAAATAACAGTGAATCTAGAAGAGCAACATCAACACCAATTACCCCAGCAGACACACAAGCTACTAAGACTTATAATAAGGAATTGAAAATGGCTTGTTTCAAATTAGTTAAAAAGCCAGGCAGAGGTAAGGATGAAATGGTTTCATGTAGGAAATGCTGCAAGGAGTATATTTGTAGACGCTTCTATATTTTCTCGTCTGTTGCCATACATCAAATGCCAGAATGCATACAGTTTTTGCAGATTTTTTTTGCAAAAACAGCGTGTCCAAAAACCAGGTTTGAATCTTTGAAGTACTGTATTCCATAGTTACCCCAGAGCTTTCACTAACATTGAAAATGGTATGGTTGGATGGGTGTATTTTACTATATACACTAGAATCCCAGTTATCCAGAATCCAGGCAAACGGTAGATTCAACTAACAGGCACCAAAATTAAAAAAAAAAAAAATCAGCCAGAATTGTAAGGGATGAGCTGCCATATTTATTGCTCTGATAAACAATAAAATCGATACATACAATTGCACATATTTTATGTACAAAACCATACTCTGCCGACACGAGTCAGTTCAAGCAGTCAACCAGCTGACTCACAGATGTGTGACTGCCTTGCTGGCTGTGTGTATGCCGTGACATCACAGCGGGAAGGGAGCACGACCACGCACTTCTCACACAAACACGCACACACTGATGCTCTTTATTTTTCTTATGTTATAACTTTATAATTTAGTAAATTTTCTTTATTTCTCAGCCACGTTGTTTATGTAGAGCGGAATAAGTGTTAAAGAAATACATATTTCTGAGAGGAATTTTCACTGTACTTTGTAGGATTTATTGGGGGATCCTAAGAGTGAGTTTCATATAACTGGAAAACCCTTTATCCGGCATCTCTCAATCTCCGTAGGTATCTGATAATTGAGATTCTACTACTGTCTATAGCTCTATGGGGGGGGGGGAGGATATTATTTTTATGAATCAAAACTCCTCCAATACTGAACTTTGTTCTATATACAGTACATGTATATGTAAAAGTTTTGTGTTTTCGGTCCAGATAATTTGTTATAGAAAATATAGTTTGGTAACTCAAAACTAATAAACACTAAACATTGTACATAATACGTACATAAAAAATACAGTAACACTTGGTTAGTATTGTACAAAAAGTGTTTTCTCTATTACGTAAATAGCTCCTTCCCTGGCTGGCTGGCCGGTCAGCTGTTTGTCTATGTAAATATATCACCAGGAACTTGACACTTTCGGAATTGCCTGTCACTCGCTCTGTTTGGAGCCCACAGAATGACCTGAAATGTGAAGATATTTTTTTCTCGAGCGCTATTCGTGGCTGAGATATTGTCAAATATTTATTCAAATGGTGCCTACCTATGTAAAAGAGGCTGGGAAATCATGTGAAACCCTCAAAAATAAAATAAAATAATAAATAAAAGCCATTTTCACAACTAGAAGTGAAATGTGAGAGTTTACGGTTGATTCCTCTTCATGCTGTACCCACCACATCATTGTATCAGTCGGTATAAAATGCACATGGCAAGAAAGAGTAAATCATGAAGAAGATGAAGGTGTAACCAGAAAAAATATAATGTAAAAAGTAACATAGTTACAGAATACAAAATAAAAATTAGTGGTAGTTAGGCACGCAGTCGTCGAAATGTTTATACACATTTTTTTATTTTTTTTATTCTAAAGTATTTTTTATGACAGGTTATTACTGTACTAAGGAAGAGAAATAGATCAGTTAGAAGTTTCTGTGATAAAAACTGAAATTTTGGCAATAATATTTCCACTTACCACTTAGATGAGGTAGGTCTCGGCATATGCACGACAATGGCTTTACTGCACTATATTTCAATAACACTTTTTTTCCAAGCTAGGCCTATATTACAACATGCTTTTGTGTGGTATGTGCGACTGTACAGTATTGTGAGTAGCCATTTCACCAACTTCTCATAAATTGAAAAATATTTCACTACTTAGTTGTAAATATTTCAGTACAAATCACTTTATCACTTCATAAGAATAAATATCGAGGTTGTAAGTAATAAATATTTGCCAACTCAACGGTAGACTTTTTAAATCACACCCGGGAAACACACATATTTCATAAAATCTCATAATTCGTAAGGGCTAGAACCCCTATTATTTTGAATTATGGGAATTTTACTGTATTTGAATACAGTATTTGAGGAGGGGTTTAGTAGAGGGTTTGGTATACTACATGTATATTGAATTCATTCAGAATCTGAGGAGCAGTTTGGCATAGAGAGGTGAAACTGTATATAAATTAGGAGAAATAATTTGATGTAATTTTATTGGACACTTTACAACATTGAATATTGTTTCCATGAACTGTACCGGGGTGGCTATTAAAGTTTTTTTTTCTTTTTCAGACTTCAGACAACTCTTTGATCAGCTGAATACTGTGCAGGGCTCTTATGAGTCAAGATTGAAAATGGTGAACGACGTGGTACATGAGGCCAGTAGGTTTAAGCGTCACTCCCTGGTCAAGTTGTTATCACAATTTTTGGACTCCATGATGAATACTGAGAAGGGGACAAATACCCGTCCCAGTGTCAGAGTCAATGGTCACAGTAGATAGATCTGCTCACCTTATTTTAATGAAAATATAATAGTAATATGCTCTTCCCCACTTTAAATGTAGGGATAGGCATAAAAGATGATGAAACAGTACAATGTCTAAAGAAATTAATGTGTCATATGCACATTATTTTGTGATATATCGGGGAGGAATTTACTAAAGATAGAAAGTTAGTAGTCGCTAGTATTTTTTCTCAGCAATTTGTTGAATTGTTTAGATGTGAATGGCAGATTGTTTAATGGTCTTGCTGGAATTGTAATTGTTTAAATAATAGATTTTATATTGGATTAAACACTCCAATGCAATTGTACTTTCAATGGTAGAAGGAATATAATTTGGTAAAGTAAGAAATATGTAACAAGCTAAAGATATATGAGCTGAAGTCCTTTATAAAATCCACAAGCAAGGACAAGTAAAGAAAGTGAACATTACAAAGCTGAAGGCAAGTAAAATGTGTACCTGATCAGTAGAATTTGCATTTGTGATAATTTGAGTCGTGATTATTTTACCCTTATTTTCTCTGTCATATATACATACCTGTAGTTAGTCATCATGGTTGCTCGTGTGGCAAAGTGATTAACTAATTATTTAATGAGTCATACTGATGAATTAGTCAGGTGGGATGGCTCTGACCTTGATGGAAGAATTTGAGTTTTCAGAAATGAATGAGTTCTTTTAATCCTTTTCATAAAAGCTTTATTGTTATTTTATTAAGTTCATTAATAGATGTGAAATTTTTACCCCCAAAAATTATATACTATACAGCACTGTATAATGTAATTTATTATTATACATTGATTAATAGCTGTATCAGAAATGTTATAAATTGGGGACTTTTTTATATAAATGAATCATTTCAATATGTCCTGTCTGCTGTGGGTTTTATTTTCTGACTTTTCAGTGACCCTAAGTAGTAACATAAATTTTTATCTGAGAAGTTTAGTTTCACAAGTGGTTGACAGTGTACAGAAAATTATTTGACGTGAAAAAGAAAAGTTGCTTTGAGATTGGTTGAATGTGTACAGAAAGTCATGTGACATGAAAAAGAAAAGTTGCTTTGTGATGATCGTTTTGTAAATATTGTGTATATTTATATTTTATATATGCAAATACAGTTGAACCTCCATTAATAATTGTCTTCATACCAGCATAAAAAAGTAATAATACAGGCATCCCCTGATTTACAAAAGGGTTCCATTCCTGTAAAACCTTTTGTAAATAGCTTTTTTGTAAATTGAAGCACATTTTCCTATAAACTCCCATTTTAAAGGCTGAGATACATTCCCAAGGAAAAAAAAATCCCAGAAACATCTTCAAATGCTACAAAACATTTTTTTTATGAAAATTGTTGGTGTACACAATGATTATAAGCCAATAATAAGCATAAGATATGAACTATGTGCAGTACAGTAGTATACAGTAATTATTTTTATACCTGTGCTTATGAGAAACAGGATGATAGTGGAAACAAAGTGAACAGTATGTAATGCGAAGTCATCTATAATAATTACATTACCCAAGCAATACATTGACTCCCATAGGTGCTCCTCTACGTATGAACCAATTACCTTCCTGAGGTTTTTTAGGAAGTCCAATGTTTGTAAGTTTATTTGTTCGTAAGTCCTATTTTACTCTTGTAAATACCGAACATGTTGTAAAAAAAATAAATAAATAAAGGATGTACCATACAGTACAGGTACAGCTATATATCCCAATAATAAATACAGCACAAAACTCTACAGTATATCTTACCAGCCTTTAACAGTATTTTATTGTAGAAATAGTTTAAACTGTTTTAGTTTTGTAGATAGTACAGTAATTATTGAGTGTGTGGGCTGAGATGTAGGTGTACTGTAGTAATAAATAGAGGTATTTATAAGGTTCCATTCTTTATTCCTGGTGCTGCCTTGCTTGCTGGGAGTGATGTTTGCAAGGGTGTTGGAGTTACTTGAAGGATGGAGGTGAGTGGCTGATCCGGCTCTGCAGACGTAATAGAGAGTAGTGGTGGTGATGGAGGATCATCTAGGTCTGGGAATGGCTTTAAAGGTTGTATAACCTCCTGTAGGTGTAGATACCATTGGTTCTTGTAGATGTAGATGCCATTGCCCCTTGGTACTTGTGTCCCTTTTCTACTTTCTTGAAAAACTTATCGAGATATGTCTGCACAGTTGCTCTCTTTTCCTCATATATCATCTTGTCATGGGGAAATTGTGGGCAGATTCTTCCACACACTATTCATGTTGGAAGTCAGAAGACTTGATCTCACATCAGGAGGCATCACTTTTCTTGAATGCCTTGTAGATATTGTCCTTCCAGAACTGTTTCAGTGTCATTCCATTCTCCGTCTGTAACCTTCACAGCCTGTTTTAAGATTTCTCTGCAGGTGGTATGCTTTAATAATGGCTATGACACTTCAGTCCATAGGCTGCAGGATAGAGGTGGTATTGGGAGGCAAGTATACCACCTTGATGGAATTCATCCAGGAATAATGGAACAGTATCCTGAAGGGCAGGTTGTTATTGTTGTTGTTGCAGTACTTATCCACTTCAGGTACACAATGGTGGAAAAATCATTCCTGGAAGAGGACCTCGGTCATTCAGACCCCTTAAGGTTAGCCTTCCACATAACAGGAAGTGAAGCATTTTCAATACCCTTAGTTATTCTGAATGATACATTAACAATGGTGTCAGTTTGTAGTCACCAGCAGCATTTCCAGTCTCATCCACACTAAACACCTACTATGGCTGGTAACCCCCCTCAACAATGATGTCCCACAGAACCTTAAGAAAATCCTTGGGTGTTACCTTGTCAGCACTGGCCTCCTCACCGCTCACTTTTATGTTGTGCATGTTTGCACGAGCCTTAAACTGGTGGAACCAATCATGACTCGGTAAATGTTTCTTCAGCAACACACTCAGTGTTTAGCCTTTATATCTTCAAAGAGAGAGGCCTTCTATTGAATTAGGATAAGGCTTACTGGGATGTGACATTGATGCTGGTTTTCCATCTCTTCAGTCACTGCACCTCTTCTCTTGCTGATAACCATTGACTGCATGGGCACAGAACCTGGCACATGTTGAATAATGTGCTCCTTGTCCTTTAATATTGTCCCAACAGTTGAGCGATTCATCCCAAGATCACGCAATACATTTATCGTTTTCTCGCCTCTCACAACATTTTATTATGTTCACGTGAGTTTCCAACGTAATAGTGTGCTGCTTCTTTCTACCACCACCACCACTGTCACCATTCTTATGCTTTTGAGACATGTTGGGGGTCAATAATGTTCATACACAATACTGTACAAATAACACTAGGGAGCTGCAGGTACGTTAAGGGGTAACAGCAGAAACTAACGATCATGGCGGGAACAAAGGGTGATGCCAAACAGCTACTGCCATCAACCACACAGCAGATATACTTAGGATTTGTGGTTTAAAGTCAATGAGACATTTGGAAAGGTTTGTTCGTATATGTCTGAAAGTTCGTAAGTTGGTTGTTTGCAAGTAGAGGAGCACCTGTACATGTATTACATCATAGTACTGTAGTAATTTTATATTTGTACTTGTGAGAAATTGGATGTGATTTTAAACAAAGTGAGCAGTAGGAAAAGCTAAGCCAACATGTATGATGAATATATTTTTATAGTAATGCATTGATTTCCATTCTGTAATTGTAAATACATTCTCTACGAAAAAATCTTACGTTCAACCCTCGATGAATTATTGTATCATCCCAAATTCCTGTCACTTTCCTTACATGGCATGAACACTGCCGTCAATCAGCTGCTGCTACAGTCATGTGTTGCAGCAATACCTATACCTCCAAATTCCACACGTTATCTTATAGCTCTACACCATATTGTACGCTACATAATTAGTACGTACAATGTATGAAATTTAAGAATACAGAATAATTTTCTTTTATTTCATATGCAATATAACACCTGGGAGCAAATGACGAGAACTTGGACAATCAGGCAATTGACTGAGTGACTCTTGGTGGAGACGAGCCTAGTTCACGCCAGTGAGTTTGATGAGTAAATTATTTGATGATTGTAGGAGAATAATGACATACTGAAAGCTTATATTGTATGTACAGTATGTAGACTTAAAAACATTGTGAGTGTTAAGAGAATCATGAATTAAGTGAAATAAGTGAGCATATTGTTAGTAAAAAATATTTAATTCATTATTCTAGCACATTTTCATTATTACTTAGAAAATATTACAAAAATGTCAAATTTTCTTTTATAATCAAGCTATGGAAAAAAAATTTCAGATCATTATATTGTAAACTGAACCTTTCTATATTGTGGAGTGCCTATACTGTACAGTACTCATTTTCACAACTGGTATTTTTGACTTGTTAGGAACTGGGCGAAAAGATGCTGGTCTTTTTTTATCCACCAACAGCAGATATTGTGCTGTACATTGATGTCATCATTATTATTACCATATTATGGCCATTTTCCAAGTTTGTGTTGAATATTCGGAAGGTAAAATTCCCAAGGCACAACTATGTAGTTCATCCTGTAAGTTATGGTGAGGTTTAAATTACAGGTACAGTATACCTTGCCATATGTTACCATGTTATACATATTTTTGTATATACTGTACATTGTTGATGAATTAGAAGAATTTTATTTTCTTTATTTTTTAACTTGACACCCTTAGAAAGCCAAACAACTACCGGGTAACTAATCCCATTGGTACAATTACACCAGGTTTATGTAACTTATACTATACACAGAAATATTTCCTCTAAATAGAGTGCATTAAAAATTACAGTATTAATATTTTTCATAAATTCCTATTTTCAATTCAAACCAACAAAATATTTAGATATTTAAATAAGTTTATACAGCACAGTACATACTGTATCGGTGACCAGAATGGTTTGTTCATTATAGGCACATCTGTACAGCCACACCGTGCTAAGGTAAGTTACGGTAATATTTTCTCCAAGTACATTTTATGAGAAAACTATTATTCTTTATAAGTTTGTTTTAATTACAACCCAATGAAATAATTAAATGTAAATCTATACTTTAACTTTTATCCTCTTCACAAATCCATACACTAGGTATTGGTGACTGGAGATTTTACTTCATTTTAAAGTGTAGTACAGGTAACTATACACCTGGCATGCCAGGTAACACACACTAATAGTCCTAGATTCATACTAAAGGAACATAACAGATTACTAACCATTATAATGTTTCCTCTATTTCCTTTTCCTCAATATTGTGTATTACATTTTGACATATGACTTCACAAATACAGGTATGCCTAGCTTGAAGTCAGGCAACAATTGGTGTTCATAAACGGAGTACCGGTACATTCAAAATGGAAAAAGGCTCTGAACAACGATACACCCTGTTTGTGGTCTACTTGGATGAAAATATATTGAGCCATATTGTTAAGTTTGCAGATGATGCCATTACAGGTATCGCTAACCATACGAATGTTTACTATAAGAAAATTTGCTTATTTGAAAATTCATTTCTTACACCTTTCTCACTACTGTATCAGAAAGTGATATTCATTTACAGTACTGTATACAAAAAGTGGTGAGGTCCAGAGGAAGGCCCTTTATTCAGTACACCTCTTCTCACCCCTTTGTGGTGAGCCCTCACATAAGGTAATGTGCCAACTGTATGCTGTATTTTATTTAGTTTAGCTATTTGTTAGGTACTAGTACAGTAATGTGTATTTTCAGTTTTTTTTTAACAAAATTAATTTGTTAGGTATACAATAATGGTTTTATATTGTTTGTGAACTGATATTATTTTTTTACATATAATATTGGGGTTTTCTCGCCCTTGGGGAACTGAACCTTACTTTTCCCTTTTATTCGCAATCCAAAAATTCCATATTCAAATGGTTTTTAAGGAACTTAACCTATTCGGATTGGGAGGATGCCTGTATGTAGGACACTCTACTTTACTTTTATCCTTTTCACCACTGATCGGCTCATTAGCCGCCCGGGCGATCGGTCACGTCTCTGTTACGCACTGTTGGCAAGTACTGGGCATGCACCGGCTCCTGAATGTACCTGAACCTGCTCCAGTGTTGGTCAAGTCTTGTCTTGAAAGAGCTCACACTCAGTGCCGTCACAACACTTTCTGGTAGATTGTTCCAAGAGTTCACAACTCTCACTCCGGAAAAGTTAAAAGTTTGCCCTCACAGTTTTCTGGATCTGCGCCTTCTTCAATCTTGAGCTGTGACCCCTTGTGGGGCGAGCGTCCGCCAGCTCCAAATATGGACACTCGACTGAGTAGTGCCCCTTGAGATGCTTCTATACCTCAATTAGGTCACCCCTTGCCCGTCTGTAGTATAAGCTAGGCAAGTTCAGGCGCTCCAATCTCTCAGGGAAGTTGAGGTGCCGAAGTGCAGGCACCAGTCTGGTGGCCCTCCTTTGAACATTTTCAATCAACTGGGAAGATATTGGAAGCATAATGTATTGCCTAATGGTAGACCCTGCTGCCATATGGCTTCACAGAAATTGTGACCAAGTACCAGGTTGCTGATATGACTTTGTGCCGCATTTACACACAATTGCAGGGTTTCAATTGTTTCTCTTACTATTGACAACACAACATACATATATTGTTTCTCACTATTGATCTTTTTTTTCTTTATGGTTATTATTATTATTATTATTATCAATATTATATTATTTTTATTTTTGTATTTTTTATTATAAATTTTACTTATCTGAATTATTATTATTATTATTATTATTATTATTATTATTATTATTATTCTTACATTTTCGCCCCCCCAGGCCCCGTTGTGGGTCAGTGACCTGTGCCCGGGTGGGCTATCCCATATATAAAAAAAATAAATAAATAAATAAATAAATCACTCTTGAAGATCGTTACTAGAGACGGACCGTCTAGATATCTGAACGACCTTCTTATAAGACCCAATAATTTATTTGCCTGATTTACATTCTTCTCACAATGGCCCGAGAACTTCAGCTCATTGTCAACATACACACCTAGGTCCTTATCACATACAGTCTCAACTAGTGCAGTTTCTTCATCCCGTTGGGACACACGACACGCCTCCTTACCGTTGGCACGCCCCAGGTGCAGCCTCTTGGTGTTGCCTCTCAATGGAAATGAATTTTTTTTTTTTTTTATCATTTATTGGGCACTCCCCTACATCCTTGTGTAAGGTGAAGCGCAGAAGCGTTTACAGCGCCCAACAGGGAAGCATGCTAAGTTCATGCTTGCCTTTATGTCTCATGAGTTAAGGGCGTAGAAGCCTGAAGTGTCAAGGGCGTAGAAGCCTGAAGAGTCAGAAGTTGGAGCTTCCAATAACTTGATGACAATGGAAATGAATTGTGATGGGCTTCCTTGTTGACTGAGTAAAAGGTCATGTACAGGTCACAGTAATGTTCTCTGTACTAATGCTGTATCTGGGCTGTAAAGATCATGTCAGTGGAGCCGTGAGATGATAGTCACATCGAAACTGGGAGGAAGTTTTCCACATAAAGTACAATTCCGTTAAAGAGGACTCGGGCGAGAATCTTGCCGGTTTAAGACAACAGCAAAACTCTGCAGTAGTTGCCACAGTTTGACTGGTCTCCCTTATTCTAATAGGTAGTGACAATGATGGTGTGTTTGAGATCTTGGGGATTTCTACCCGTTCCCACATGGTCTACAGAAGAGATTGAAGGTGGCTGCTGCGTACCATTTCATCTTCGCCTGTAAGAGTATTAAATTTATCTTTAATGTTTCATTTCTTGGAGAAGCACGAAATACGTCAGTGTCAACTCATGCCAAGACCAACTCGTACACAGTCTTGGCTATGAGATTAACACTTAAACGGGCAGCTTGTCATCAGGCAAATGCTAAGAAAACGAGATGTTGGGATTTAATAAAAGTAAAAAGATAATTAACCATCAGATGATTTTGGGTATTTTATATAACTATTTCAAATCATCACAAATCACCATATAGAAGCTGACAGTCCCCATTAATAATAAGAAACAAGTTTTTATGAATGGGGAGACACGCAGTGAGGTGTTCATGTGAGTGCCCGGGGCGCCATCTACTCCCGTAAACAAAGCTCGTCTGCTACTACCCTCTCATAGTGGTCCAAGAGGAAGTACTCTCACTTGATGCTGCATATACCAACAATGAAGCATTTGTAAGAATCACACAGGTCTTAAACATATAGTGAAATTAGTAGATTATTTTGTTTAATTGTGCCGTCACTTACTATAGGTTGCTTTGCTTCACATTGCTTTAGGCAAGAATCACCAAGCAGATGGTTTTGAATTCCTTTTAAATGGTAGATATAATAAAGGGGTGTATTTTTATTCCTGGGCGATGTAAAATGATTATTGTTAACTATACATGTGTCATGGGTGAAAATATTTTGGCATGATCAGATAGATAAAGGACAAATGTTAGTTTGTTAGTTTATGTGATGTGTGGATGGTATCCTTAATGTATAGCACGTGATAAATTTGTGGATCTTTTACCATGAACTAACATTTTAATTTGTACAGTAGCCTAGGAGCTGGGTTTAAATACTAATTTTTGAATTTAAGAGTTGGTTATTACATCAGTGGTGTTAGTGATACAAGCTGTAACACATATTACTCACAGTTGTTTCCTGGATTCAAACCCAGGACACAACTGTGAGAGATGTTATCCCGTGTAACCCTATCAAACATTCAGACTTTCTTTGGGTGCTTCAGTGTCCACCTTGGGTAAGATTCGGTAGAGGACGTGGGCAGGAGAAGCAAGGCTGTATTTAGTTTCGCTCATCCGGGGAATCTTAGGGAGTTTAGGTTGGATATAGTTCCTGGGTCACTTTCGGTTTATGGAAAATTCGGCATATAGATAGGGTCCAGGAACAGAACCTTTCCGTCTATATATTAAAATTTTTGTAACATTTGTTAAAATTTCAGATTATTAGAGATATTTATGAATACTATATATAATGCACATGTTGCCATGCAGGCCTGGGATGCAAATTCCATCCTCAGTACTGTGCTTTACACATCACACGTGTCGGTCACTGTCAGTTCACGTTGGTCAATTTTGGAGTGCACATCTATGGTCTACCACACACGCTTTTTGCATCATTGCCCAGTGTTTGACTCATTATGTCTGTTAACTCGAAATCTGGAATTGTACTTGGAAAGGTTTAAATTTTGATTGGGGTAGATAACGGAAAAGTGCTGGGTTTTTTTCTCTCGCTGGGGAGAAGATGTCCTTCATATTTCATACAATCTCATAATTCATATGGGTGTTTACTGTAGCCTCAGAAAGGTAGGTGGTATAGCCTATGAATACTGTATTGGAAAAGGAGGTGCAGGGAGTTGTGAGTTTGCTCCAGCCTTCTTACTTATCATGTGGGCCATTACTTTACATCTGTGAAAATATTCCTCTCTTTTTTCTTCTTTTTTCATTATTTTATATTAGGTTTGTATTTGTAAAAGGAACACCAGACTTGTCACTATAGCCACATCCTCCTAACCCTCCCCCTACCACTCCAGGCCAAGCTATGACCTATGTTATGGTTATTTTTAAACTTGTAATTTCAGGTGGTTATACAGTATTGTAATGATGTGCACTTGGAGCACAGAATCCCCAGTTTTTCTGACATTGGATTTACCATAATAGTGGAGACGTTCTGCATACTGTGGCTTGGCCGGACATGAATAGGGTAGGTTGTTGGGTGTTACTGGGTTAGTACCACAGGAACCAAATGTTACCAGAGCGTGCTGAATGTTAATTCTGGTGCCTAAGATACTCTGTGGTGCAATGTATCGTACTTTATACCCAAAATATTGGGGGTGCAACAGCACCCTCCATTCCCACCTCCATGTACTGGGTGGAGTGAGCCAGCGGCACATGACCACGACAATAACAAACATCAGACTGATCAAGCGTGGAATGCAGCACAGCGAGTGTTACCCACGTGGCCAAATATGCCGAGATTTTGCCAAATATATTTATGTAACTCGTTATTTCCCAAGTTATTTTACAATAAATTCTGAGACCATATACTACGTGCCGAATTATACAAAATTCCGAGATATCGAATGCCGAGTTGTCAAGGGTTTACTACTCATAACAGTAGAATAGGATAGGTTAGTTTTTTATTTAATTTTTATTTGCTAGTACAGTGTATACTGTATGTACAGTATTTATTAGCCTTTTAATTTGAATGTTGGCGAGAGAAGTCTTATATCTAGTTATAAACTTTATTTTATTGTTACCCGGGTAATAGTAACATAGCTTTTCGTGCATGAATTTATTATGTACACATTTTCTTCACTCAGTTATTTCATATATATATATATATATATATATATATATATATATATATATATATATATATATATATATATATATATATATATATATATATATATATATATATATATATATATATATATATATATAATTCAGTGAAATCATTATTAAAGAAATAGGTAATTACTGACTTATTTGGTTTAAAGGATAAGGTGTTGGTGAGATGGCTGAGGGTGGTGACAGTGGCGGTGGTGGGACAGGTGGTGCCCTCCCTGATCTAGTTGCTCAGTGCTACTACCGCTACGGACTTCTTGTTGCCACTCACCCCAAGAAAGTTATTCTCCTAGCAATATCGTCTTTCCTCATTTTGTGGTATGTTTTTTATCTTTTCAAGAACATATATACTGTATAGAGACACTTTCAGGGTTACGGATGGCTTCCAATCATGGAGGCTATCCGTAATTCGTATATACGATTACTATACAGGTATTGGACCATTTGTCCAGCTTGCTTGGGACTTGGGGGTTGTCAGATAGGTTTATTTTTCCTGAAATTTGGAGTGCCAGGCCTAGAATGTACAGTAGACTCTCTGTAACAGCCTGTAAAGACTGTTTAGATCACTAGATTCACCCCTAGAAGTAGCTGTAGCTGCACAGTACACTGTAACATTAAAACTTAAAATTGTAGACACCTAAACATCAATAACAAAAGCATATAAATAGCATTAATGAAAGCATCTTGAGAGCAAAAATGATACAAGTTATTGTTCAAACTGTCGCACTCGACCCTGGTGCTTGCCTAGCAACCCAGTAGTATCCCTAGCAACGGTGCTCTGCCACGGACACTCCGTCCTCCACACAGTTTCACAGTGGAAGGCTGTACAGTACAGTATCGGAACATACAAAATATTTTATGTCCTATGATAAGTATTTATTTTAGTTATTTTTGCACTTTTGTGTGTGGGATGGTGTGTGTGTGTGTGTGTGCTGTATGTAACTGAGTAAAATCAAAAAGGAAAGTTATGTATATTTACCTAAAATTATGAGTTAAAATATTTTATACCTTATACAGTACCTTTATATCTCATGATTCTCCCTAAGTTCAAGTTTGTCAGTATTTTAACGAAAGGAAGGACTTACTCATTCCCTGTGTGCTTTGTTTTCGTTTTTTAGACATTCCTCTTCTCACAGAGGGACTATCCCTGTTTACACTGACGGCTGTATGTCGGATGCAGGTGGAAAGACAACTACGTACAGTTGCTCGTGTAACTGCCTTGATTTAAACACGAAGTGGTGAACATCATGATTAAGCTAATTTTTATACAGTAATACAAAATCTTAAGTATTTCCTCAGATTATAAAGATCTTTTTCAACACAGAACAATACTGTACTGTACAGTATTACTAATTATGCCTGGGGGTAAATGCCTGGGCAGCAGGTTATGTATTTTTTATTTTTTTACAGTATTGTATAGAGATGCATTTTACTGTACAGGTACAATGAAAGACAAAAGTCGTGTCTTGAAATTTGGCGAAAACATATGCTGAAGGGCTAAACTTTTGGTGGGCTCTGCCTTTTGGTAGGGGGCTCTCATAATGTTTACGAGTTATATTTAATCTTCGGACAAAACGGCGACACGACTTTTGTCTTTGATCCTTCAATGTAGTTAAGTAAGAGGTTGGAAATGAGAAGTAAGGAATACCCTGTACTCTATATGAGTTTACTGAATGCTGTGTGATATTTTCAGTATTAACATTCAACATTGATAATTATGAAAGTGAATTATTTTGTGGGGGTTTTAGCGACCCTAGAAATTAATAATTGAAGGTCAGTAAGATTTATGGAGTAGATGAATTACTGGGTGAAATGGTGGAGAGTTTAGTGCACTTCATTAATGGAACATGGTATGAGGGCATCAACTAAGCATATATTGGACTTGAACTGTCCTGATTTTAATGTGTAGAAAACTGTGTAATATCAATGGAATTTTTGAAACTCCAGACAGAGGAATTTATGTTTGCAGTACACCATTGTGGCATTTACCTCTACCTGGATACCTACCACAAGAGTATGTGACATCTCTGTTCAACTATAGTGTTCCCCTCCCAGCTCCTGAGGGAGGGATAAGACTAGATCCGTCCCCAACTCCCACTCCACTGTGGTATCAAGGTCCACCATGTGCATACATTCAACAGGTAAGATATAATAATGTACTATTAATTTACTATCATTTATTTTTGGGAGCAATTTTTTTTCTGGTATGTTCTCGGGTGGCTGGAAACATGAGTTGAAACAGATTTTTTTCTCCTTCATCCATTCATTCTAATTACATATTACTATGACATAGCTACAGGTAAACCATTTGTTGTCATGTTCTACTAATCACATGCATTGTTGTTTTCTGTATGTTTATCCCATTCATTTAAAATACAGTACTGTACTGTACATCCTTCACCTCATCCTTCCATCTCCACCTCTCCCTCCCACCATCTCCCTTTTCAGTCTTCTTACAGTATCAATAATTCACTCTGCACTCTATCAATATGTCCATACTACCTTAGCAAACACTGGTCAGCCATTTGTCTGGTCCTTCTTTCATTTGGTATACAGTACAGTACTAAAAGCATCAGTCTGTGATAGTTTCCCTGGAGAGATTATGACCCTTTTTGACATTCTGAGCAAGTCATACTCTATATTGCGTATGGAATAAACAATACAGTATTTGTGAACTAGCTGTGTAGAGTGTCTCTCCAATTACCTTGCACCATAATTTGGAGGTCTATGTACAGGGGTCTCTCTCTGCTAAATAATTTGTTTTGGATATTAGCCATAGGGAAAAATAAATTATGTATTCTTCTCACAATTGATCAGTACAATTTTCTGTGACAGTGGCTTTTTCCTTCACTACCCTTATAATCTACATTATAGATATGCTTGATAAAGGCATTGTCATCTTTCAGATTGTAGTTAAGAGTGCCGTGGTTCCATGGCAGAAGGGTTTAACAGTCAGTGATGGTTACCGTGGTCCTCTCTCCTCCGTCTTCCATCTTGCCCAGACTATCAGCAACTACCAATTGAGTCACAAGTGAGATGATATAAATTTTTATGCCTCTACTACACAGAAGAATGGGCAAAGTGATGTGTTCCTATCTAGTTATATGTTCAAAGCATGTGTCTGCATAGTTCTCTACAATGAACCTCTTATGTCAAATATTGTTTTATTTTGTATTTTATATATCAATTCTTGAATAAAATAACTAGCTTACTTTATAGTAATGCATTATATCTTTTTTTATATCACACACTCCCACTTATCTGGTCGTTATTCGAGGCTTTCCTGTACGTGCTGTATGAAACTAATTCAAAACAGTCAGGTCGTCATTACGAAATATAAAGCCTCATAATGAAAGCCAGCTACTAAGTAGCGACTACATTAGCGATGAGTGTGGTCAGGTTGTGCACGTGTGTTGTCAAATGGTATGCCATTTATTAGCTGTGGCCAAATGCTGCAGACTCATGGATTTTCATGGAGAGGGAGCCCCTCCCCATTGTGATGACAGCCTGGTGGGGTGCCCCAATCTTAGAGATCTTCACCGTAAGCGCCTCTCCGTGTGCCAGAGGGGAGACGGGTCGTACCGTCCCACTTCGGTGCAGGGGAGGGGGGAGTGGATAGTGTGGATGGGACATCCTCTGCCTCATGGAGGAAGCTGGCCTTTGACAGAAGATTTGATTTTTATCTATTAATATTTAAATTGTTTTTATGCATTACATATTTGTTTTTAGCCTTCTTAGCCTTTAGTTTAATTCAGCGAGACATGATCTAAGCTGTTACGCCATCAGGGATGTTATTGCCATGATCACTCAATCAATCAATCCATTGGGTGACTTCAAGCACCACTTAATAGCTTTTTTATATGTTTGGTGTTTCTTAGCACCCAGACCTAACAAATAAATTGATATAAAAAGTCTGATACATACTAATTATTTATGCCAGTAATAGCTTACCAGTAAACAGTTTCAAAACTGTCTGAAGGCATCCCTTCTTACTGTATGCTGTATTTTTGCAATGGTGTAGTTGAACTATTCCTTATTGTTATAACAAACCTGTTAATATACAATGCATCTGAAAAATAAGCAATGACTATTTTTAGCAAACTTATTAATTTTCTGCTAATTCTTGCATTTAAAAACACAGCTCATTCATCCTGTATCAACATTCATAGTCTAATTGGAGTCAGAACTCATACAGTACATATCATGGACTGAACATTAGAATATGTTTATTAATAGGTTTGTGTGTTATGATGCTTACATGATGTTATACTGTACTGTAAAGCCTAGATATATGGTAATTCTTTCTGTTTCAGTACAAGTGTTACTTTAGGGACAGAATGTCTTCTTATTGAGGGTGTTGTGAAGAAGATGCAAGCTGCTGGACAGGTCCTTCCTCATTACAACTGTTTGATGCTGTCTCCTGCTGACCTGTGGGCACGGAACCAGTACTCCTTTCTCCAGGACCCTCACGTCCTCTTGACTGTTAACTCGCTTATGGTTAGTTCATATTAATCACACAAGGTTGGTATGATTGATGAAGTTATATGTTACTGTATATACTCGTGTATAAATGCCAGCATTCTTGCTGACACCAACTGTAGGAGCATCGAGGCTACCATTATCCATAAACAACTACATTGGACTGGCCATGTGACCTGCATGAACGACAGTAAACTGCCAAAGCAGCTACTTTGCTGTCATCTAACAAATGGTAAACGTAATTCTAGCAGACAACAGAAAATGTATAAGGATTGTCTTGAGACAAACCTGAAAAAGTGCCAGATCGACCCCCTCATCTGGGAGACGATCACTCCACACTGTAATGCTTGGAGGAGCACCACACGAGAAGATGTCAATACTTTCAAGTTAGCCCGACTGCAAACCAAGACAGACGAGCGCCTGCGCCAGAAAGATGCTGCCGCCGCCCCTTCCACACTAGATGTAGCCCTCCGTATGTGCAACATCTGTGGACGACCCTGCCAATCCCATATCGGCCTCTCGAGTCACTTCAGAGCTCACCAACAAAGGTGACATCCTTAATCACTCATTTCATTGTATCACAGCTGGATGATCGTCATACTCGATTCCGAGTGGCAGCAAAGTAATAGTATTAGTATAAATTTATCTCATTTACAGGTACTCCCCGACTTACGACAGGGGACCGACATCCAGGTCGTAAGTCGAAATGGTCGTAAGTCGGAAATGCTTCAATAACACATAGAAAATCGAAAATGGATGTCTCTTTTTCTTCTCAGCACCACAAAACTCTCACTTTTAAGCTTGCCAGCCATTTTAAAGTGAATTACAGATGAAAATTTTGTCTGTGTACTGACTTTGGGACTCAAAAATACATAATTTGACCAAATTTTGGTACGACTGAGGCAGGTCGTAAGTGCGGGTGGACGTAAGTTGAGTAGGTCGTAAGTCGGGGGGTACCACCCTGAATTTAAAAAAACAACTTATTTTTTTCTTATACAGTATAGTGGTCCCTTGCCAACCACAGGGGTTGGGTTCCTGAAAATCCTGTGGTTGGCAAATACACGGTTGGCGTTACTAAAGGCTTATGGGAATAGGGGGTTAGGTTCCATGGGCGCGGATAACACTCGTCAATGTCAAACTAAGTTGCCCATTCCTTCACTAAACAATACCTGTATTGTACATTTAATTAAATTTGAGTCAAATACATATACTGTAATAGCATATTATAAGATGATGCCCACACATATCTCGCCCAGGAAGAAAAGAGGGCATGTTAGTCAGTATGTTACAGTCACAGCATTGCATGTCAGGCGTGTGTTCCTGTGTGTGTTGACGCAGTGGTGGTGGTGGTACAGTACAGGCCTTGTGAGGCAGGCAGCAGACGATGCGTTGCCGCTATTGCAATCCAGTTTCCTTCTCTGCAACACACCACATATACTTGGTTCTCATTTAATTTACTTTTGATTAACACATAATAAAACTTTATAAAGTAACTGTACATACCTGTGTAGTATGTAGAGGGCATCAATAATTTTTTTCTGGTTTTATTTATTTTTTGTCCCTAATTTATGATATTGTACACTATAATATTAAAGATAGGGTATTAAAGAATGCTGTTCTTAAAGTTCTACATTCATGGGTGTCCCAGGAACTTATCCTTTGTGAATGTTGGAGTACTAGTGTACATATGTGTGGAGTTGGCATGTAGCTATAAAATAAAAAAAATTAAGAGCATGGGTGTGTATGCGTGAAGTGAACGTGTGTCTGTGTGTGGACTTGGCAGGTCACCAATTTAGACTTTTCCTGTAGCTACAGCCCCCAATCAGGCCAAGCTGTGTGTTACATGCACACACAATCGTTCATACAGAATGTGAAAAAAGAAAAGATTATCACAATGTCGAAAAGATAAAGAGAATAAATATTTTCTACGTCAGCGGGAGTTAGCCCGTGATTGTGCTCCTGTCTCCCGTGTCCTTAGTGAAATGATTGCTAAATGGCAATAGCATGACTGTAAAGAGGCTCAGCATTCATGGTGAGTAGCAAGATATATACCCTAGGCTCCCTTTTACAGAGTGAGGGTAATTTTATGAAAGTTTGACTATTTTATGGATTAATTTCTGGAATTTAGTCACAATCTCAAATGTCAGGGACCCTGGGAGCCTTAGGTTGTTAGCCCATAGACTTGTTGACCATACTGTGGTCCATGCTTTGTTAATAAATGTATATCAGGATAAACTCCTCATTTTTGGATATGTCGGACTCAATATAGTACAGTATACAGTATATAATTAATCGGTGCTTGCTTAAATAATGAATAAACCTGTGTTAGCATCAATGATCATGATATTCATAATGTTTTTCAGGCAAGTTATGAGGGTCAGACCAATGTAGCAGATATTCTGTTTGGAGTACCTTCTCGTGAAATTGGCTTCCGGCGTAGCAGGAATCCTCAGCGTGTCATCACATATGCAGTAACTCTGGCACTAAAGAGATACAATGAAAAGTAAGTAGAATTATTTCGTGTATAATGTAACTTGTAATGTGATCATGTTGAGTCCAGTTATGTATTTGTTTGTCTGAATACAGGTGCTCCTCTACTTACGAACGAGTTACTTTCCTAAGGCTTGTTTGTAAGTCCAACTTTACTCTTGTAGATACCAAACATATTGTAAAAAAATGAAAAGATTATTGATATTTAGTACTGCTATACCCTTTAATACAGCCTTAAAACCTGGCTCACTCTTCTCCTCGTAGGTAATGTTTGTTCTATCTGGAATTTTCTTCAAAATAATCCAGTCTCATCCATATTAAACACCTGTTCTAGCAGGTAACCCCCCTTCAGTGATGATGTTTGTATCTCTGAAGGTTTGCAAGTTGAACGTTCTTAAGTAGAGGAGCTCCTGTATTATATAAACAATTGTTATGTACAGGTATCCCTCATACTGTATATCAATGGGGTTGTATTCCTGAAAAACCAAACCAAGTGAAATAAATGCTAAACAAGGGATAACAAGAAAACATGGAGGGCGAACAACAAGGAGTACAATAGTACGCTACTTCCTAATAATATTAATAATAAACGAGTTTGTTAGAAACAGTTTAAAGTTGATTTATTAACACCAACCTAATATATAAACAATGTGGTTCACAGTTAAATGACTTACTGAGCAAAATTTTCACCTAATTTGAACAAATTTCAAATTGCATATGTCAAAATGAACAACAATTGCTATGGTAAACATAAAATTGATGCATATATCTTAAAATACAATAGCACATTTTTATATACACAAAATAGCTCCTTCCACATTCAAACCATCTTCTGGGTGACATGACACAGTTGAGCCAGGCAGTCAAACAGCTGAATCAGAGATGTGTGGCTTCTGTTGCATTGTGCTGTGTGTATGCCATGATATAACATTAAGGTAGGGAGTCAAGGAGCACGGCTTGCATAAATACGTTCAATTTACACACACATACAGTATACACGCATGATCTTAATTTTTATTTTATATATATATATATATATATATATATATATATATATATATATATATATATATATATATATATATATATATATATATATATATATATATATATATATATATATATATATATATAGTTTTATATATATATAGTTTTATATTAAATTTTCTTTATTTCTAAGCCACATTAGAGTATTGTAATGATTTTTCTACAACGTCTATTGTTTCATTACATGTAACAATGGCAACAAGCCATCTCACAGGCCATTTCATCCCCAATTTTTTCCCCTCCCAGTGAGTCAAGCTGTCATCAAACCGAATTTTGACCTTACTTTAAGTGAGAAAGGGTGTCAACAGTTTTTTATTATTGAACTGAATTAAAGTTTAAATTAATTAACACTAAACAAGGGGTACCTGTCTTGGATCTCAGACATCCCCAAAAGATAGTTATCATTTAACTGAATGTTGCCTGTAATGTAAGATCATTAAACAAATATAGCCATAGTTATGTTGACCTTTTTGAGTAAAATGTACCTATTCCATTCTGGCTATTGTAGAGTTCCAGGGATCGGGGATTCTGACTAATGGGGAGATTACTGTACTTCATAAGTGTACAGTTTCACCCATAATTCATTCAGATAAGGCTTTTGAAAAACAAAAAATCCTTGAAAACTTCTTTTTTCTTCTTTTTCCCCCAAGGTCTGTACAAACTGCACCCAGTCCATGCTCATCATAATTGGATTGCAGGATTAATCCCTCCTGTATGATTTAAGACTGAATGATTGACTGTGCATGTAAATGCTTATTTTTAATATGATATAATTTGTTATTTTGCAGATTTGTTAGTGGATTGGAAAAAGAGTTAACAACTCGCTACCCTGTACATCAACCTGTTCGACCTGGAAGAGAGGAGATCACTCATATCTACTTCCCCTCACGGATGTCTCTCTGGGAATTTCTTCTAATGATTTTCTACTGTTTTTTATTTGGGTCTATATACTTTTCTATATTGAAGATGGACATGTTCAAGAGCAAGTTGGGTATGGCCATTAGTATTCAGGCCACATTGATAGCTTCACTCTGCATCTCCGTAGGCTTTTGTGCATATTTTGGTCTCAGACCATTGCACAGCAAAGGGAAGTATGTATACCCATTCCTTGCTGGCTTGATTGGCTTTGAGAACAGTATGGCATTAATAAGATCAGTTTTATCAACTCCTTCACACTTGGACATCAAAATTCGTGTTGCACAAGGCTTAGCGCGGGAAGGGTGGACAATAACCAAATATTTTTTGACTACAATCACTATTGTTACAGTCTCATTCTTCCTCTTCATTCCACTTGTTCAAGAATTCTGCATTTATGGCAGTGTTGTGCTGCTGTGTGATCTCTACATGCAGCTCATCTTTTTGACTGCTGTGCTGTCTATTGACCTCCGTCGGTATGAAGATTCAGAAGAACAGAAAAAGCAATCATTAGCAAATAGTGGACCATTTTCTGTAAATCCTCTGTTCAGATATCAACATCATAGCCCTAATCCAAATGTCAGAATTCTTGTCAGCAATTCTGAGAGGACTGGGACATCTGTGCCTAACCTTCACCGCAGAAATGCACCATCTGAATCGTCCATTAAGTGCAGTGGGCGAGATCGAGTTGCTCACCCTCAAGCAACACCCCAGAACTCAAACATGATGCCTAAAAGATTACGTGTAGCATACTTTGTTGCAAAAAAGCGAATGTTTCAGAGGATGTTCATGTGTGTATTTGTTGGGTGGATTGCATTTATGATTTACAGTTCAGGACTCATAGAGCATTTCTCTGAACCAATGAGTGACCAACACAGACCAAGGGACTTACCCTCTGTTATATTCTCCTTGACGAATCGTTCCAGTTATGTATATCAACCCGAGGTATCTATACCACCTCCCCATAATGTTGGTCAGACTCAACCTCCTAACTCAGCTGCCATAACGACTCAACCATCAACTGCCATAAATACCACTGTTTCCAAAGATGATGAAATTAAACTCCTGAAGCATCGCACAAGATCTCTTTTGCGTAAACTGCCACATACACACTGGCCAACCTTGTTTAGTTATTATAACATCAGTGTGACTGGACATTACCTCAGTATACTTCCACCAATTCTGGTGTCTCTACCAGTAAAACCAGAAGATGCTCTGAATGTCCACAACCCCAGTGATCCTAACACAGCTCCCTGGATAGCAGACAATGCTCAGATTCAAGGTGAGTAATTTATGTACAGTATATACTTTTTTAGTGAATCCAACATACGGGCAGTCCCTGATTTTCGAAGGTTCAGTTTACAAAACTCTGAAGTTACTGTATGGAGAAAATTTTGCCCCATGGTTAATTTTATGAAAAAAAAATCTGAAATTACAAAAACATTTATTCTGCTATCTTTGTAATATTTTCCTAATTATTAATTAATAATGATTTTTTTGTTCACGGTCAGTATGCTTACTTTTTTCACCATTACACTAGTCTCTAACACTTGAAATTTTATTAAATCTGCAAATAAGCTTTCGGTGTGCTGTCATACTGCTAGAATCATCACATAACTTACTCCTCAATCACACTGGGGACAAGTAGCCTCTTCACCACCACCACCACCACAGTTACTTAGCCAGTTGCCTGAATTTCCAATTTCTCTCCATTTGCTCTCATGTACTATGTGGCAAATCATTTAAACAAAATTAATCTGTATTTTTAGATTTCATATGCTAATTATGTACAGTCCTAGATGAAAGTTCTTGATACAGTCAAGGTGGAGGGTGTAAAGTTCGTCCCTATCTCTACTGGACGGCGAGTCGTTGTCAGTCCATTGCCCCGTAACACAAACAAGCACCCAAGCAGTTCAGCAATTGAACTGTTATATTTCTATTTCTCAGTAAGGACTGGGAAAGGATTTCACTGTTTTGTTTGATAAATTCACAAAACATTTTACTGAATCATGTTTTACATTATTTGACGTAATAAGTTAGATCATTATTAGATAATCATGACATATTCTTTATAATACAGTACAGAAGTCACAGTTGAGGGAAAGTGTCTTGGTGGCTGAGGTTCACAATGATAATACAGTGACCCCTCCGTTAACGAACTCAATCCGTTCCAGAAGGTCGTTCGTTAACCGAAAAGTTAGTTAACCGAAACCATTGTTTCACTGTGTTTTTGGGTAATTGGTTCCAGCTCACCGAAAATTTCCTAAATTCAACAAAAATGGTAGAAAAGTTCACTTACTTTGAGGTGTGTATGTAGAAGGCTCCTGGATGATGATGATGATGATGATGATGATGGGATTTAGAATGGGGGTGGAAGAGAAGTCACCCCATGGCGCCATTTCACCCATAAAATTTTAGCTCTCTTAGTGTAATTCAAGATTATTTTCTTTAAATCAACACTGCACTGCATTATATATTGTCAATATGTAAAATATATTTCAAAATGACCAATAATTTGCTTGGAAACACAGAAAAAAAGCATTTAGTTGAAGAGAGTCTCAAGCAAGATGTTACCTCCAGTGAAAACAGAGAGAGACTAACTCCTGTTTGCTGTGTTAAGAGGCTGGATGCCGCGCATTAAACTAGTCACTTTACCTTCAATTATGTTCAATAATTGTTAAAATGACTAAAAAATTGAATATTAAACTTTTAAAATTTTTGAATAGTATAAACTTCTTGATATTTACTAAAATAGTAAGGAATTTAAGCCCTAGAACCGATTAATGTATTGGCGGACTGATACTAAAGCTGGTTGCCCGGTCAGTGCAAGCGAAAACATGTTGAGGTTGGTTCGTAAGAACTTCGTTAACCGAATTTTTTTTCGTTAACCGAATTGAAGATCCTTATGGAAGGCAGTTCGTTAATCGAAATTACGTTAACCGAGGTGTTCGTTAAACGAGGGGTCACTGTATCAGAATCCTCCAATGTATTGTCCCTCGGTATACTAAGCATGAATGTGTGGGATAATATGATTCATAAGAGAAAGCTTTATCACCCTCCGTGATAATGACTTTATCATATCGTCTACTGCACATTTGGTTTCTTGTAAGTACTGTACAGGTATAAACTTACTACTGTACTTTATTGAATTCTTTTCACTAACCATATTTATTATTGGTTTATAATCATTGTGTGGACCCATTTTTTTTAGTTAATAACATGTTTTATGGTGTTTTAAGACTTTTTGGTAACAACATATGGACTCCAGTTTATGAAAAATTAAAAATTAAAGATTTTCAGGAACAGAACCCTTTTATAAACCAAGGAATGCCTGTAATTGTTTTTAGCCCTAAAGAACATTGTGTATTTAGGCCATGTATTACTGAACTGCCAGTTCTAAGCTTGAGATTGCACAGATCTATTTATGTATTCACTATACAGAAATCCTGGTCATATAGACTGAGGATGAACTATGCAAAGAGCAGGATGGGTCAGACTCAGACTTGTGCTGTTCAACAAGCTATGCCATATGCCTTGGTTATTTCATTTTTGTAGCATTGACAGCCATCATATAAAGATGAAGGCAACAGAGTTGTTTAGATTTACAAATATGAAACATCAGTACTATCACTATGCATGTAAACACTAAAAAAAGTTCTCCTTAGGATTTGCATTCACTCTCCTGATGAGATTGTTGCTCAAAGTTATCTTTAAAAATTTCTGGTGCTTAATCAAGTAGTGTTTGATTTAGATTTACTTTTCCATATACAACTTGAACAGGGAAAATTGTATTTTATAAGTAGTATATAACCTCACAGCTATCATGCAGATTATATCTTACTATAGACTCTGAAGATTCCGAGGAGACAGATTGGCAAGAGGAATCGGCTTTCATACCGTCGTCGTCCGGAGAGCTGTTGCTGACAGCCGTCCTGGTGATTCCTGCTGTGCTTTTCCTGGTGTATGCCATGGTAGCACTGTATCATTGCATTTGTTCTCGTAATTATGCTGAATGGAGAGCCTCCTGGTGGGGTCAGGATGGGACTAAAGATGAAACATCACAGGTGAGTTTGTTTTTATTATTTATTTGATGATCCATAAGCTTTAACTTGATGTCTTTGATATTTATTGTTACAGAAACCCCTTATGATATTTACTTGTTCTTTCAGCATATAGAAACATTTATTTGATACCTTCTTCCTTTAGCCATTTCCAAAGATTAGATGTCAGCTTCTCAAATTCACCTCTGCCACCTTACCCTGCTTTTTGTTTCCTCCACTCTCAGCCTGGTGTTCTGCATGTCTCACTTAACCATGTCTCTCTATCTTAGGCCTGCTACACAGGCTCAGTTTTTCACACAGGTTTAAGTGTGCAGGTCTAAACTGCATGGATAAACCTGAACTGCACAAGTGCATTGTTATGCATGGTAATAGAAACTTCTAGTCTTCAGTTTGAGGACTATTAAAAGACAAATGATTTTAAGGCATTAGCACTTCAGAGAGGAAGTTTATTTTTTTAAATATTCATCATAAAAGGTCTAAGTCAAAGATGAAATTCGCTTCAGAATGAAATCTTTTCATTATTTCTTTGTTTTGTACCAAACATAAAGCAAGCAGAAACAAATGATACCAAACATTTAGTTCAGTAGGTAATGAACTACAGTTTGTATGGCTGGATGTATCCCAAATCATTTATATAACTGATAAAACTTGATATAAATATGAGCGGTCTAGGGGGGGAGTGTAAAATGCTCAGGGTAACAGTCACTGGACTTGGCTGGAATTTCGCTCATCTCGACACACACAAGTAAGCAGACGTCAACTCTCAAATGTCAACAGATGTCAGCACTGTGGCACTTAATCAACAAGAACATTTCTCATGCCCATGAGCAGATTATTAAATACTTCATCCACTAACTTGGCATTCCCTATCTTAAATGCTGTATTGTGACAAGATTTAAGTAAATATTTGCTATGAAGTATTAAGAAGCAATGTAGAGATTTAACATTTTCATCCTCAGTCATCAAGTATCAAGAAATTTGGTGCAAATGGATGAAAATCTCGGCCAATGATGGACGAGGTATAGTTAATTTGTGTGTCATAGTATTCTAATGTGAGCTCTAACGTACTGTCAGTACAAGTTAAGTGTCCAGCTAATCACCCCGTCGATGTGTCTGCGAAATCCAGTGGTTGTTCCCCAGAGCGTTTTACATACCCCTGGACTTCTCGTATTTTATAGTGAGCATGGATCAGGATGCCTCAGGACACAGGTAATTTGAGCCTGGGGCCTGTTTTATCGCCTGCTTTGGTCACACAGTGCATGTGCTAAAATTATAGCAGCGTAGACTCACAACTCTCGGCTTTTGACAGCTGGTTCATCAGAGATACCGCACAATTTTAGGGGTGGTGGTTAAGCCATGAGAAGTCCTATCTCTTGTTGTCTGGTTGTACGGGATTTTAGAGTACCGTATAGTCCAGTGGGATCAAATCCACAAGCTTGGCTGAGCCCCTAATATTTCACATGTTCTTACTGACATATAAAGCAAGGCAAATCCTACTTTGTTTTGATAGCCAAATGAGCTGAATTCTTCAATAGATGTTTCAAATGTTATTTTATGGGATAATAGCTTTAATATTTACCTTGGTGATATAAAGATAAGTAGACTCTAATTGTGCCACTTTCCTATGAATGTTGGAAAAGGTTTATATAATATAACCTGATGCCAGTAAGGTTGATCCTTGGCAAAAATTCAGACTCACTTATTATTAATTTCCTCTTAATTAAAAGTTGTTTAAATGAATGTTGTCACACTAGATTATGAATATCCTGTACATTGTAGGTACCCAGTACAGGTTTGAAATATTACAGATTTACTAATTAATCCAATATGACTCTAGATCATTGGAGATGCATTACCTCTCGTGCTTGCTGGCCACCCTCATGATGTGGAGTGCATGTGCACCGATGGCGTGTTGTTGGTGTCCTCCTGTCTGGCGGGCATCATTCGTGTGTGGGATCCTAGTACAGGGGAATGTGTTGCCAATATAAATAGACACAGGTAAGTTAGTAATGTTTTTTGTTTTTATCACAAGATAATTATCTACACTTAGGGAAGGAGAGAAAGTTTTACTTTGTGTTTGTAGACTTAGTGAAGACATTTGACAGGGTACAGGGGGTCCTCGCTATACATTGTACTGACAAATCTCATTTAACATATACAGTACAGTGGTCCCTCGGTTAACGAACGGTTCGATTAACGAAATTTCGGTTAACAAATTACCTCCCATAAGGATCTTCAATTTGGTTAACGAACAAAACTTTGATTAACGAAATCCTTACGACAAACACGTTTTGTTGTGAGCATCAGCTGATGGGCTAGTCTGCCAATTCAGTAATATGTTCTATGTTTACATTCGTTTCCAATGGAGTAAATATCAAGAAAGTTGTGCTCTTTAATATTTTTTCATTTTTTATATTAAAATTATTAGTCATTTTAAAATTTAGTAAACATATTGATTATATATGCAGTACAGGGAACTAGTTTTTTGTGCACCCATCAGCTGCTTGACTCACCCACCAGGCATCAGTTTGGCTTTGTTTACAGTGGGGTGAACATCGATTTTGTTGCTGTCTTGAATATTTTTGCATTTTTAAGTTAAAATTATTTGTCATTCTGAAATTTAGTTAGCAGTGTTGATTTAAATAAAATAATCTTGAATTACACCTAGTGAACTTAAAATTTTTTATGTATATATATATCTATATATACCTTAATTTTTTTCCAGTCACAAGAAACCTGACTTTCGAATGGGTTCACCAGACCTTGCAGATGACTTTCATTCTGACTATGAGTCTGGTTCACCAAGATCACAGCCAGGAGACATTAACTTCTTCAGAAAAAATGCAAGGTAAACTATCAGTGAGACCCAAATAATTTTTGGCTGCATTATGCCCCCAATGCTTTCTTGGTGTGACTCGGGATGTTTTTTCACATGGGAAATATTTTTGAAGCATGGGGTAATGTACAGTACAGTATGGAATAATTTACTGTTGGTCACCCTTGTTTTAGGTTAATAGACTCTTGAAAATTCTGTTATGAGCAACTTTGTTTCTCCGCGATATTTTGTGATGCAGAGGGTCACATTTTAAATTATTCCCAGTAACCACTCGACTCAAATAAACAAATGACAGTAAAAGCCTAGTGGATCGTGAGTTTACACTTGGTGACTGGTTATATTTGCATCACAATGTTAGGGGACATATATTTTATGACTAAATGTCTTCCTTTTTGTGACTCAGATAATATGTTCACCATGTGTTCTGGAGGATTCAAGAACCAGGAAACCTCAATAGTGGGGGGAGAGCAGAAGCAAAAGTTTTCCTAATAGATAGTAGGGAGCTGGAGAATAATGAGATGTAACACTACTGTATACTAGTGTGTGTGGTGGATCTACACCTTTAGCTGTTACATTAAAGTTCAACCATTTTGGATGAATTTCAAGATCACCCAATTTATTTAATTCACTTTGCCAACCTCAACCACCACCTCCCTGCTTCCCTCCATCTTGTGTTGGGTGCTAATTGCTTTTTCTCTCCTCTTATAAGTACAGTATTTTAATAGGTGATTAGCTGGTGCTGTTCAGGCCAACAATATTGTTATTAATATAAAAGTAATTTTCCATTGTTGTTTAATGATGCAAATGTTTTACACTGGTTACAAACTAATTTGAGGTCAGTTGGTGTGATGGTGACTGATCAACACAACACCCTGTACATTCCAGGGTGAATAGCTTGGCCAATTTTATTATATTATATTTTTACTTTATTTTATTTACTTTTTCTCGCTGGATGCAGGTATCCAACCCAAAGTTTGGATTACTCAAGTGAGATACAGATTTGAATAAAACAGCTTTAAGTCATGGATTGTGGTTTTGGGTTCAATTGGTATCCTGCCTTGCAAGTAGTCAGACCTGCGCATAATAGTCCCGTGTTAGGGTTTATTGCATGCTCATTTAATATTCATTATTTGGATATATTAGAACCCCTCAAGGAATCTAATTGGTTGTAAATGTTAGTATAGGTAGGCCAGTAGGAGAATTCTATTCTTTGACTCAGTTCCATATGTTTAAGCTACAACCTCTACTAATGGTCAGAGCCTACATGCAGGACAATAGTTATGGGTCTATTACCCAGGTAGCACATTAGGAGACTCAAAAAGTACCCTTTTTCTTTAATTGCTATCATTGATGATGTTGTCTTGTATCTTTTGAAGAAGAAAAATGTGTAAGTGGTTCATGTAGTTAATTAATTTAGAATATCCTATTAATGTTTGAGCACACATTGAACTTGTTCATGTAGAATAACACTGTTTGAACTATGATTGATATTGTTTTATTATGTTCATGAAGTAACACCTGAGCAGACTAGGGTGTATGTCAACTGTACTCTACAGGGTGTACAGTATATTTATCTCCTATTGTTACCGGTAGGTATCTTCTGTGCTTTGACACAAGAATGTTATTATTGTGGTAAGTTATTGATTTGCAATTTACTTATTTGCCACAACTTACATAATTTTAAGTAGAATAAAATTAAGAATAGACAGTAAGTTATCTGATAACCAAATTGGGTTTATAAAGGGAAAAGTAACTAGAAAAACTATACAGGAATACCTTGGTTATTATTGCAAGGGATGCATTCCTGAAGGTCTTTACGAATCTTAGGGCAATTTTCCCCATAAGAATTAATGTAAATAAGGGGGATGCTTTCCCAGCCAGAAACTTTCACCCAATAGTTTTCTATATACAGTGGGGTCTCATTTTGTGCAGATATATCGTACTGGTACACGTCCGCTTATAGGAAATCCGCATAAGCGATGCCCTTTAGCATGTGTTAAAATCGCTATATTGTACTGTACTCGCCAGACCTTTACTCTAGAACGACTTTGGGTAACCTTCAAAAAATGTCTCATAATGTCACATAAACTGTATCTATATTATGAAATAAATATTTTAAGAAAGCCCAGGAAGTTAATTATGCTATATTCCACCAAAGAGCAGAGGTGTGGGAAGCTCTGGGAGACAATGGGGTTCAAGGCTAGTTGGCTTTATAGCTTTCAAAATTAACTGCAGACATTTGTAAAACGACTTCAGCTTCATCACCATCTCCAGAGTGGCAGGGTCATCATCACTGGATTTGCCTTGAATTGTTGAGGCGTAAAATAGGTGGCGATGAGAGTTTGGTGGTGGCATTTAAACTCCTGTTAACGTTGCCTGTAGGGTTCTGCTCTGGTACTGCCACACCACCAACACTTGAGTTTGCTTGTTGTTTTATTTTGAGGTTATATTACATATTATATATCGTATTTTTTTCTATTATTTAATAGATTGTATTATTTATGAAGAAACTTACACCATAAGAGGCTGATCATACAAGAATATAATAATACTGTACACATCAGGCCATAGCCTTGCAGCCCATCAGGTTTTCACTTTATTGTTTTTCTCTTGATTTTCCATTGAACACTTCATTCTATCTGAAACTAATGGATGTTACAAATAGCATATACAGTCAGTCCTTTTTGCTTGAGGAAAGATTTGTGTTTTTTTAATTTCATGTACAATATTTATTTAGTTACATTTTATGTTATTTCAGTGATTCATGGCTAGATGAAGAAGAGAAGGATAATGAATCAGAGACTGTGGATCAGTTAGACTCTGCAAAGGGACATCAGCAAAACAGTTCATCAGGGAACCTCTTTCATGTGTTTCCAGATCTTAGTCCTTCCATTGATCTCCACTTTCACAGCCGTTCAGCAGAGTCTCGCAGCAGTGGTTGTTTTAGTCATTTTGAAAAATACTATGAAGAGCACAAAAAATTACTTAAAGATGAGGAAAAATATAGACTGAGACGGGGAAGAAAAACTTCGGATTGCATTGAACATTCGGCCACTGGCAGTGTAAACAAAAATATGATGATAAGGTCGCCGTCCTACACAGAAACCTCTTCAGGTTACAAACAAAAAAAACATTGTAGAAACCTCAGTGCAGGGAGCATTCCAGTAGGTGCTCTCTTTGGACACAGTGGGAGTGCTGTTAAAGGATCTGTAGATGGGGAAGGAGGGAGTACAACAGAGGAGGAACTTCCTCCTATTTGGTGCCTTGAGTGTCAGGATGCACTAGTGATAGTGGGCTGTGGTTCAGGGCGGATAGAAGTATGGGATCTCTATAACAGTGTACTCAAGGTAAGTAGCTACTTAACTCTACTTGTATGTCAGATCACAAAAAAAATTGGTTTGTGATGAGCAGACTTACTTATCTTTTCAAAAATATTTGAACTCTGGTTGCTTCAAAGAAAATACATAGGTATTTTAATTTAAGATAATTTTTCTTTTTTTTTCTTATACAGTATACAGGTTTTGCTAATAGTTTGCATGTATTGTACACTGACCTTCTAAACAATGCACAGTGCATTTGTAATATCTCACAGACATAACCATCCATTATTGCTTTCACATTCTGTGTTATGGATCAAGAAGTATATATACAGTACTGTACCACTAGTCTTGTGGTCCTGTATGTCGACATGGGCACCGAAGTGCAGCCAGGGAATCTCTTGCACTGTGGAGTCGTGTCATGCCGCGCCTTCACATGTCGGCCCTGGAGTCACATTCATCAGCCGCACATTGCCACTTTGGAGCAAACAAGCGATGATGTGCAGAAACTGCTGACCTCATGGGGTGGCAAAAAGAACCTGTGCTGGTGACCTTACCTCAGCTCGCACAATCCACAGGCAAAGTTGTCCTCATCCAGGTGTCCCCTCATTGTTGTCAACAGTATTAACTTCTTCATTTTTTGGACTGCAGCTTCCGCACTTTCATTGGCCCGAGAATTGCATGGCGAGGTCACCCAGTGCTCCACCCCCACCGAGCCAATTAAGTGCTGTAATGTAGATAACTTGAACTACAGTCTTCCATCGGTTCTCATGACAACAGGCACGCCAGTGTCCACAAAGACAGACCACAGGACACTGGCAAGATTAGCTGCCATTGCCATCTGTGGGCATGACGACACAGATGGCCATCTGGACTTACAGTCAACATATGCCAAATAGGTATTGCCACCACATGGAAGTAATCTGCTGCAACATATTCAAACATGCCACTTGGAGGGTCTTGCCACAACGGTCCATTCTGCTCTTCTAGGGAGAATGAAATGACCCTGGAAACAACTAGAGACAACATTCTCAATGTCTCATTTGATTCCTGACCAGTAGACAGTTTGCCGGGCCCGACATTTGGTGCGGTCCACTCCTGATGACCGTTGGTACTGTATATATTATTTTAAGAAAACTATGGCGACATGAAGAAAATTCCTTTCCAAAAAAAATTTCCTAAATTCTCCCTGCCATAAAATGTGGGACTGTATTTTTTGGTGTTTTTTTGTATCATTCTTTATAATTTTTTATATATTTAGTACATTAGCTGTAGGCTGAAGTAGCATTTATATTTTTTGCATTACTATTGACAAATTAAACAATAGCCATGGCCCCTAAGAAAGTGTTTGGTATCTGTAAGGATGGTGAGAAGGTTAAGTCTAAGACCTTATCAGTGAACTAAAAGTAGGTGTACAGTATATTTTACTTTTTAAATGAATTTTAATTAAAAAACATGTTTTTCTTTCTTAGAAATTGGATACGTTGGTGTTGTTTTTTGTTTAAAATGGCGGTCATTTTGGAAAAATTTGCTCTAAGGGGGACAACCTTTCATCCAGGACACTCCTTCCCCCCAAATTGTCCACCCTAGCGAAGTTACACACTCTCTCTCTCTCTCTCTGATCTGACTGGGTTTGTGTAACTTGCTCCTGGAGTATGGCTATCCCCTTACTTAGGGCAAACTGGTCAGTGGAGGTATCATAGATTGCTCATATATTCCCCTCAGCTATGAAAATATATTTCTTACCTCAATCTTCTTTTTTTCAGTGTATATATGACGAAGGTATTAGAGCAGGAGTTACTTCAATGCGTCTGTCAGGGAACCGTATCATGGTTGCTAGACTGAATGGTGCTGTTGATATGCTGCAGCTTGAGCCAACTAGTTTTTGTCAGCACACATCTGACACATTTCAAACATTTAAACCAGGTAAAGTTAAACTATTTTATTCTTTTAATAACTTGACTGAATGTTTATATGTGTGGAAGTAATGGACTAACATCCTGCCTAGATGGTTGGATAACCCACTAACTGATGAATGCTAAGAATCAGGTGATCACCACATTTGTCCAAGCACCTTGTAATATAACAACACTGGGCTATGTCATCAGTATTTATATCAATGGAAATATAATGCTACTTGAGCTAAAGACATAGTTATAGCAATTGTACATTTTTCAGACATGTGTAATTCATTAGTCTATTAAGCATTTATAGCAGCAAGTCAGATGCTGTTGGTTGTTCAGGAACTGACAGGAGTTTTAGGATTCAGACTTGTGATCAACTGAGTTGGCTCAGAAAATTTATGATGGTTGAAAGAATTTCAAATTTACTGTAATTTCAAAGCATTCAAATTTGGAACTCCTAACCCTGAACATTTCCACTCTTGGTAGGTTGGCACATGGATAATCTGGCACTCTTAGGGCCAAGCAGGTATTGTATTGCAGAATTTACCAGAAAAAGGAAATAGTTGCAGTACTGTCAAGAGGACTGAGTTGCTAAACAAACAATTCATAGCTTTAGGAGAGGCCATTTATTTATCCAATTTAATGATATTTATTTTATTCATATGTAAATACAGAGGATCATTGTCATATTGTAGTTGTTGTGTTGAAGCCATTGCGTTATATCTTAATTTGGGTTATAAGTCCCACATTTTGTTCACATAAATGTATACATATTATTACAGCTTTTAAGTGCAGGTATATTACAGATACAGGTATCCCTTGTTTAACAATCGTTCACTTTGTGATTTTTCGGTTTAGCAATTTTTTTATTTTAAATTTTTAACATCCTGAAAACCGATTGTTGGGCAAAATCATCCCTGAACGAAGGATTACGATAAATAATATCCTAAACGAGGGATAACGAGGAATACTATTCGTGGAGATGGCATGTAATTGCGTAGCCAAGTTGCCGACTCGACGCCCAGTAGTTGGTGAGGCTGAGCTGTGAACTATGTTACTGTTCAACTCTTAATGTTGGGTAGATATACATAATTTTCTTCATTTTCTTTTTCCCTGTTACAATCAGATAATTATTCATACAGAATACACAAAGAAAAATATATATAAGGTTAAAACCATAAAAATAATAAATATTTCTTATTTGCTCAGCAGTTAGCTCAGAGCAGGGAAGAGGGAGGGGGAGTGGTGTGGGGGATCTCTCAGCTATACTCTGTCTCATGTCCCATAAAGTGATTGCCAAATGCCAACACAGTATTTTTTATTATTTTTTATTTATTATTATTGTTTTTATTTATTCCTTACATTTACTGGTACAGTTACCAAGCTGCCTCAAGAGATGTGTGTAGCTGCTGCCTGCATGCCGTGATGTCACATAGGGGGAAGGAGAGTGCGGCTGGCCACATTTACAGCTCACTGCCTAAATACATACGTTCACTTCCCACACATACACACCCATCCTCTTCATTTTTCTTGTTTTATGGCTTTGTAGTACTGCATACTGTATACTGTACTATAAAGTACTGTACTATATGCTACTGTATACAGTACACCAATTTCTTTAATTCTAAGTCACATTACAGTACAGGGGTATTGTAATGGTGCGCACTTGGAGCACTGAATCCCCAGTTTTCCTCCTTCTCTCCCGAATTTTTCCCAGTGAGTTGAAGATCGCTAAACCGGAAATTGGCGATTGTTGAATAAGAAAGGATGTAAAAATATTTATATTGCTAGGTGAACAATTGTTAAACAAAGGGTATCTGTACTGGATATGAGTATCCTGCACAATTTCAATCAAGCAACTAGTCTGTCTTTCAAAAAAAAAAAGCCTGGACAATACAAAAAAATAGTGAAACTTTATCCCATAGCTACAAAGGGGCGAGTCCCTTTAAGTATTGGGGGGGGGGGGCTAAGAAGCGTACAATAATTACACTTGAGATTAGGGCAAAAAACCCTTAAAGAATGTGGCCACTGTGAATTAAAATGAGTTGTTGCCAGAGTTTAGAACACCACATGATTGATATTACACAATAATCTTTCTTTTGAGGTGGATAAAATTTCTCTCAGATTTTATAGATGCAGTTTTGGATCAGATAGAAATAACTTCGAGACAGTAAGCAAAAGTTTAATTTGTGGTAAGCCTACCTCAGCGGAAAAGTTAACAGGTTATGACAATGTAAGAGGTAAATTGAAGATTCATTGGTCTAGATGCATTCATTAGAAACTCCTTCTGTAGTTAGCATTGCAATGGTGAATCTGAATAATTAAATATTTTAATAAATTATCAGTTGGGACTATTTGAGTTATTAATTTTTAAGAATATCATTTGAATATTGTCCTTAAACTTTCAGGTCACAGTCGAGGCAATAGTAGAGATTATGGTAATGGGGGATGGACATTTGGATATGATGAGGCAATAAGACTAGTTAGATATGCTGGTATGCGTGCTCATCAGCAGCCCATCACTGTCATGACCTGTGACCACACGAGACTCATCACTGGTGCACATGATCATACACTTAAGGTTTGTTATTTTATAACTGTACAGTATTATGTAGTATACTTTATATACTGTAATATTTATTTTTACCTGTATTATAATAGTTATAAATAGAAAATATGAAAAATTACTTATTCATTTGATGTATAATATTTCTACAACTGTGTAAATATATTTATAGTAATCAAATCATATATTGTATACAAGGGTTGACCGTTATATGATGGGGTTAGGGACCTCAAAGGCGATCGATAAGTGACCGATCGTGTATTGATATATACCAATAACTTATGGGGGAAAATAGGTTCCGTTCCTGAGCCCCTGAAGAGCCCAAGCATGTTTTATGTCCTCCCGCTATAATGATTAAATAATGTATAAATAACTCAAATAATTAAAAAATTACCTATAGACCTAAGCTCTATAAATTTAAAAAAAAAAAAAATAAATTAATAAAAAAATAAATTTATACAAAATAAAGATTTAATTTCATTTACCTTACATGATAATGTACAGTAGTAAGTTATGATCCCCCAGCTGTCACAACAAGTAGTTTTGGGTAGGCGTACATAATTTATCTATTTATTTATTTATTACTGTTAAATGCACGCACAATCTTTCATACATAATGTGCAAAAAATAAAAGTAATGGTTATAATAAGGCCTAAAACATAATGATAATAAACATTTCTTATGTCCACGGGAGTTAGTGTTGATCATGGGAGGGAGATGGGTAGCAGGAAGGGGATACAGCATCGGTATCTCAGCTTCCTCTACCAGGCAAAGCTGTGAGCTGCATTATTTTTATTTTTGAACTTGCAATTTTGGGTAGATGTATTTTTGTTTTGTTTTTTGTGTGTGTGTGTGTGTCACAACCTCAAGTTTAAGAAGCCATAAGTACAGAAATGTATTAGAGCTAACTTCTTTGGTGTAACAATTGTCAAGTGTTGTAATAACCTATCAGATAATATTGTGACAGTAAGATTTGTAAACTGTTGGAATAACCTGTTAGAGAATGTTGTAACAGTTTTAAACTGCTGTAATAACCTGTCAGAGAATGCTGTAACAGTTGTTGTGAACTGTTTTAATAACCTGCTGGGGAATGTTGTGACAGTAAGAGTTGTAAACTTTTGGAATAACTTTGCCAGAGAATGTTGTGACAGCACCGAGCACCATGTGTACGGTCCTTTAAGTCCAACACTGGTGCATGTTTTAGTATATTCTAGAGCCTGTACATGACCTAGCACTTGCCAACAGTGTGTAACAGAGATATAACTGACTTACCGACCAGCTAGTGGTGAAGAGGGAACAATTTGTGGATATTACTAAGCTCTTTGCTCAGTTTAACAGTTTTAAACTGTTTCTGCCCCCCCCCCCCTTTTTTTCTTTTCTCAACCCCTATACTTTGGGTCACGTCCTGTGACGTGTGTCTGTAGAGCTTCGGACCACGTTACATGATGTTTTGATTTTTCGTGGGCTTATTTGAATAAAAAGGTTGGGCCTGGCTAGATTATGTTGCCAAATAGGTATTTATCTTTCACACACTCACACATGAGAGCCTCCCACTTTCTTCTCAGTAACTTCTCAGCTTTTGTGATGTAGGCATCTTGCCCTTGGACTTGACTCCTTTCACCGTGTTCCCCCCAACACCGCAACCATAAGTCTAGTATTTGTGATTAATTACTGGAGCTGTAATAATGATTGTTAATACTGTAGTGTAAATAGTACTAATATAGTAAAACAAGTGTCCTGTACCTCGTACTGCCTACAAATTGGTGTTGTTTACCTCGTACTATTGCATTATACATACACCACTTCACGAACATTCTCGACTCTTCCTAGTCCTTGAGTTGCCAACCTGTATATTTATTTCCTGTTTATATCATGTATAACCAGTTTGCAAGATTGGAATTGTTTTTTAAATGTTCCCAAATATACCCGTGGGGTGGTGGGGGGGGCGACCTTAGCACGAAGCCAAGGAGTCAATTAAAAAAATAGATTCGAAAGTCTTTCTCCAAAGTTTTCTGTGTTTTAAAAGAAAATGTCCTGCCAGCTGCACAGTATTAATATCATGGTTTCGTACTTTAAATATGAGTATCCTCTTGTTACTGGACTGAGGAGTTGTTATACTGTAGATGAAAAGCAAAATCATTGCTTGGAGGTAGAAGGGCAACTATCTGAGGATTTTAAAAGGGATTATTCAAATTTTCTCCACAAAAGTAATAAGGACAGGTACACTATTACTTTTGATGAGAAAATTTGAAGAATTCCTTTTAAAATCCTCGGATAGTTGCCCTTCTACCTCTCTTTTTGCTCATAGCACTGTAGGGTATAATGACATATTTGGTCACAATACAAAATACTAAACTCTGTATTGTAAACACTTGTTATCAAGGATGAAACCAGTGTGTAGGTAATTAAATTTTTCTGTGATTACGCAGCACAATATCGGAGTTTAACCGTGCAATAATGAAAAAGAGTAATTTAGGATATTTAGTTATATCAAGGCTTGAAATAAAATGTTAAATACCTTCAATTTTAGAGCCACAAGGTCAAGTATGGCCTGGTGAAAGGATTATAGAATAGAATTGTCTTTTGAATAATTCTTCGATACAGGGTACTGATTTGTTTATCCTTACAGGTATTCAGCATGGTAGATGGCAGTGCTCTGTTCACCTTGCATGGGCATTGTGGTCCCATTACATCAGTTTTTATGGATGGGAGTTTAGGTGCCTTAGGTAGTGAAGGAGATGTAACGGTTGACCTCGGGGTTGGGGCAATCATTGGCAGTGGATCACAAGATGGTATGCTCTGTGTATGGGAAGTTGTGACAGGTGCCTGTGTTTATAGGTAAGTACAGTATATAGATATTTTTTCCTTTGTTTCTCTCATCATGGTACCAGTAATATTTCTCGGGGGAAAATCTATGCCCCTGGGAAAGTATCTCCAATAATTTATGGAAATCACTAGAAAAATAGGTCTTGAGTTATGGAATTATATGTTATAGACAATTTGTGGAAGTAACCCCTCTGTATGCTTATAATGTATGGGATGCTTGGATGGTGTCATCAGAGGAATGCTGCACATTGTTAATGTCATTAGCTTGACTCTGACTTAAGGAGATGGCAGCACCTGCTTGACACCTGTAGCCATTTTGAGAGTAGATGACCATAATGAATAGGAATGATATCTTCCTCAGTCTCAGTCAATCATCATGGCCAAAGGATTAAACTTTTATTATAGTCTTTTCAGCTTTGCTTTCTTTTTATCTAGTTGTGTGTAGTTTAGATCAAAAAGACAAATTATATTAGTTTAGTAACTGAAGTTTTTATGTTAACTTGAAATGGGTAGCAGTAAGAGCTTGCTTATATAAAATGATTAAATGATTTTAAATTATTCATCTGATTTACATTGAGGGTCCTAAGCGCTCTTTTAAAGTTGATATATGATGTAGCTGATATTATAATACAGTAGCTATTTAAAATGTTGATGATTTCTCTTTGCTCCCTTTCAGTGTACAAGCCCATGATGGAGTCATAACCACTCTCACTTGCACAACAAGCTACATCTTGTCTCTGGGTGGAGATGATAAGCTTTGTGTGTGGGAGAGGTTTCAAGGGCACCTCCTGAATACTCTCCAAATGGTAAGTACCGCAGTGCTTATTTAGTCTGAAATCTGCTCAAAAGGCCTGTTGGTATTTATGCTTCTTTCTCCAGCATTTATCATCAGTTGGTTTATCTTCTTTTTTTTTTACAATGCCTTTTTAGCATGTTACCTCCAGTAACCAATGCTTGTTGATAAAATTGACCACCCAAAATATCTCACTGAGATCATGACTGAAAATGTACCATAAGTAGGTTTTGTTTGGCTAAAACTTAAAGTTCACTGTATTTACTAATTTTCCAAGTTTTGTTAGTTACATGATATGTAAATATCAACAGATTTTGTTGTGCCTCATTTTATGGTTTCTTATGTAAGAATGGCATGTGCATAGCCTTCTCATAGCTAACAAGTAATGGTGATTTATAGACTCAATATTCTCCTAAGCATAATATACCTCTAAACTTTTATATTTTTCTTTTCGTATATCTTTATATTACTGTACAGTATACAGTAGCTATTTTCTTTATTCATAAGGCACATTAGCACATTGAAATGGCTTCAACAAATTTTGTGGTTATGTATTTTGGCGTGGTAGAAACTTAACACTTGTAGGGCACCTTTATTACTTATTATGGCTATTTTTACATTAGGTTATGTGCCTGTAACACTATATACAGTATTACCCCGCCTAACGCGGTTTCACTTAACGCGTTTTTTCATATACGCGGTGCCTCGCCAGAGCTGAACTTTCACTTAACACGGATTTTTTCCACATATACGCGGTGAGTGTCCGGCTCGAGATGCTATTTTTAGATTTGCCCCACCTGCCACCCTGCCTGACTGCCTGTTTTAGCTCATAAAATTCATACAAATTACCCGGCCAGAATATAATTTACATTGCTGGAATTCTTATAATTTGGTGATCATTTTGAATATAAACATCATATATTTTGCATTAGACATACAAATTTTAGATAAAATGTTTTCTCTAGTAAATATGTTATCTTTTGTGCAAAATATATGACATTTATATTCAAAATATTCCTGGTCTTACAAGGAATCCAGCAATGTCAATTATATTATCCTAACTTTAGTTTGAGGTATTATTTATTAAAATTTAGTGGTTTTCCCACATCTCCTTGGGACGGTTGGTGGGGGGTGGGGGGGAGGGAGGGACCGACCGACCATCTGTTACCCGTGAAGAATATTTTTTTTTTTATTAACTGAAGATATTTGTTTTAGCTCATAAAATTCATACAAATTACCCGGTCAGAATATAATTTACATTGCTGGAATTCTTATAATTTGATGATCATTTTGAATATAAACATCATATATTTTGCATTAGACATACAAATTTTAGATAAAATGTTTTCTCTAGTAAATATGTTATCTTTTGTGCAAAATATATGACATTTATATTCAAAATATTCCTGGTCTTACAAGGAATCCAGCAATGTCAATTATATTATCCTAACTTTAATCTGAGGTATTATTTAATACAAAATGTTAAAATTTATTTTTTTCACCCACTCTTCTCTTGAAGGGAGGATTGGTGGGGGGTGGGGGGGAGGGTTGGGACTGACCGCGCGGTTGGAAGAGGGGGGGAGGCAAGGTGGGGTACTTTGATTGACAGATAGTGTCCTGAAGAATATTTTTTTTTTATTAACTGAAGATATTTGTTATAGCTCATAAAATTCATACAAATTACCCGGCCAGAATATAATTTACATTGCTGGAATTCTTATAATTTGGTGATCATTTTGAATATAAACATCATATATTTTGCATTTGACATACAAATTTTAGATAAAATGTTTTCTCTAGTAAATATGTTATCTTTTGTGCAAAATATATGACATTTATATTCAAAATATTCCTGGTCTTACAAGGAATCCAGCAATGTCAATTGTATTATCCTAACTTTAGTTTGAGGTATTATTTATTAAAATTTAGTGGTTTTCCCCAAAAATTTCTCAGAGAGGGAAGAGCCAGCAGTGTAGTGTGAGAAGAGGGGGAGGGAGTTGAGTCCATTATTTGAATGGACATTAACTTGGCGACTGTATTTCTCTATTTCTCTTAAGTATTAATTGTGTGCATGTACCATCATAAAATTAAGATGTTATTTTTACTACAACATAGTTATGTGTCTTCAAAAAGTGGAGTTTGGGGGTCGGGCTGGTTTCTATTGGAATTAATCCCATATGTTCTGTTGTTCACTTAACGCGGATTTCACTTAACGCGGGACCCTCTGGGTTCTATTGACCGCGTTAAGTGGGGTACAACTGTATACACTGACGTAGTGTAAAACAGTGGATGATGCAGACAACGTATGTGAAACAATTGGCGTAAAATTAAAATTTTTACCTATATTTGTTTGCAGTGTATATATGTAAAATGATGTATGCTGTATCAGTACAATGTATAGCAAGGACTCCCTGTACTGTATAGAATATTGATAATATTTTTCATCTTTCAGACCCAGATGTACTGCAGCAGTATGGTCATGCTCACAAATAAACTGTTAATCACTAGCAGACAAGTAAGTTTTTTAGTATGATTCTTTTTTCTACATTCAGTATTTTTCTCATCATCATTATCATGAGTTTGATAGCCATTTTCCATGATTGTGGAAAATTACTAAGTTTCCTTTGCTTTTTTTTGTAACCCACCTCTACGTTTCTATATGATTGAACCTTACTGCATTACCCGATAACTTTCCAGAATTTAGCACACCCTGGAGACTAGTGGTGTAATGATCTGACAGTAGGACAAATGATTTCTGTGACTATAAGTAAGTTGATAGACTATAAAAAAAATTAAACTATGACATTTATCAATGAGTTGCAATGGAGTCAGGATAATTTGTGGTTTAGGTACTAGAAGACATCCTGTATTATTATATCACAAATTATAGTTTAATTGATTTAAATTGAAATACAGTAGAATCCCAGTTATCCAGAGTCCAGGCAACTGGCAGATTCAACCAAGTGGCTCCACGCGCACCTTCAGTGATTTACTTGCATATCCACGTTTTCATTGTGGATTTACATGAAATACTGTATATATATATATATATATATATATATATATATATATATATATATATATATATATATATATATATATATATATATATATATATATATATATATATATATATATATATATATATATATATTTATATATTTATATATTTATATATTTATTTATTTATTTATTTATTTATTTATTTATATTACCCTGTATTTTATTCATAAATATCTTCATTTGTATTTTCTGTTTCAGGGTTCATTAACAGTGTGGGACATCACATCAGGAATTCCAGTGCGTATGGTGCGCTTAGGAGACCGTGATGACTCTGTATTTATTCGTCACATGATGCCTGTTGCTGATACAATTGTTTGTGATTATGGAAATCAATTGAGAGTTGTAAAATTACCAGTAGCAGAAAAAGTTGACTGAGGAAAAGTTGACTCCAGTAAATAATAAAATAATGTGAATTTCAGAAAATGTTTCTAATGGAACTTGTGAAGACTTCATAGCATTTTAGACACACAAATTAACTCATGACTGGACTATTTAATACAGATTCCTTATGCCATAAGTAATTGGTGTAAAATTGATTCTAGATGACCACTCATAAAATGAAGTGTTTATAATTTATAGTTATTTATACCTGTATAGGGTTCTATCTTTTAAATACTGTAATGTACTATATTGTGTGGTTTTATAAATCACATAGTGATAATATTATCTCAGTGACAATGGAAACAGGAACAAAAACATTTATATTAGTATTTTTTGTTACTGTTACAGTATACTGTACTGTATAGAATTTAGAAAATATCATCCCCACGAAAATCAAAACTTCTGTGTATTAACACATTTTAATAACTTGGAGGAAGATCAGAACTTCTCGCTGATGGATAAAGATTATGTGAAAATGGTGACCAGTTGGCTATTATGTTCTTTAATACAAGATGCAACTTATAGACAGCATAAGCCATGTTACCCTAACCAAAGGTTTGTACCAAGTTCATTGCTTTTTGCTCACTCATTAGCCTTTTTTATGCACACATTTTATGAATTTAAAAGATGCCTTATCATTATTCCCACTTGTATATTTTCATCACAGACACATGCAAATGTCTTTAATAGTAACAAATATTGTAATTGATTTTAGTGACTTAATAATAAGGTAGTTTATTTGATGCCTGACATGAAACTGAGAAGATAACATACTGTGTATAAAGGATTTAGGGAACTTTCTCAGTGAAGCAGACAATGTATTTTCTATGCAGAGTCAAAGGTTCTGTATTGCATTTGGCTTCTGAACTTATTGAGCCAAACTTGAAGCATTCTCATGACATAGGTTACATAAAAACCTTAGTTCTTTACTTGTACTGAAGAAAGTTATTTTTTGTACTGTATCATTTAAATTACAGTATAAGAAATTTTTATATACTGTATACCTCGACCTACAAGTTGAGGTGAAGGGTATTTAAATAACAATGCAATTTTCAAAATGTTGATACCCAATGGCTGTGAAAGGATTTTTCTGTACAAGTTGCCAATGTATTTTGTAAACAAAATTATAAGTGGTAATTATAAAAATTACATGCATTTCATGTTGATCAATTCTGTTGTATTATTTATCCTATTTTGGAGTTTTTCAAGAAACAATGCAAATCGTAAAATGGTGCATGTAAATAACTATTGTATTATTAACCATTTTCTTGATGCCAGGTTTTATTTTGTACCATAAAAGATATTATAACATGTAATGTACTTTTATGCAGTGTTTGAAATTTCCATACGTTTGCTCACCCAAGGCAACGAAAATAAAATAATGGTGAATACATCTCACAAATTGGCAGTTATAAAAAATACCAGTACTGTATTGTTACATTGGCACAATGTTACTTAAGTAGAAGTAAAGTATCAAAGTTCAATGTACTCAAATAGAAGTAAAAATGTATCTCATTCATAAGTACTCAAGTCCTGAAAGTAATAAGTAGCAACAAAATTAATGATTGTTTGAATTTTTTAAATAAATCTGCAGTAAATTATAAAAACTAGTTAACTAAACCTAAAAATAAAAGACAGCATTACACAGGTTTATTTGCAAATCTTTAATATGAGATTAATCAAGAACTGATTCTCAATATTATGGTTGTCCAATCAGGATCTTTTAAGCCTAAATATAAGCCCAACATTACCTACTGAAAGAGAATATTTTAAGTCGCTCTTCTCCCTACAATCCATCTCGGGGATAGTGAACGGGTTGAAAATATATCCGTCCAACACTATGATCACAACACTATTGTCTTGACTCTCCCACTGTCAGGGACCTCCTACCACAGGGAGAGTCACTAACCACTCTTATGTCACCACCTACTTATTCATAATAATTTAGATTTAATTCTTGTGCACTACACACGCTTTGGTGGGTGCTAACTCCCATTTTCCTTAAATTATATCAATATTGTCTCCATATCACAAGTCATAGTGTGTCCTATGAGACACGAGTACCAGTGTAATAGTCTTGTGACTAGGTTTGTCACCCCCTGGGGGGGGGGGGGGCGAGGCAGTGGTACTTGGTTATTTCAGCAGAATTTTAAATACACTCAGTCTCACACATATGTATAGATACAGGCTTTATATCTAAGACAGAATTATGTGAAGCATTTTAGAATCACAGCCTCTGAAATTCATTTTAGGTACAGGTATATGCAAAGAGCAACTGACGTCTAACAGGAAGACCAAGCCCCTGAAGGAAAGGTGGGGTTGAAGAAAGGGGATTTGATGGGGGAGGGGGGATAAGAGGGTAGGCTAGGTGAGGTGGGTGGTCAAGGTGCAAATGGACACAAGAAAAACGAACCTAGACGGTCAGTCCCTCATAATGATCTTCAGGAGTGAGGTGGTTTCCTGCCTGGAGTACTGTCACCCCGTTTGGTCCCCGAGATATGCTAGAGACTCAGTTGGTTGAAAATGTCCAAAGAAGGGCCACCAGACTGGTGCCCGCACTTCGGTACCTCAGCTATCCAGAGAGATTAGAGCGCCTGCAACTGCCTAGCATATACTACAGACGAGCAATGGGGACCTAATTGAGGTGTATAAACGTCTCAAAGGGCACTACTCAATAAAGTGTCTATACCTGGACCTGGTGGATGCCTGCCCCACAAGGGGTCACATCAAGGTGAAAGAAGCCACAAGTCCAGAAAACTGTGAGGGTAAACTTTTTTGGAGTGATAATTGTGAACTCTTTTGAACAACCTGCCAGAGAGTGTTGTGACTGCCCTGAGTGTGAGCTCCTTCAAGACCAGACTTGACCAACACTGGAATAGGTTCATGTACATTCAGGCGCCAGTGTATTCCCAGTACTTGCCAACAGAGATGTGACCAACCGCCCAAGTGGCTAACGAGCCGACCAGTGACGAAGAGACTAAAAGTAAAAATTAAAAGTAAAACTTTAGTGCAGTATTGTACTCAGGTATTTTTGTATAGTAAAAAGTAATTACTATTGACCTCAGAATATCCCCTAATATCAAGTGCACATGGTCTCAAAATGGCCATGATATTGGTCAGATTTAACAAAAATTCTTGAGGGGCTTATAGAACCTCCCCCCAAAAAAAAACAGCTGGGTGGCCTCGCTGTGTTCCTCCTCTGATCTAACTTCATGTTATTGGCCTGACCTGATGCTATGTTAAGGTCACCCATTGTATATTAACTTTTCCCAGTCCATGTAAATTCAGTTGCCTCTGCAGATGTCTTGAATAAATACGAAAGCTACGGTACTCCAGTGCTTCCCATTTCCAATGTGGCTTTGTGGGGTACGGGTTGTTTGGGCTCACACTCAGGGTGGGATGGAGAAAGGAAACTCACAATGTGCTCTCTGTATACATGTTGTATTGGATGTACAATGCAGCTTGGTGCTGGGAAGTGGCAGCGTGGTTACAAGCGTGATGTAGAGAGCTGGTTGGTGAGGGTGCTCGGAGGACCAGCTTGTGGGTCGCCATGCTCGCCGGCGGGAGCGAGGGCCGCCAAGCAGCGGTGGAGGAGGAGGTGTTGGTTGCTGCGGCTGTAGCTAGAAGAAGAGGGTGGTCACCACAAGGTCAGGTCTTAAATAGCAGGGGTAGGCGTGGCTTAGTAGTTGACCTCCGTCATGTAAGGCAGCGCTGGTTGACCCAGACCACGAGGCATACACTGGGGAATTCGCGGGGTCGGCTACCCAGCGACAAACAGCGTTTGTAGGGAAGAAATCCACTACAGTTTTATCAAAAGGTATCTTCACGTTTCCATTGTGGATGTACATGAAAAAATCAATCTATATATATATATATATATATATATATATATCTATCTCTGTATTAGCTACAACTATCGGTGCAGGTGGGGGTGGAGATGCTCCGAAATCTTAGGTGTCACTAGTGACAGCCTCATGTAACACAACTTATCGTCCATGGTCTCATTGTTACCCACAAAGTGTGCACAGAGTTGTTTTACCTACTGATACCTATATCTATATCTAATATATATATATATATATATATATATATATATATATATATATATATATATATATATATATATATATATATATATATATATATATATATATATATATATATATATGTGTGTGTGTGTATATGTATGTGTGTATATGTGTATGTGTGTGTGCGTGTGGTGCTCTGGACGGTCACCAGATGGCAGTCCGCGCCTCACACCGTCCACCATGGAGCAACTGGAGAAGGCGGCGCAGATATTGATGGTTAGTGTACACAAATAGTCTCTCAGTTCAAAAAATTTGACTTCCTTAATCCTAAAGCAACTTAAGGAATGAAACACAATGAACAACTACGACCATTAACCTTCTGGAGGAGTGAAACAGAAGGGGGTGCCTGGGGTGGACCGTCACAGGATGTAAACAAACTGGCAGGGCGCCCTTTGTGTCCACCTGGCCACCTCGTACCTGTTGCCCACGCCCACTTTTACCACCCAAAATTAATAGTTATTTAACAAGAAAGTTAAAATATGCCATTAATAAGCTGGCCACCCCTGGAAGCCGAGTCAATTTCAAGGACTTGTGATTTTGGATGACTTCTGAGGGAAATGAGCTGTCAAACTGCTTAAAAAAAGTTGCATATTTCCTCCTTTGGTTTTCTATCATTATTTACATAAATTTTTAAAATTTAGATCCATATATGTGTTACTAATACATAATTAGTGTGAAATATAATTAACCTTAATCTATTAACTCTTACTAATGGCAATGGATATTTTGCCATGACTCGCTAAGTTCCTACTAATGTAGTTTTACCGGGAGTGCGCTCTGATTGGCTAATCGTCCATTACCGGCGAACAATGTGAGAGCTATATTTGACCGTGACTGGTGGCATTTGGCATTTATTTCATAGTGACTCGATGGTTTTGTACACATATCTAACCATATTTTTGTTGTGCATGGAAACTTATCATTATAAAAGAGGCGACATTTTCCAGAACCTAATAGAAACTGACCTAACCAACCAAAGAAACCTACCTAACCATGCCTAATTTCCTATCTGGGGAGCAGACCCCAGTCATATTAAACAGAAAGTATTTAGTCAATCAAAGTGCACTCATGGTAAAATAGCATTAGTAGGAACTTAGCTGCTCACGCTAAAAATGGAAGATTGATTCTGAATTCCTATTACAGTATTTGCTATAGTCCTGAGCCAAGTGGCTCATACCACCTCTCCCCCTTGGGTGTGTGTGTAATTGACTGGAAGCTAAATCCAGTGTGGCATATCAGAAATCATAGCTGGTGTGCTATATGTACTGGCTGTGTGGATATAGCTGATTTAAACCTGCATCGAGAGAACAACCTTTGCTTCAGATTTAACAATATCAGGAGGTACTTGGGACTGAGAGGGCTGGGCCATTGTAAGATCCAGCTGCCAGTTAGGTGGTAGTCTACTGTCCCAGGTGATGTATGGTGTAATGGTCAGCATGCTCACCTCTTAAGTCAGTGGTGCCAGGTTTGACCCCAGGACAAGTTGAAACTGTGAAAGTTTTTTATGCAATTTTCTTCTGTCTATCCAGCAATAATTGGGAACTTAGATGTTGTTCAATTGGTGGATCATGTTCCAGGGTTACAGCATTTCTTGACATTGTGTCTAACAGTTCATTAATTTAGGTGATGGTTATTGTGTTGACAAACATGAGGGACAACATTAGTCTACTGTTTTGGAGCCCTTAAAGCCCATGTTAATATATAGGAGTCACATCAATGGAAAATAGGATTTCAGGGTAAATTTTGCATAATTTATATATTTTTTATTAAATTCTTAATGAGGATGGAGTTGTTCAATAAAGTAGAAACCCGAGATCCTTTTCATTACATTATAGATTTGGTACAGAAGGATGTTTTATAAAATAAAGTTATTTTATTTATATTTATTCTATACTAACTTTTGGTGTGTCTACAGGCACCACCTGATCTGGTGACTTCAGAGCAGCGTCATGAGGCGGAACAGGTCTTTCTCCAACTACGCAACACAAAAAATCCATTCAACTTATGTCGGCAACTGTTGGGTGAGTAAAGTTTAAGTTCCATATTTTTTAAATACGTAAGTAAAATCCCATAACTCGGCATCCGATAACCGTTATATTTTTTAGTTGTCGGGAAAAGTCGGCAAATTGGCACTAAGTCGGCAGGAGCGGAGTTGTGCGAGAACTCGGCAAGCTGCCCACACTGAGCAGCCCCTCCAGCATCGGTGTATGTGCTCCTCCCATCATGGGTAGACCTTCTGATAGTGATTACGTGGCTGTGAAGTGTTAATGTTCTGTATAATGTGTACAGTACAAATATACAGTAGTGTTAAGTTTGTCGGAGAAGTTTACTGTAATGTACAGTACTTGTGAAGTTTTGTGCACAATACAGTACAGTTTGTCTGCCTCTTACAAGCACAATAAGAAATTGACACTTTCTCTTTGAAAGTACCTAATACAACTCTATTTTATTTCATTATATACAGTACGGTACTTGCACTGTACTTAGGCTCTTTACCAATAAGTTAGCAAATTCTATTAATCGGCTCAGCTCCAGCTGCATACAGTATTTGCCAAGTTATGGGAGTTTTACTGTACAATTACACACTTTACATGTTTTGTTTGTGGAATAATTTTTTTTAGGAATGTTTACACTAAGTACTGGCATTTTTTGTATAATACTGTACAGTTAACCCTCACTTTACGCGGTTAATGTAACCCGGAGGGTACCGCGGAAAGTGAGAAACGCGTAAAGTGAATAACATAACATATGGGATTAATTGAAATGGAGTCCGGGCCGATCCCCAAACTCCACTTTTTGACGACACACAACTATGTTGTAGTAAAAATATTATCTTAACTTTATGATGGTTTGCACACACAATTAATAATTAAGAGAAATATCAATAATATTAGGTTTTTTAACACTTGCATTAGTAGAAAAAATGGCTGGGCACACGGGGATGGGCGGTTGGTTCCGAGGCAGAGGGCAGATTATTGGCCCTCACCTGTGTCACTTGTATCAATTGTATCACTATCCACCACAGAGGCTTGCAGGGCCTCTTTGTCAAACTCCCCAAAGTCCATATAAGTCCATATCCTCACCATAATTATCACTATCACTGACTTGGGCCGGCTGTGGTGGGTGGCGGGTGAAGAACTGGTAATGTTTTGATGACTGGGCGACCTTGTGCGCACCATGTTCGCGCAGCTTACACAACATGGCGGATGGCGGGAGGTTTGGATCCAAAGATGGCACGGCTCGCCAGCCGCTCTCCGCGTAAAGGGGCACACGCACCGCGGAATGTGAGCATCCTGGGTTCCGGCAGGGCACCGCGTAAACGTGGAAACGCGGAATGCGGGACCGCGTAAAGTGAGAGTTAACTGTACTATGTTTTGATAATACATTAGAGTATACACTTTGCACTTCAAAAATCACAAATGCTTGGGATCAACATTTTTTAATACAGTACTGTAATTGAAATTTTTGGTTACTGTAGTATTGTTAACAATAATAAAACCCCTAGTATTTCACTAAATACCAAATAAAATATTGTATGATAATTATAAACTAATACATAATATGTATGCCTGAAATTAAACTAAGTAATGTTATACAGGAGGCCCACGTCTGACCTGCAAACATCCTCCTATACGAACGATATCCCATAAAGTTAAACTTTATTTTATTTATTTATTTATTTTTGATGGGGATTAGCTAACCTAGGCATATTAGACAACACATTATGCTTCCAATATCTTTCCAGGCATTATTACCTACCTGTTTGATAACTACTGTACCTACTACCTTCATCTGATGACTTATTTTTTACTTTAAATTTTTTATTTTGTTTTTCTATGTCTTCTTTTCTCTTAAATTAAGTGATTTTACGTGTACTGTATATAAGGACTTAAGCTGCGATATAGTGGGATTTAGACGTTGTTCTGTAAGTACTGTATGCACACGGGATGTGTTTTGATTTAAGTACATTTTGGACTTGACGCTCTTGGGTTTTCGTATGCAAAATTGTGTATGAAGTAAAAGATTAAAATAAAATAATTTTGTTTGCGTTTGAACGCTAGACACGCAAGACGCACATTTGGCAAAGTCAGCGTGATCTGGAAACAATGTACACTGCACTCCAAGGTCACCACACCGGTACGTATCCCTATTGTGTTTAAGGGACCCAGGCTATAATGTTGACCCACATTTCCCATGCATTTTCTTGCTGCTTGTGCTAATTTCTCACGTATCACAGTGATTAAATTTATTCATAACAGTGTTGTGAGGGTTTTGAACTTAATTCATCTGTGCTTAGGTCCCAAAGTTGCTGAATTAAAAGTTCAACCTGTAGTATTAAACGACAAGACAACTACTGTACTGTACTGTATAAAAATGAATAAGGAAGAAATCTTTATGTGAGGAGTTCAGTTACCTGTACACAGCACCAGGTTCATTGCTTCAGAACTCATTAACCCTTGGGCTCTGCAAGTAATTGTCCTGGCAGATGATCATGCAAATCATTTGCCTCTTCTCATTGGGCATGAAATGGAATTTTGTGCTTCAGTCCCAATTTTCTTTCTTTTAATGTTTCATTTCCATTTTTATATCATAGTACCAAAGATACAACCCAATATTCTTTTATTCTGCTTTAGATGTCAAGTGTTGAATTGATTATTTATTATTCCATGAATTGCAAGCTCTACAGGTCTGCTAATACATTTTAATACTTTCTCTCACCACAGAAACATCACAGGTTGACTACCTGTTGTTTGAGGCAGCGACTCTTTTGCGGGTGGGAGTGATTCGAGAATGGCGTGACTTAAGTCAAGAAGACAGCTTACAGCTCAGACAATACATAGTTCATTATGTTGTTAACAGGCGTACTATCCCACACTACGTCAGGGAGACATTGGTGCAGGTTAGTATATCTTCCAATACAATATACTGTAATATGAAACTATTCCTATTATAGTACAGTATTTACTAGAGACAGTGATGACTATAACAAGATAAACTTATTTCTACAGGTTGTTGGAATAATGGTGAAACGTGGGAGTGTGGAGGATCAGGGTGAAGATCGTGGGAGGTTATTGACAGAGGTTGAACAGCTTGTATCTTCAGGTGACAATACTATGGTAAGTCTTCCTTAATACATTACTAAGCTGATGCATTAAATCTTAAAATTTATGTGAGATCGTTTCCACAAAGGGGCTGTGTGATTGCAAAATAGCTCAATATTGAATTCATTAACCCTTTACAGACATATCCCACAACAGGTGTGATACAGATGGTAGCACCTAACCAGATATATCTCATGATTATGGAGAACAAAGTACAGTACTGTATATCCCACTCACAGTGAATACAATACTGGCCACCAGCATGGTATCGTCTACATTCTAGCATTCAAATATCTAAGCGAGGTTATTACTGTACTGTATAACACAATTTATCAAAAACAATTACCTGTAAAGTATACAGTAATTGGTTGAGGAGGCAGCATGAAAAATGGATGCGGGTTGATTTTCGTGATGTTTCATTTCATCATTATTTCTCCCAAGACTTCGACATAATAGAAGAGTGTTACCACCATGTGGTGGAAAAAATATGGCCGATACTGTGCTTACCTTCTTTCTGAAAACCTCCACTGCTTAGTGTGATATATGCGCCCACAGTCAGCTGTTTCGGTATTATAAATTGTTTGTGTGCGCTGTACACATGTACCACATAACAAGATTTCAGCTTCAAAGTGGTTAAGCATGAAATACTAATGCAATGTTGGTTACTACAGTACTGTAAGGTTAGAAGAGTAACTTGTAACAGTTGTTTGTTATGTACTACTGTATATGATTATAACTTGAGCTTTTTATTTGTTTCAGCGTATGATTGGCTGCAGTATTATTAGTGCTCTCATGCAGGAGTATGCTGTAACAGTCAAGTCTACAGATGTAGGACTTACCTGGGAAACGCACTTCAAAGCCAAAAAGCAATTTGAGGTACAATTTCTTTTGTACATATAGTTTAAAATAATATTTCAAATCCAGTAAACCAGTAAGTAACTTAAAGATTTTCATACTATTTTGAAGAATGCAAACAATTGATTTTTATACAAAGTGTAGTAATGAATGATTTGTTGCATCATACCCACCTCAACCAACAACCTTTGGCATACCTTTGAATTAAAAGAGATTTGAAAGATTAAAGCTTTATCATTAAGTAATAACACCACTTTTGTCTGATATTAATACTTAACTATAAAATCTTTGATTACATATTGATTTTTTGTTCTGTTCCCCCCAGGGCACAGACCTGCGTCGCATTTTCCACTTCATTGTGAACCTCCTGGGTGAAGTAGTGAAGGTAGAAGGCAAAATGAATGAAGAATTGTCTTCTCTACTTCTGAAGCTGCTGGTGATAGCTGAAACAACACTCACGTGGTCTTTTATATCTCTACACTATATCCTTTTATGCACATATTTCAGGTTTTCATTTTAGAGTTTGAAGCCTGAAGCATTATTCTGCAAGGTAATTTGCTCATATGCGGATTTCTGATGCATGGACGTGTACTGTACTGTGATGTGTACAATATTTCAGGCTTTAAAGTTAATGTTTTTGTTTTATTTATTGTAGTTGGTTAATGGACCTAGTCAGCTCTCTATCCATGTTGAAATGATATTTTTCTTAACAATTTTACACTGCCAAAGAGATTAATGAGCGTGTTCGAGCAGGATCAGAATCCCTCCCTCCGACCAGGTCAGCACTGGAGAGAAACTTTTCTGGACCCAGCAATTGTACAGTTATTTTTTAAGGTAAGTGTCTTGAAAATTTTGACATTAATGAAATATTTTTTACAGAATTTTCAGTTATCTGTTTCAAGAAAAGTAAATCAAATAAATATAAAGGCATCCCCCGCGTTACGGAAGGGTTGCGTCCCTGGAAAATTGACCGTAACGCGAAACCTATCTTCCCATTGACTTCAATTATAAAATTGGAGATGCGTTCCTAAGGAATTTTTTTCGGCCCAAAAAAGTAATTCAAGCACTTTTATGAATGAAAATAAACATTTATAAACACATACAATACAGTACATTAAATAATTTATGATTTAACCTTCTTAAAACATCAAGTTTAATATCCAGTGTAATGCCTTTGCGGCTTCTTTTTGCACTACTGCGGTCACTTCCACTTGATGGCCTCTTTCCAGTCATCTTGAAGAAGGGTAATGCACTGTACTGTACTTACTGTATGTTTGTAAAAGTTAAATCCAACTGCTGGGGCGTGAAACATGCGCGCACACTGGATGTAAACAATGGACTGACTCCGTGTGGCGACACCACGCTTGGCTGTAGCAAACACCAAGAAATCCACACCAAACAGATTATAATTTTTAATTTTATATTGTGATTTTTTTTTAAATTGTTAAAATTTACCCCAATTTCCGTAAGGGCGGATTTACGGGCCGTTTCGCAAAATTGTTGTCATAATTTACAAATTCTGTAAGAGCGAAATTCCGCAACCCGGGGTTCCGTAATGCGGGGATGCCTGTATGTGTTTGTTTAAATTCGAGTGAAGGAAATTCACAATAGTAAACATCTTTCTGATATATGAATTTGAGAGGTCAGCCTGTAGTACTGTGCATTGTAGGATTTATTGGGGATCCTAAGAGTGAGATTCAGCTTACCGTAAAATCTCTTTACCTGACACATCTCAATCACTGTAGGTGTCTGATAACCGGGGTGCTACTGTGTGTGTGTGTGCTTGTAGGATTTTTGTTCAATTTTGTTAATTGTGTATCTAATGGGTGATATATGTATATAGTAGAATCTGTTACAGTAATAATAATAATATCCACAGCTGTATTGGCGTGTTCGTGGAAATTGGGAACTTGGTCATCATGCACTAAACTGTTTAGTGCAACTTGCTTCTCTTAATGGGGCTGTGCTTATCAACAGACAAGTGCGGATCAAGTACCTTACCCAGTATTTGGAATGCCTCTTCTCCCTCCTCACAAGGTAAATGCTCCTGTAAGATTAGTGCATGTGTCCCTTGTATACAGAAAGCAAGCTCCCCTTTGGTGTACAGGAGTGTACTTGCCACACAGCACTAAGAGTGACCTTTCCGCCTCTCTTGTTAGCTGGCCTTTAAATCATGGGCTTCTCCAAATTAGTGATAGGTTATAAATGAGGGTTTGATCTTTAAAACCCATTTTATAACAACCTGTGTTTAATGACTTGGATCCCCCTGCATCCCTGAGATGTTGTTATGGGGGAATTCTATAGATTGTCTCATCACCTCTTTCCAATGTGTTGACTGGGAAATCCCACAAAGTTTTACTTTACTGTAGCATTACCTCACTCGCTCTTAAAAAATGTGGGAAAGGTAATAACCAGAGACAGACAGAGAAATAAAGAATAAAAGAAAGAATTGGGGCAATCCACAGTAGTTCATTTAGACATGCTAACAGAGAGGAGAGCCAAACAAGGAGGTGAAGTGAGGGAGTAGGCAGACGTGAAGGAGGCCTCCCAGGCAATGAAGGAAAAGGCCTGGAACCCACATGACAGAGGAAAGGTGACACACAGAATAACAGGGGGAGGAAAGATGAACATGTCCTGGCAGGCTTATAGGGAGAGGGCAATAAAGATTATACAGTATATGAATTTGATTACTCTACTTAGGTATGATAGGTTTCTCTTTACAGTTTGTTGTTATTTGAATATGTTAATTTAATTACTGTATTATGTTTCCAGTCATCATAGTTGTCATTCATGAATGGATTCATCTGCATTCAATGAATCAATACAGTACACTAGAGTATATTATAATTCAATAAAGAACCAGGGTTATTTTAAGGAGAGTGGCCTTTCATTATTTGTTCAATATATTAGGAGTGACATCTTTCAATATTTCAAACCTAATTTAGCTAAATGCCACATACTGAACTTATATTCTCATATTAAAAGTCAAGATTTTGAAATACTGTACTTGACATAAAAATCCAGTTATGTATTCAGGGTTACTACAATATTTGCTCTCCAGCCACAAACACTCATAAATGTCCACAAACTCACCCAGCCACTCTTCAACCAGACTGAATTCAAACCTCAATACAGAGTAACAGTATACCTGCTAAACTTATGGTTTTACCAATCGCAGAGCACTCCATTTGACATCACCTTACCGGGCCCTTTGTCATTGACTGTGGTGCCGAGGCAAGCGTGGCGCATCAGTGATGCCATATTTATGGTGTGAACATGGTTGTGGGAGGAAGCATGGTATTTCTTGGTGGGAGTTAGTTATACATTATCGCCGTTTAAAATTTATACAATACATTCTACCAATTATAGTATTGTTACATCATGATCCACTGACTCTTACAAGATGTGTTTTCAGGATCAAAATCATATTTTTGTAGTTAAGTTTCTCATACAATGAATTCACTTGCAGTTCCTAAGCCATACTCTTATCAGTGTAATTATCATGTACCATTTCATTTCTTGCTATATAAGAAATGACTCCTATGTGTCACAAAGTACAGTAAGACATTGTAGTATTAATGGCTTTTGTTTTTATATCTCAGTACTCAGATTAGTGATTCAGAAGCCTTAGGGATCAGCAATATCTTCAGAAAACTGCTGCTGTTCTTCCCTCCATCAGTTCTAGTAGCACTACCAGAAGAGATGCTTCGTCAACTTGTAGAGAACCTTACTGCCTTGACCTGCAAGTTTGCACAAGGAGCTGCACAAGAAGAAATGGTGAGTTTTAAATGAAGCTTATGATAAAAGTAAATGTTAATTTGAGTACCCTGTACATTGAGGAGTGAGTAATTTAGATATTTAAGACAATTTGTTTTAACTGTATTAGCCTGTCACTTATAGACAGTAATATATAAATGTGGGCTAATAACATACTGTATAGTATTCATTATATGCATTCTATAACTCACATTTAATGGCACAGTATACACATAACATAGCTCATCCGGGCAGTCACCAAGCTGACTCAAGAGACGTGTGTGGCTACTGCCTGCTTACTGTGACATCACATAGGGAGGAAGGAGAGTGTAGCTGGCCACAGTTACAGCTCACTGCCTTAATACATACATTCACTTCCCACACATACACACCCATCCTCTTCATTTTTCTTATTTTATAGTTTTATAGTACTGTATCTATTTTTTATTTCAAAGGCACATTACAGTATTGTAATGATGTGCACGTGGAACACAAAATCCCCAGTTTTCTGACTTCCCTACTGAATTTTTCCCAGTGAGTCAAAGGTCGCTAAACTGATAATTGACTGTCGTTAAATGAGAAAGGGTGTTTATTTTTATTTTTTTAAATTGTGCACTGAGATACCATCCAAAATTGAAAGTTGTGAAAATTGTATTTGGTGACAATGATCTTTCATCTCAGCATATCAATGAGAACTTGTATGTTTTGCCAGTAACTACAGCATTTTATTATAAGGGTTGTTTTATGAATAATGTATAAGCATGATTACTGTATGCACTTCTCTTGCTTGTAGCTGGATCATGAAGACCAACTCTACATGGAAGCGTTTGAACAAATGCTGCAGTCATGGGCTTGTATTTTGCAAGAGGGTAGCAGTTGTAACAGTTCTCAGGTCAAACAGAGTGCCACTCTTATCTTTGACACGTACCTAAAATGTCATCTAGCACCTCCTGAAGGCTCAAGAGTACCAGTAAGTATAAAGTGTATCTGCACTGAAGCACCAAATGCAATGTAAACTAACATGACCCAGTAGAAAACGTTACAAAACTAATTTTTAGATTGATATTATTTATCAATTTGTAGCATTTAAGAACAGTGTGCCATATATTGTGGCATTGTAAGATATTTCAGGGAAGTATTTTTTTTCATATGAATGTATCTCAGCTTTTACAATTGGAGTCTGGGAAAATATGTTCCGACTTAGAAGAAAAAATTACGAAAGGTTTTTCTGTAACATAACCCCTTTTAGCTGTGGTTCCAGGGTAACACTAAACAAATACAGTTAGTATGAAGTATACATTCAGAATACCTTTTGCACTTCCCTTCATTTGAAATTGGGTCATCTCTTTTAGGTTACATGATTAGTCAATGGAGGATTTGTAGTATATTCCTTCTTCCTCCATTGTTTTTGCTGACTTTCATTAATGAGAGCTGTTTGGCAGGGTTGTCTAATTAGAAATGGGAGATTTATCATGAAATTCTATTGTCTTATAGAACTTGTACCCAGGTGTCAAAAGATAATTTTAGTTAAACACCATGTGGTAATATTGAGAGGCTCATTAATATTTTTGCAGTACATTAGAGAACATATCTATTAATTCAATTAACTCTATTCCAGGTTGATGCCGACGAGATCTCAGAGACAATTCAACCTGACAGAATAGCTTTCAAGGAACAGTTGGTGCTGATAGGACTTTGTGGGAGACAAGTAAGTGTGTTTAGAAGTACGACCATCTTGGAGAGATGTGCAGCGACGCATTCTCTCACTAATCATCCCCCCCCTTCCCTTCCCTCTCACTAATCATCCCCCCCCCCCTTCCCTTCCCTCTCACTTCCCCCCAATCCACCAATCAGTTTATTTGTTTGAATTCACAGCTGAGGGTGGTGGTGTGCTTGTATAAGTGTTACACTTAATATTGCTGGTGGTACTGTTGCAAAGTTAGACTGGTCACTGACGCCACATCCCCTTAACCATCTCCCTACCAGGCCAAGGTGTGAGCTATATTTTGGGTTTTTCAACTCCTAATTTTGGGTAGAATTTCTGTCCATAACTTTCTTTATATATTTTTACACACTTATATGCACACACATCTCTACATACAGAATGTAAAAAAAAAAATAATAATTATCATAAAGTCAAAGACATAAAGGAAATAAATATTTCTTTGTGTGCTAGCTTGAGTTTTCAAGCTGAGCAGAGGAGTTCTGTTATGGTCATTTTTCAGCTCCTAATTTCAGTTAGATAAACTTAACTTCACTTTTATTTACTCAGTTACATGCACACATAAAATAAATAAATATCATCAGGTCAAAGCATTAAGGAAATAAAACAAAATTTTGTGCAAGAGTTAGCTTGCTGAGTGGGGGAGTGGAGTGGGAGAGCCCCATTGCTAAGGCAGCGTTCCAACTGGCCTGCATTGCTATGCCGATTTTTGAGGCTAAGCAGCCAGCGTCTTGTGTAAATGGCTGTTGAGTTAAACTTTTATTTATCATTTCTTAAATGGTTTTAGCTGCTAATTTTTGTCTAGATAGTACAGCGAGTCTTGATAATTCGCGGATTAGGTACCAGAAGACATTGTGAATTACTATATCCAGGGTAGTTAAATTTATTTAAATACAGATAATTAGTTTGGCTCCAGAGTCCCAAAAATATCCATGAACTGTTCCAAAACTGCTTTAATAAGCACAAAACATTTTACATAATACAGTAAAAGTCCAAAAATCCAGATGCCAGAAATCCGGACCACCCGAGAATCCGGACTTTTCGAAAACTCAATTTTTTTTTCTTTAGCGGGCTTTTGTGTGTATGTGCGCATGCGTGAGGGCCACAGCTGCACAGCGACAACAAGCGACCACGTGGTCGCCACTTTAAGACGAGCAATCAAACTGTGACAACATATGTAATTTTGAGTCCTTCGCTTTCCATTTACAGAGTACTGTACAAGCCCATAATAATGGCTCCTAAAGTAGATAAACTTCGTTGTGTGAAGAGAAAGAAGAACACGTTGAAATTGAGTGACAAACTTGAAATAATTAAGAAACTAGAACGTGGTGTGAGCAATACTGTTCTAATGGAAACATACGACATTGGAAAGTCTACAATTTATGATATAAAAAAGGCAAAGAATAAAATTCTAGAATTCACAGCTTTTTCTTTAAAACTGCTCGTTTTGATAAATGAAGCATGCTATATTTGCGAATGAATAAACTATCAAAATGTACCTGTTCATCTCTTCTTTATTCCTCCTTAAATTTGAATTTTAAAAGTACTGCCTGAGAATCGGGAAAATCCGAAAATCCGGACTGACCCAATCCCCAAGCAGTCCGAATTTTTGGACTTCTACTATACTGTACATAAAAAAATACAATAACACATAGATATTGTATAAAAGGTAGTTCTATATTACATAAACAGTTCATTTCCTTCTCATAGTTTTGTTTTATGACTGTGATCGCACAATGTCATAAAAGAATCGGGAATTTAGTGCCACATAGTAACTCATCTGAGTTGAAGTTATTTAATTTTTTTATTTATTACTTTACAACAATATTTCATTAACCAGGTATCAAATAAACCTAAATAGTATGGGAATAATGGTGAAATTTCCAAATGTTGTATTAACACTCACTTAACCACCTTATTCATAACAAGTACACATGGGCTAGTTGTGACCTTCTTGCACAGAAGAGCCACGCTGTATTTTTCTTCAGATAGATTTTTTTGCAACCGGTTCATTTTTTTTTATAATGTACTGTATTACACATACAATTGATTGTTATTTCACATGAAACAAGAAAAAAGAAGAAATTATTTTGGTCACTTAGTCAGAGTTTGTACAGTAACTTGTACAGCACAGTATAAATTTTGCTCATTTTATGCTTTTTTTTTTTTTTTTGCTATTTAAATGCTTTTTTTCTTGCTGTTTATGTGCCTACAATTTTAAGTTTTAATGTTACAGTGTGCAGTTAAAGCTATTTTTAGGGTTGAATCCAGTGATCTGAACCGAAGTTTCACAGCCAGTTACAGAGGGTTTAATGTACAATTTAAGCCTGGTACTCCAAATTCCATAAAAAAAAACTTTTCTGTGGTAACCCCCAGGTTCTAAGTATGCCAGATAAATGGTCCCATAACTGTACTGAGAATGGTGTAAATGTTAACATACAGAGTAACAAGGATGTTTAGGCTGAGTAAGCTGACCAAATAATGCAGGGTGAATTGGACCACATTGTATTGTGCATCATTGTACAGGAGGTCCTCACTTATCATTGCATTTCTGTTTCTAAGAAGTGCAACTTCATAAAACAACACTGAACAACTAATTTTTCCTTTTATAAATAATATAAATAGTTAGCAGGCTTAGGTTCCTGGCAAATTTTTTACACCGGATAAAAGATGTGAAAAACTAATAAAGTCAAATAAACAATTAAATACTCACATACGAAACTGGGAAGGTGGAGTCAGTTGAATAACTTTGCTGGAGTCAGGAGAAGGAATATAGTGGACTCTTCCTCTGAGGCTGGACTCTGTTCTGCCTGTTGAGTGATCAGTCTGCTGTTTCTCACTTCACTGTATGGTGAAAGGTCTTGTTTTCTATAGTCAAACGAAACGAAGAATGGGTTACAGGGGAACAATCATAGTCAAGTTATCTTTCTGTCATGATTAGCAACATGCTTATCCTATGGAACTCTTTTTCTTTTTAAAAATCTGTGCAGTTGTACTCTTATCTTTTGTGACCTAGTTGTAACCATTATCAGGCCATGCCCTTATCCCCAAATTAAAAAACAAGATTTCAGGATCAGTCTCTCATTTTTCACACAGGCACCAGAACACAGTGTACCTCTATTGATGCAGCTGATGGAAGACCGCATTAGTCGCATGCGTACACAACTCACTCACATTCTCAGTAACAACCTCACCATTGCTGAAAATTCTCAGTTGGACCAACTTTATGAAGACATCCATTGGCTTCTTCTCATATCAGGTTAGTGGTAATAATTAAGTTTCTTTGGTGTTTTTGGTTTTGTTTTAGGTTTTTGCTCGAGTATATATGGGCTGTAGGGTATTTTTTTATTATGATGAATTGATGAATGCCTCTCCCATAATTTTAATTTTCAGTTATATTCACACCTTCAGGTACTAAAAAAAATGAAAAGTTGCTTGCTTTTTGGCAGTTGAATTTAAGTACTTGCCACCTTCACAAGGAAATTAGAAACTTGATAGGTATGAACACCTAAACTAGATATAAAATATGAATTAGTAGAAAGTACAGACTGGGGAAAAGTTACAGTCCTAGTGGGATATAAAGTGGGACTGGAGAAGTGTAGTAGGGGTAAAGAAAGATCTGTTTGTGGGCAGCAAAAGCCACAATGTTTATCATTTACAGGTCATTTTGATGAGTACAGTAATTTCATAAATTTAAGGCTTCACACTGTCAGATATCTTTAAGGTTTCAGTTCATCTAATACAATTATGATGAACTAGTGGAAACCTGTCAACTACAAATTGTTTTGGCTGTTTATGTGCAATGAAATTTGAAGTTTTAGAGTTTGAATTAATGCTTTTATTCCAAGTTGATAATTTGGATAAAGTTTGCTCATATATCCTACACCTCCTCTTTAATTAGCATCACTCTCCTCTTACTTCACAGTTCCTTCATGGTTTTTTTTTTCCCCTGTGTGGCCATCCATGTACCTCAGCTTCATTTTCAAGGATTTTTTTAAATTGATATATGTTGTTACAGGTCATGTTACAACAATGGATAATGAGGGAGAAACAGCTCTCATTCCTGCAGAAATGGTCACTTACAGTATTAATGCAGCTGCCACTGTCAACTTAGAGGCTACACTCAGACTTTTAGCTGCTCCTGCACAGATGCCCACAGAAGTGCCAAACAGTGCTGCAGCGGACCCTCTCATCAGGTCTCTCTTTCATCCTTGTCTTTACTTTATGACTAAGCATGAATTCCATTGCCTTAACTGTCTGGCTGCTGGAGGTTTCCCTAAGCTGAATAAAATCGTTTGGCAATAGCCAGAATAAAATAACAAAGTGTAGGAATCTCAGAGAAATGGTTAAATATTATGTAACCAATTGTTAGTATCTTATATATTCAATGAAGTTTTGTTTCAGTAGGTTTGATTTCATATTTAAAATTAATATTAGGTACAGTCAACAGCAGAAGTCCAACCCAAACCAACCTGCATGATATGAGGCAGGTGATCTGGTAACACTGTATGGTGAAGACTTGACAGATGTGCTTTAAATGGCTAGTTACATGAGATTTATGATCGGAGTTTGTCTGAGAATACACTTCTTGTTTATAAATCAGTAAGTATCAATGTGTAAAATTTAGGAAAATAATATTTTTAAGAAATATCTGATTTTGCTGGAGGAGGATTCATAACGGGAACCAGACGTGTATGATTATTTGTACTGCTGGTGCCAACGAGTATTTCTCGATATCATTATTTTCCCACAGGACTAAGTTGTACTTCTCCCTAAATTTAAAGAGCCAAATCATCTGTGCTCTCGTCCATTCTATTTCCTCGGATGATGGTCTCAGTTTTGCCATCATTCAGCTTCAGTTTTCTCCTAGACATCCAGATTTTCATTTCAGACATCTATGATTTCATTATCTCCTCAATATCTTCTTGCCACGGGGTAGAATTTACAGTTAACAAATTAGATAAATAAATGAATACAGAACTCTTTAAGATACTCAAACACTAAGATTAGGTAGCAAAGTTAACCATAAGTTCCACTTGTGGACAAACAAGTTGAGTTCTCGAGAAAAATGGTAAATATTAGATGTAATAATGTCACTGGGCTCAGAAATCACTTTTGGGCAATAGTTAAACTGGTATAGTAATTTTCTTATATCTTTACTTAATATTAACAAAAACACACACCAAAAATAAAAGATATACACAAGATAAAGAAATCACTGAACAGATGAGAAAATGAACAAGAACACTGCGATGGCCATCAATCGGAGTAACGCATGTAACACTTAGTGTCATGTCCTAGTATAAATATTCAATGGGAGAGTACACAGGAAGGACACACAATTGTTACACTAAGGCTGGCACGACTGTAGACCTAAGAGAAATACATGTTAGTGAGGAAAGTAGACGTAGAGAGCTGGAAGTGTCGACAGCAAGGTGTGTCAAGAAGGGTGTGGTACTGTGGCAGCCCATTTAATCACCTCGGTAATGATGTCATGTTTCTATTCTAAAAATGTGATTGGTTATCTTGATGGCGTCGGCTGGTGTTGTGGAAAATTTTTGAGAGAAGGGAGACGGTGGGGGAAGTTTACTGACACCTCTCTGTTGTGCTGGAACTTCTAGAGATTTCCACAAGGGTAGCCAGTGAGGGAGGGATGTGTTACGCTCGACATTAATATTTTTACATAAAGCTGGTAATCAACATCATGCAGGTTAGCTTGAGACGAACTTCTGCTGCTGTTGACTGTATATTTGTACTCTTAATTTATGATGATAATATGCAAAAAAATTTAAGTCTCCAGGAAAAGGAAATGGAATGTTGATGCAAGCAACCACACAATTGTTATTGGGGGTACAGTACAGTATAGGTAAAAGACATTTCATTGGCATTATGTATCTGCTCAGGAGAAAAGTTTTTATCAGAAACAAGTTTGGCAAAGTCGTCAACATGCTGGGCTGCTGCTTCATGGTCTGCTGACTGCTTTTCACCACTTACTGCTTTGAAAGATATACCATGATGCTGTTTGAATCTATGTATTCACTATCATGAATAAGATTTAAGTTCACCATGAAATATTTTAGCTTGTTCCATCCTCATATCGCCAGTAACAGTTACACCAGCTCTGCAACGTTGATGAAACCATAGCTTCATCGTGTTCTGCATGCTTACGCACTCTTAGGCAACATCAGACTGAGGTCAGACCTCACGGTCATTGATGAAACATTTACAGTTATTGTTTGATCTCTACAAAACTTTCACAGATACAAGCTATCAACTTTATTCAGTAACCATTCGCTGCAGGCATATCAAACCTGCTAGGTGGCTCACCTTTTTAAAGCTTTAAATGTGAAATAAAGTTAATACACTGTAGTAAGAAATGAGAATATTTAAATGAAATACTTTTGAAGAGAAGGAATGGTTAATAAACTAAAGATGGAGCCAAAGATGATATATGGAAAGGATTAATACAAGAAGGAGGAGGAGTGGAGAAATTTGTGAGTGAGGTGAAGGAAAGAATAGAAAGTGGGGCAAAATGTAAGGATTGAGTGACAGGGCTTGTGTGATAGAGTAGAGGTTAAAATGTTGGATGTATATATTTGGTTATTATTCATGGAAAATATAAAGTAATGCTGATTCTTGTGTATTTCAGAATGATGAGCACAGTGATGAGACTTTGTGAAACAGAATCTCAGGCCCTGAAAGCCAATTTAGGCCATCTACTAAGCCCAGAGGTGTCATCATCACTTATGTGGTTTCTCAGACGATTCTGCTTGTCATATCTTCTTCCAAATGAATCTTTCTACACTGAGGTAATGCATTATATATTGTTTTAGAAAATTTATTATGTAGCTGTTAAATATGCTTATTTGTAAACATGGAGCCCACACACTCCTGGATCCTTGAAACATGCACCTTACTTTCCTGCCACATTTTTAGTAACATTCTTCACCTGCTATCACCTTTACATCCTTAACAGGCTTCTGCTGAGTGATTTTTTTTTTGTTTTTAAAGGAAAAAATTGCATCTTATACTCTACCAGGAAATGCTGTAACTGGTGAATTGTTTAAGAAAATTCTTACTTTACTAATTGTGTGATTGTGAATAAAGTCACACAGTATACTGTAGATAACCCGGCATAAGCCGGGTTCACTCAAGCGCTTTTATAATCAATTAATTTTAAGCAAGAATTTTGGAGCAAGAAAACATGATAAATTTCGTCAAAATGTGATCACACTGGTGATTCTTGCTCCAGTCTACAGCATGAAAAAATAATTGAAAGCCACCATGCGAGTAGATGGGAGATTGAATATAACAACAATAAGGCAAGATGAATACAGGTGACAGCAGCTATCCTTACTATTCGTTTTATTTTTAAAAAGAAACGAGAAATCAAAGAAAAAACTATTGTCGTTGGCAAGGAGGAGGACTGAAAGTGTTTATTATTGACTACTTGGACTGTCGTACCTTCAGTAGGGAGGGATGTATGTGTGCGTGCTTCTGTTTTGTAAACAAACACGTTAAATCAGCACCCAAACAACATATGAACTCAATATTGTATGTGTATTTAAAAAACTGTTAATGCATTTTATACATAATAATGTTATTAACATATGTTATATACAGTATATACAAATACTGTATTTTGACCCGGAAATCTTGCTCGAAATCATCAAGAATTGACGATCACGATCGCCCAGTAAAATTGCTCCAAAAACTTGCTAGAATTTTAGGAAAATTACTTGACTTAACTTTCAGTCCAGAAATTGTCCATAAATGCGCTCATGTGACCACGACTTAAGACTGGGATATAGCATTTTTTTGGGGGTGTAACTCACGAAAGTAAAACATTTGAGGATGACAGTAGTAAGGGGAAGTGTTATGTTGGTGATTTTTTCTATAAGATTGTGCAGTTATTTATTTCATTACAATGTTGTCTTTTGTTTTATGTTCTAGCTGAGTATAGCCCTAACGTCGGCATTTGGACGTGATTCTGAGGGAGCTGCATGGACGTTGAATTACTTACTATCAGTTGTTGAACAGACAATGAGATTACGTAGTTCAGAACCAGGACTAGTTGAGGATACGGTCAATCTATTGGTCACAATGGTTGATAGTAAGGAGAGGTGAGTTTAAGAACTGTATTGATAAAATATTCTTATCGTATAATGTTTGTGTTCCATTTCAATTTAGATTTCAGTTTAGACATTAACATCTCCAGTGCATGGTACAGTATTTGTGTTTTGCCCAAATGCTGTACACTTACCAAATTCCTTGGAACTGAGCAAAGATTGAATTACAGATATTTTTGGGGTACAGTAGAACCTCTATACACCTGACTTCAGTTCACTGGAATTCATTTTTTTCGGAACCCCTCCCCCCCCCCCTCTGTCTGTTCTCCAAAAATATTTAAAATGTCTGGAAAATCCTCATCATTTCAGACAGTTTGTTTGTTCATACATGCAGTTGAATGTTTGTGTGTGGGTGTTGCGTGCAGCACTCCCCAGTCTGAATCCTGCCTTCATACATGTCATATCAGTCAGTGCTGTAAAAATCATCAGGTGCACCATGCTAAATACTGGTAGACACCAAAATGTCAGAAATTGCCCAATCTCTGTTTACTTGGGGTATCTAAGCCCAACTGGCCCACCTGGAAAATGTCCAAACTCCCACTAAGCCAGACCATTACTGTTGATATATGTGTGTGTGTGTGTGATAAAATATTTATATATTATATAAATATTTATGTTATAAAAATCCCAAACAAATGTAAAAATTTTGCTGATGCTCTGTGGATGTGACATCCATCATTAGAACTCCAGAACATACATTGCCAAAGAGAAGAATTTGCCAACTTTCACCTTCTCAAACTTCAGGTACATTAGCCACAGTGTTCTATAAAAAAAAATCTTGGGTGAAGATTTTTATTTTATTTTTTCTCCTGGACCAGGACCAACAAGCCTTCCATGTATAGTTGAAGTATTTGAGTTGTAATGATTTGGAGAGCTGATCAGCTAAGTACAAAGCATGGCTCAGTGGTTTCAGATACTGTACAGTAAATCTATAACTCATAATTTTGTAAAAATGCTGTTTGATGACTTAACAATTGAACTGGGATTTGCTATGTACAGGTAATCACTTGCATAAAAGGCCTCTGGATTTCAAATTCTAAAGTGGCAGTGGACAACCCCCACACATTCCACAAAAGTAGATTTTCATTATTCATTTATTTCTATTTAGCAATTTTTCTGCTTAGTTTTCAACATAATAAATTTTTTGGGACTGATCTTGTATACCCTTCATCTTGGTGTAACAAAAATAAACTGTTAGTTATAGATAGCTAGATGGTTAAGTTAGAGACCTGAGAGTTGAGGGTTAAGAAAATAACATGACTAAGGTTTTGTTGTCATGTAATTTAGATGATGATCTGTTTGGAGAATGCAAAGGTATGTGTATAGTTCTGAGGATTTGTTTTATGAGGTATGTTATTATTTGTTTTGGAATGAATTTTAGATACATAGTAGATAGAAATCATAAAATTTTATTCATTTTTCTAGGGGGCAGCATCTTGTGAAAACTGAGGGTCTCATGGAATTGGTAAAACTTCAACAGAGTGGAACCCTGAGTGCACTCTCTTCAGTTGCCCAAAGAGGACTCATGCAGGTAAATTCTAATAATAATTTGAAGGAAATACAAACTTGCTGATTCTCTTTACATATTCACATCTTAATCTCTTTTTCTGATTGGACCTTAAGAAAGGGGGCTTGTATGCATTCAAGTATTAATATACTGTATAAGATTAATATTTTGATGTTAATGTTCAGTATAAGTAAATGCATTCATTATTTATTGGGTCATGAAAGTCTTAGGACAAAATATTTAGAGACTTCAGGCCATCCATATCAACCCTAGATTAGGTGAATGCTTCGGATTCACGAGTCGATACTCTCGGGGTTCACACCTCATGGAGAGTGTGGATTGACAACACTGATTGTAACACTTGGAAAAGTCCCTATACATTACTGCTCTTCAAATATGAAAGCTCTTTCATATTATTGGTCATCAGCTCATATTGTTTTTTTTCTCTTTTGTAATCTTACAGGGTTTAGTTATGTGTGCAGCTGCCCTTGGGGACACAGATGCTCGCACCCAGTTCTGGACACATGTACTGGACCCACCTGTGGCATCATTCAAGCAGTTAATGTCATCAGAAACATTTACAAAACAATATCAGCAAGAAGATATGAAGAAACAAGTTCTCTTTCACATTGACAACTTTATAGGTAATGACAGATAACATTTCCTCTGATGTGCTTATCGGTAACTAGTCTTTATCAGCGATGTGTTTCTTCTCTTAGACGATTGAGGCACATTTGTTTCTTGTACTTTTGGTTGCAGTTGAAAGTTTTCAAAATTTTAAAGAGAATTTACATGGTGAGCCATCCTACAGCCTTGTACAGTATTTAGAGAACTTATGAAAAGGGTGGGAGGAAAAATAGAGAATACCATCTTTGTTGTGCTTTTGCTCATCCAGTACTTGCATTTTGTGACTTTTCTTCATACAGTTTTTCAACTCTAAACCAAGTCGTGCTTACCTCATCCTTTATTAATTATTTTATATTTTTATTGCAGGTGCTGTTCAAGGGTGCCTAATGCCTACTGCTCAGTGTCTATTCTCACGGTTAGTTGGCATTCTTGGAGACAGTGTTCGGCTCCTTGATCTATATCACAATTATCCAAATGTGGTGGAAACAGTTTTAGAACTTTTTGTTGAGTGTGGTCGACGGATGCTCTGTTACCTTACACCGGTAAGTAGAGTTTGCTGGGATATTTTCAGTTCATTACACTTTTTAGATCCAGTACATTACAGGTCTACCCCGATACTGATGCAAATGCGGACTGAAAAGTTGTTAGTTATTGAATCCACGGTTATCAAAGCAATTACATGTAATCCCATAAGAATATAACAAATTCAAGAAGTTAGAGACCGGCCTTGATATATCTCTGTTGTGCATGCCGTCAAGCAAGAAAATAAAGCAGCCATATAAAGCAAGCATATTAAGCATTAAATAAGGAGTGTAAAGCATAAATTGAGACTTATTTACCTGTATTGAGAATGGTAGAAATGGTCTAGGGTGGCAAGCTCAAGTCTCTACCAATCTTTGCTGGTCCATCACCATTTTTATTACACCTTATCACAGGTGCAGCTAAGAGGAACTATCACTGGGGCATTTAGGCATGATTGTGTAACACACGAAGTTGGAAATAATGGAAAACACAAAGTTGGAGACATGTGGTATGGGTTAACAAGTGCAGAGAGGCAAGAATGAGTGTAACAGAGATAGCACAGCAGTGTTACAGCTGTCGGCAAAAGATATAGAAAAAAAAAGCCTTTCAACTGAAGAAATCTTCTCATAACGAAATAAAATAAAATTATTTTTATTTATTTTTTTATTTTTTAGTTCTCATCACTTCAATATTTCTTTAAACTGTGATAATCACGGTAGTATTTGCCAGTCCACAATGCTACTTGGCATTCATGGCACCAGGTTGAAACTAACTTCTGCCTGACTGGCCGCCATGTTGTATGAGCAAATTGAGCACACACCTCACACCTACGTTGACCGATCCTCCTCTTTTCCGTAGGTGGTAGAGGAGTTGGGTAGTAATGTGTGATCTATGCTTACCTTGACTGCAAGTAGTTCTTGCCCATTGACCTGACTGTTGTGACTGCAGTGTGCTATATCTTTCTAATAACTGTTCAACAACACCTCGGCATAACACACGGAATGATACTTTCTTGCCCGTGTTTACTCTAAACATGCATTAGCTATTGTAAAGACTCCTGTGAAACAGGTGCAGAAACAATTTCTTGAACCAAATCAGGCATTTTCTGAAAGTCTGTGGAACCAATCATGACTGTCCTGGTCACCACTAACATCTTCAACCCTATCCAACATAATCAATTTCTTCAGTAGAAAGGCTTTTCTTTCTTCTATATCTTCTGCCGACAGTTCTAACACTGGAGGAGCAGAAGAAGTCGTATCTTTTATCCATAATGAGGCATACTGTACAGTGATTGGCTTTGCTAGTTTGCTCTAGGGGTTGCAATGGAGAATCCTGGTGGGGTAAGTTTGAAAACTTTTACTCGGGACATTAGTAAAATGCCTTGTACGGGTAGTCGTATGATTATGCCCAGCAGTTGTCCTAGGATCATCATATGACTTCGTCTGATGTTTGAGGTTTAAGCAAGGGATACCTGAAATATTTTGAAGACCTGGAACTCAAATCCATTTTCACCATAAGTGCAGTTGATTTACCTTTCACTATACAATATTTAAAATCCACAGGTTTTATAGGAGCATTACCATATATTCAGTACTCGTATAATTTATAAAGTTCTTATGCTGTACATGGTAATTATTTTGTAGAGTGCAAGTAAGCAGCTGTATGAAGCATCAGTACATTTGGTGGGGACGTATGCCAAGCACAATATAGGAAGGCGAACCATTGAGTCACGGGGAGAAGAGGATCAGTGGAGAGATCTGCAACTCCTCATGGAACTTCTTACATCTCTTCTGTCAAAGGTAACAATTATGATCCTTGATGGTGACTGGATAAGAGGGGGGTGGGCATGGTCTCAAGGGGTTTGTGCTGGTGATGGGTGAAGTTAGGTTTTATGAAGCAGCAGCTCTAAACTAGATAGAAATCTTAGAGACATGTTGAGAAAGGAGAACACCATAGTGGGACTCATATGTTACAGCAGTTAGAGAGAGTGAGCATCAGCAAGTAACTGGTGAGTCTGTATTGCTTTGACTACATCATGGGGGAATTGATTTATGAAGAGTGAAGAGAGGCTTATAGTGCCAGCCATATTTTTATTCACAACTTACTTAGTTGAAACATGTAGCTTGTGAAACTTGATCATATTGAAACCTAAACTACTTGTAGTAAGTTTTCCTTGTTTTTGGAGCACATCTTTACCTTATGTTACTTTCTTTGCTAATCATGGTCACCTATCTATTACTCCTGACCTCAGGAGCTATATTATAAACCTGTATAGGTATTGTGTGTAAATTTTACAAAGATTATAATTTACTGAATTTTCTTTTATTTCAGGATTTTATAGACCTTGCACCAACTGGTCATGGTGAGGATCAAGAAGTTGTGGCAGCTGCAGATGTGTGCTTATTTGGCCTCAATATAATTATGCCTCTTATGTCCAGAGAACTCTTGCGGCTGCCAACTCTGTGTTCACATTATTTTAAGATGGTCACCTTTATTGCTGAGATATATCCTAGTAAAGTGTGCCAACTACCAGAGGATCTCATGAAGGTATGTTTCAAGACTAGGCAGAAGAAAACATTTATGAAAAAATATTATCTACATGTTATGTAATTCTGTTTAAGTTATAGGAATGGTGAAGGTAACTAATTTCTTGTTAGGGATTTACTTGTGTCTGACATTGGGTAATCCTAACTCAAACCTAAATAAATCTCACTTCAAATTAGACATCAACGATGTTATGTAGTGGGCACAAAACCTTGGAGTTCACGAGTGGTCCTCTCATATCCTGAACCCACTTAGTGACACTCTGGATGTTTGGTGTTGTTTCCCTTTACACACTTCTGTTGCTTCCAGTGCTGCTAGCAATAGACTGGCATCTCTGTTGATTGAATATTGATTTCAGTCTGCTGTTATTTTTGTATATTTCATACATATACAAATACATGCACACAATCATCTACATTAATGCAATGCATACATAGATTTATACACATTTCAAAATGTTCAATGACTTTCATTTTCGTCTCTGCCAAAATATTTTTTTCTTTGTCTCATGTTATCAGCATCTCCTCTGTTACTCTTTGGTTACTCACTATGATATGTGTGTTACCCAGAGGACAATCAAAGGCAGACTGAAACAGTGAACCTTTGGAGGTGGACTGGTGCAATTAAGCCTTAACATGTTGCAGCTCATGTTAAACAGGGAATTGATTCTTCATGCTAATGCAAATTTTGTGTTGTGCAAATTCATGTTAAGTGGGGACTACTATATCAGTATTTTCAAAGAGTTGTTAACTTTATTATATATGTTTATTTTATTATTGTATGTTCTTAATATTTTTTTTTTTTTTTTTTTTACAGAATTTGCTGGCATCTATAGAATTAGGTTTAACAAGTTTTGGAGCAGATGTTGGAACACTCTCTTTTGATTTCTTGGTGGTGCTTGGCTCGTACATCCACAAGAATTGTGGTCCTGAACTGCCAGTAAGACAAGGTCTTAGACCATTTCTGAAGGTAAGGCAAAATATCACACTCACCACAGCTCAGATAATTTGCTAGACTTAGTTGCTTAGACATTGAATTTTAATAAAAAACATGTTCAGTTTAAAATAATAGTTGTAGAAGAAAGGTTAGACAGAAAAATGAATTGTCAGAGATATACAGTACATTGTCTTCAGAAGACATCTTTACTATTTATGGACAGGGGAGCAGACTTCGTTAAGAATGTGGAACTCTGTTAATCCTCTCTTCTTGCATTCATTCAACAAAAAGAAGAATTTGAAAAATAAAGATTGGGGATTTTTAAATGTTATGGATGTAATCAGAGTGATAAGGAAGAGAGCCTGAAATTATAATGAGTGAGAGGAAAATGGATGTCTTGGCTCTGTTAGACACAGAGTTGAAGAACAAAGTATTGGTGAAGGAAATAAAGTTAGGAGTTACTGAAAGGTGAAGTGTGGTGGTGGTGTTGACCAATGAAATGCACTTATTTTTTGGGGGGGGGAGGGGGGGGAGCAGCCCACCCAAGAAATGTAGAATGCCTGATATTGAGAGACTAAGAAACGTCATGAGTGATGGCTGACAATGTGAAATACAATAAAACCCTGATTTACACAGTGGTTATAGTCCATTCACTCATAGCTTGCAACTGAGGCCTAAGGTGAGTTTGTAGCAAGGCAGCTGATTGGCTAGCAGATGGACACTTGAAGAGTCACTACAGTTCTTTGGTATATAATCTTCATTATTGTAACTTGTTGTAGTTTATTAAAGTATATTTATTCTTTCATTCAAGATACCCTGTACTATATGCCTTCATACTTACATTCAGTTGGGACTGTTCCAAAAAATTTTGTGTCTAGTAATTTTGGATAAAAGATCTTTGACCTGTAATATGTTTACCATTATTATTATTAGCGCTATTACTAATATGAAACCTACTTACATTGCTTATATGTTAGAACTGAAGTTAGCAGGAATGCACCCTGAGTGCTAAGCAGAGTATGAGTGTATGTACAGTATATATTGTATGTGTGTGACTTTTGACTTTCCACAGCTTGTTCTAGACCTGATATTGTCGCAGCAAATAAACTCAGACCTTCTACAGGCAGCATCTGCAGCACTGTACACACTCATCTGTTGTTTCCAGGTTAGTAGACATTTAAAAAAAAAAATAATAATTAATTGATTCTCCTTCTAAGTACTACGGGTAGTTTCTTATTGTCAGAATAGAATTATTGATTGTGTTTTTCAAAGCATATGTTGCTCATAAAATCAAATTACAAGACTTTTAGAAAATAATATAATTTACCGTACATGAACATAATAGTGGTGTTTGCAGGTGATAGTGGTGGCTGCAGGTGGTGGTTCCAGGTGATGGTGTTGCCCACTTTTTGGCATTTTGGTTTTCACTTTTCTTTTCAAGTGTATTAAGAACAGTTGCTGTTGGAGATGACACGTTATTGTAAATCTCTTTGCCGTTTATTTTTTTTTTATGAAATTTTGTGTAAGAATAAAATTTTAGAATCAATGATGATCACTTTTTTCCACAGGCTGAATACCAAGAGCTGGTCCAATCTTTACTTCACAGTCAGACTGACCAAACCACTGGGCAACGGTTAGCAGAGTCCTTTACACAGCTCACTACTAATGTTGAGCTTACTGCTGACCGCATGAACCGTGTTAAGTTCAGGGACAACTTCGAAAGATTCATTGCAAATGTTAGGGGATTTCTACTTGTTAAGTAGAATGCACAGTAAATTCAGTTTAAGTGTAAATATTTTCATTAAATTATGGAAGCCCATGACTTAGGTAAGTTGATTTCATGTTAAATTTGATTTAATAATGAAAGAAAATCTTTCCTTTAAAATTCTGAATTTTCTAGTGCTGTGATGTACCACAAGTAAACAGTGTAATAATGAGCTTCAAAAATAATGTGTATATAGCATAGCAAGTATTCACATGTGGTACTATTATTTATAAGGTCACATATAGCTTTGTGAGGCTTAGATACCTTCTGAATAGTCCAACTTTTTGTCCCATGCAGAAGCGTGCAGGGTCTTATATAATTTAACGTCTGTCCCTATAAAAGATTGTAGCTAAATACTTCCTGTGAGTAAATTGTTGTTGAAAAAACTAAGGTAAACCAAGAGGAAATTGAAATTTGAGGGCTCGTGGTGAGTGTTTCTTTGTTGCAACAAGACTTCTACCACTGAATGTTTAATGGATGGATTAGATTGGAGTGTACACTGTATTCAATTTTTTTTCACTTGGGACCTGCCTAAATTTTGTTTGGGCTCTGCTTCTACTCCAACCCTGCCAGACTCGATTTAAAGCCACAGGTAACATTGTAATATCTGTGCTGTACACGAAGTAAGATAGCAGCACCATTTTTTGCCTTAAAGTGTCGGTGATTCTTATTTTTTATTTATTTTTTTCTGTGGACATTATGATGTGTATCACAACCTAGCTAGGTATTGACACAATGTTCAATAGAGGATTCTTTATTCAAATATTATAAGACGTGAATGGTTACCTATGATCAAGGAATTATTTGGTCCCTTAAAATTTTATTAGGCACACATTTATCTTTTACACATTATTTCACTATTAATTGCACTCTCCTGCCACTCAGGGTCACCCATAAATTTGATGAATGGCCTGAGTGTAAAATAAATAACAAGAAGAATACTGTACAGTAATGAAACTGAGCAAATAAGCTGTATGCATTAAACCCAATTTTGACACCTTAACCCTGAAAATGCCTTATGTGAATTTCAGCAAGTGATTATGTGTTGAATCCAAAGCAAAGCGTTAGGCAAACGAATTTTTATATTTTATAAATTTTATATCTTATTGCTTTGTTTTTAAATTACAAAAACTCAAAATATTAATTGTCTTACAGTACAGCTAAAGATGCTAATAATATTATGGTATATACAGGTATAGATGGTGATATAAGCATCATGCAAGTGATAACTGCTTTTCTTGTTTGATACCTAGACCAACAAACAGTAATTTTCTTCACATCTTAATAAATTAAGTACTACTGTGTCACTTGAATGTGTCAAGATACTCAGTTTTTTTATGCACTACCGACTTTTTATACATGAATACTGTAATACAGGTGGCCCTTACTTTATGTGACACCCCCCTCCCCTGCTTCATAGAGGGGCGAGTATATATGCACCAGAAGGTTGCTTTAATAACATTGCATTAGTAACGGTAATGGAAACTCCATGCTCTACAATGTGAGATGAGGGTAGTATAAATTCACACACAACACTGGACAATGGGAGAGTGAGTGAAGGAACTCAGTTGCATAACTTTGAATATTCACACAAAGCAAAATCACATTAAATGATGCCACATAAATTCAGGGCCACCTGTACAGAGAGATACAGTATTTTCATATTTACATAATAAAAATGGAATACCTTTACAGTATTAAATAAGAGTTTATGCTTTCATTGCCTAAAGGCTGGTTGTTTGAAATATTGATAATTTGTGCTAATGATAGCATTAGAACATAAAGATGCCCAAGCTCAAGTACTCTTAGGCATACAATGTACAGATGGGCATAATATGAACCGAGTGGGGTTTTTTGTGGGGGGGGGAACCTAACCCATTCTTATATCGAGGGATACCTGTAATGCACTTTGGTTCGATCTCTCATGTTAGCCCATAACAAATGGCTTACTCTGATAATGTTTTTTCATGCATCAGAATCACTTGGCATAAAACAAAATAAATTAAAATGTAAAATGCATGTAATTTTGTATGAGTTGCAACACTCCTGTACATCACAGTGACCAATTTTATTCTTATTTTTCTGAAAGTACCTAATTCATATCCTATTTTCATGTCTGTTGACCAGTAACAGGACTTACTTTTATAAATTGTGAAGAAGAATTGCATATGCATTAAGCATGGTCACATTTTGTGGGAATGGACTATTGCACAATTTAGTTTTGTGCTGTAAGACAAAAAATTACCTTAGTAAAGTATCTTGAGAGTTCAGCAATTTTTAGTTCCTCAGTCCATTCTACCTGTTTTCCCAAATATACACTTTTGTATTTTATGAATGTGCTGGAATGAAAACCCGTTATGGGGAACTATATAATTCGGTAGTCCTCAGGATGTTCCTCCTTTATCAGGGCACAATGATTCATATCTTATCCCTTGGTTACCCATTTTAGTTCATGTTTCAGGAGAAGATAGAGTAAATCATATTACTTATACAAAATATTTTAGCTTGTATAGAATCTAATTATAATTTCAGTTCCAATTAATATTTAGTGTAACCAAACAGCAGTGCTTCAATAATCTACAGAAGATTCCTGTGTAGATTACTCTCTAATGCAAATTAAGCTTGTGTCTTATAAAACCATTTCTAAAAGAATGTTGGCATCCAACTAGGGGAAAAGAAATTAATGAATACAAGAACTTTGCATATTAGGGGGACCCGTTCTCAAGTATACCATTTAAGATAAGTTTTGCCGGGTTTGTATGCCAACCTTTTGATTTTATGTTCTTAATGGTAGCATTTGAGGAAGACAAATAGTTGCCTACTTTTTATAGAAAATGGACATTACAATCAGACAGTGAAAATATTGTATTTGCCAGTGTATTAGTTTGCTTCCAAAGCTAAACAAAAATCCCCCAAACTAGGAGCTGTCTAATCTATCAAGTAAATAATATGAACCTTAAATTCCATGTAAATTTGAGATGAAAGATATCAAAGTTAATGAAGATGAATTATCGCTGGTGTAAGTTGTCACTATTTTGAATCCTCTTTTTCAATGTCTATAATCTATTTATACCGTAGTTTATATGTAGTTTGAACCAATGCTAAAGCCTTGAACTTGAAGCCAACTATATATTTCATTCTTTTTGCTTGGGGTGCTGTGAGAAGATTTTGAGAGTCAATCTGGGACTAGGAGAATCATGATAAATCTGGAGCATGGCCATTTAAAGTGTCTGGAAGGAGCCTTTTAAAGGGGATAGAAGACAGTAACTTTAAATCACAGTTGCCTCCAATTAGTTATAAGGAAGGAAGAGTTCCTTAGGCCTAACCCTGAGTTAGGTAAAGTTACTGGTAGGTGACCTAACCCAGGTCAATTCAGATCAGCTTGCATCATTGTGCTGCATCCCATGTTAACATATTAAAGTTTTTTTTATTAACAGCATATAAAATAACATTGCTCAGACAATGATCCTTGAGTCAATTAATGGTTAGTGGAAGTATATCCCTAAACATGAGTTTTGAGATAAAAAGTTGGGGTTGACTTATGCACTAGGTCTACTTGCACACTGGCAAATATGATACAGCACCAACTACTGTATTCATTATTTTGGTCATATCACAGAGTACATCATGTATATTGCATCAGGGTAGGAAAAACATGTGTTGTCTGTTTTCTTTCTGTGTAAGATTTAAATGTTTCCTGGACTCAGCATGAAAATATAGAATATAAGCTAAAAAGTTTAGGGAAACGTGAAAATCCTAATATGTTAACTTAGTTCCTAAACTCATGTAGGACCAGGATTCAACAAATGGCTGTGTTATTCAAAACTCTTGAACTTGTCCATTAGTTCCATTTTTCCTTTTTTCATTTATATTCAGTTCTCACAATTATTACATCCATTTTGATTTTTGTGATGTTCTTGTACATAGAATTTTTTAAAACAAATACGTACTGTCATGCATTTTAGAAAGTAACATAAGTGTTCCTACCTATTACTGTACATTTTATCTTGAATTGTAGGATAACTTGTTATTATTATGGTTATATTACCACCTTGTATCTTTATTACCAACAGTCAAAAATACCCACACAATAAAACACAGTAGAATTTCCCTCTGCTCTTAAGTGTTCTTTTTTTTGTGGTGTTAGTACAGTTACATGATCACTCTTTACAACTTGAATTGCCTTTTATCCAAATAAGTTACTCTTTTATCTTAGTCAGATATGTAGCAAGCTTGTTACACATAATGTATTTGTTTGTATAATCAGAGTTACTTTACTTTAAAGGAAATATTTCTCGTATCTACATGAAAATATTAAAATTTTATTAAAATCATATTGTATTTGTACTTATACAGGCTTTGCAAAAATGAAATTTAACTTAAGAATTTGGATGGGGTAGTGATCATATTCCACCAAGTATGTTAATACTTTGCAAAGTTCTTTTCATAGCTATGATGGTAATGAATGTAAGAACTGTACTGGAACTATAAATATTCATCTAAATGATTACTTACAGAGAATTTCATGGGCATGAAAGGTAGTAAGAAGGCAGTAGTTTGTGTATTTAACATTACCTACTTGTACAAACTTAAGGTGTTAACAATTTTGAGGATGCTTTGCCTACTCCATGTTGCTGAGCCAAAGATATAATGCAATTTTAATTCTTTGAAAAACCTGTTGCAGTTATGAATTGCCAGATAGTAAATATGTCATTCCAATAAAGTTTGTATTAATATAATTTCCTAAATGTATCCTTCTAGTGTGAGAATACATGAATATTATATCCAAACAATTATGCTGTAGTCATCTTGTTAATTAAAAATACCCTGACAGCAGCAGGTTTTCTCTAAGTTTGACAATTGCTCACTGTTTCGTCACAATTAGTCCTATGCTGTTGGTGTCGTACAGTCAGGGAAAGGTGTTTCTATACCCCGTGTTACCCCCGGTCAAGATGCGTATCATGCATGAATCCATATCCATATATGACTGCAAATGATGACCTAAAGTGCGATCCAAGAGACATAAGTCGAATCCCCACTCATCTCTATTGTGGATATAGAATCCCCTTTCCCTGAGTGTACAAGTGATTTTTTTATGCACTTACCCATGAAAATAACATGTTTAAGAAAAGTAGTCGTGCAGATTTGTTTTTCTGCTTAGTATAGAAAATAGTTTCATGCAGAAGTCTTTTTTATTTTATTTTTTTCTGCTTAGTAAAGTGCTTTGCTTTTTAGGGTCAAGATTTGTATGTTTACTGCCCCTAGACACTGGTCTTCACTATTTTTATATATTTTTACCTTTGTGTATAAGGAAAGCACTGTAGGATTTTATTTTTCACTGTGATCATTGTGAGAAAAGATTTAATATTAGTACAAGTATCTGCTCTCCATCTCTCTAAGATTTAACTGATGATGTGAGGTCATACCCAGTCATGAGGTTGTGTCAGCTGCAAGGAGAATTAGACGATGATGAACAAACTTTTATTTTCTTATGGATGTTCATGGAAATTGAGACCCTAATTTTTTGGCATGTTTATTAAAGTGTTTAGTTTTATATGTCTAAAAGGTTTTAATTTAATTTTGAAAATTGTATATTTGTTAAAGTGAGTTCTGAGGCAAATATTTCATTTGAGATTCTGCATGTAGTACTAGTTGCAGATATACAACTCAAGGCTGTGATTGATTCTGTCAGGAAATTGTGAGTAATACAGACATTATGATCAAAACACCTATAGTACTGTATATTTATATCATGCCTCCTACTGCATCCAGACCAGGAAAATGTATGCAGGATGCCTATATATACATCAGATATCAACCATTTCCACACTAACAGGTGTCTTAGATATTACACCAGTACTTGAAATATTGCCACAGAAATCTGCATAATGGTTTGGCTGTCATATTTGTGGACTTACTTTCTTGTATTACAAAATGAAAAAGTGAGGGTAAATATATAAAAAGTTAAAAGGTAGAAAAGATTAGTTTGAAGATATTTCAGCAGTAGAAGGAAAAGGAAAGAATGGAATGAATCTGAGCACTACGGGAATTAAGAATACGTTACAAATGATAATCTTATGAAGAAATATGAATTAAAAATAAAGAATCAGCGTTGATTTCACAGATGAGCAAGGCAAACAGTCCTGTACATGGTATAGTTTAAATTTCATGTAACATTCTGTTTTTAAAATTACTGTAAATGTAATTTGGTGCAATGAAGCCTTGAGAGTTATGAAAATTTTGTCTAACCCAAAATAGCTTTATCAAATTCCTTTTCTCATTTCTTTAACCTAAATTTGGCTTGCAAATTTACATATTAAAAGTTATTGATTTATTTGGTAAAACTTTATTAATAGAAGTCACAGTAGGTACACAATTATTGAAATTGTTAGTGCTTTAAAGGAAATTTTATTTTTTTACCTTTGGATAGGTTAGATTACCCTCATATATGGACTCTTCATAATCATAAATATATGATTCACTTGGTGCCCTGATTAGATAGCTACCAATGCTACTCTGTGGGTAGATATTGTAACCTTGACTAAAAGGTTGTATATTATAAGCTGTGCACAATAAGAATTAAAGGTCTGTAATTTTAGAGCTTTTTTCTATCAATGTTTGTTGAAATACAGTATACTAAAAGTCTTAACAATACATCTGCACTGATCTATTTTTAACAAACCCAAAATGTTACAATGAGAACAGAGCATTTTCTTATGCTGATGACTTAAGAGTTTTTTATTAAAGGAGATGTAGCATTTTTTTTACGTGGTTGCTTTGTTTAGTTTTCGAGTGTCATTTAGATATCGACAGTTCTTTCAGTTTGTAATATAAATTAAGTTGTGCCAACTAAAATGACAAGCTAACTCAGTAAATTAGTGATGGTATTTAGGAATACTACACAATGAAGAGAAATGAAAATATTAAGATATGTCCTTGCATGTCTGCAGATCGGTGTTTCATACAACGCAATTTATCTGGTTGTGACAATCCAAAAAACCGTCCTTCTCTCCATTTCTTCTTTGCTAATTATTGTTAATGGTGTGGCCTCCAATATAAGCTTTAGTACAGTATTTATTCTTGCAGAGGTAGAATTAGGTAGAGCAAAGGGCATTATTTTACCCTTTCATGTTATATATTGAAGCTTTATTCTATCTTTGTTTGTGAGTGATAGTTTCTCTCTAATATTTGCACATTAATAGGCGTAATTTGGCCCTTGAATGACTTGTAAAACATGACTTTTATTGATCAATGGTTTTGTTTATACTGTAAACACTGAAAATTGCATGGTTTTGTGTGGGAAACCACAATATAAGCTTGTACAAAGTCATAAATATTGAGAAACATTGTTAATTTGTATGTGCAAAAATGTAAGTACAGTACATATATACAGTACTCCCAGACCATGCTTTGTGCCATTTTGAGACAGTCAGAAGAAAGTGAAAAATATGTGAATAAGTGAAAATTTATTTTATTTTTTATGGTATTATATACAGTATAGTGCAGTTGTAAGATTTTGAAATAATACAACATAAATTTTATGTATCTTTTTATAATAATAATGTACAGCGAGTTCAGAATATATATCAATTCTTATGTCTGTTTATCTTGAATAACTTGAATTATACTTGTAAATGTAAGTGTTGAAGAACACACAAAAAAACCTCTTTTATGAGTTTTTGTTATCTTTTGTCCAAATAGTTTCTTAATCTTATAGTTTGTGATGAGAAATATATTTATTTTTCTACATCGTTCATTACAATAGAAAATTTAATCACTAAACTTGGAATGAATTCAGATGTCACTTATCAACCAACAAAGGAGCTAATTTGAATACTGTACTGTATTTAATTTACCACTCCTGGATTTATAAGGTACAGTACTGTACAGTATAGATGTTTTGAAGTACAGTCACCTCGCAATTTACACGGATATTACGGCATTTGCATGTTTTTTAAATAACACTACTACTGTATTAAATTATTACCTATTTTTAAAATAACAGACAGCTTTTTTTAAATAACACAATTTTGAAAAGAACACCATGCAGCGTAGATCAGAACCTCATTGCTTTCCTACTTTACCCAAAAGGAAAAAGTAACATCACTCGAACCTCAGCCATTGACATCTGGCTTCTTGAAAGCTCCCACTCCCCCCCCCTCTGCCATCACCTGCTCTGTCATCTGATTCAGATGACTCCCTCCCCCAGTAACCTCCACCTCTCCAGCACCACCAATAGGTTTGGTTCTATTATTGTATTACAGTATTATTATTATTATTGTGGTATTTTGTTATTGTTTTTGTAAATAAAACATATTGAAGGAAATAGATAAACAAATTACAGTTTTTAAGGAGCGTCTCCCCTAACCCCTGCCATTTTCTTTATTTATTATGAAATAAATAAGTTTGATCTACATGGCCATTCTCAAGAACGTAACTACCATGTAAATTGAGAGATGACTTTACGGTACTTCTTCTAAATTTCCTCATTCTGAGTTATAAATTATTTTTATCTTCATTTACACTAGAGGAATTGAAGTATATCATTTTGTTTGCAGAACTTCTTTCATGTTAAGTCCTTGGTCTTGAATCTCATTATTGTAATTCAAATATTAATTTTGAGTTACAGGGTATTTGTGTATATTAATCAACTGAGGAACAGTATATCAGAATACATTTACTGTATATACTGTACAGTAAATTTTAGTAGTACTGTACACTACCATACATTTAATTTTAGTAGTACTGTACAGTACTATTCTGCACTTGTTTTGGATAACAATGAAAAACACTAAGGTCTGATGACTTGTATTTAACATTTTCAATACTTTAATGATAAAGCACATTATTTAACATTTATTCCCCAAATAAATATGATGTAAAAATATACAGTATATATATTTTTTTTAATAACTGTTTGTGCCCGCCTTTTCAAATTTAACATGGCTTGATACAAAAAAGGAATGTTCCATCTGTTCAACTGTAACTAAATTATGTAATTTTGTGTAATTTAGCCAGTTCAACATTTGATTTTAAAAATGAATTTCTGGTTCATTGAATTTGAACAATGGGTTTAAGATTATGCATTTCATAGTTTTATATTGAGCTCAGTTCATTAACATATCCCTATGAATTTGATGCTTTAAAATATTCTAATTATTAATAAAAGAATCTGATTTAAAGTTTCATTGCCATCCTTAAAAGTGACCTTAAATCTTTCAGCTCTGGCAGGGTGAATAACATCTCGGTCTTACTTGCTTGTGTGAGCCCAGACTTTTATCTCGCATTTAACTTGAGTGTCAGGCTTTCTGTTTACCCAGTAAGTTAATTTACTTAGTATCTACCTAGTAAGTTTATGTATTCATGCTAAGTACTATACATACAAGAGTAAGTCATTTTAAGTTCACAAAAATCTTAGACTGGCCTTACACTGTTTCATTCATACTCACTGGCTCTATATTGTCCCTGTATGGGCATAGCTTCCTTAATAGTGGTTCAGTGACCAAAGCCAAGTTAAGGAAATTAGGTAAACAGTCAAGGGGGTTGGAGTTTGCATTGCATCAATGCTGTTGCTTACATTTGCAATTTTTTTTTCCATTAACGCTCTAGTTTAATTGTGCTGACTTCATAAAATTCTATTTTCCTTCTCTTTCACAAGACCAGTATAACTGATGATGTATTTGTATTTTTTTTCCAATTAATTTAATATAACCTGCATTTTTTAGTACTTTGCATATAATGATAATTTGGTGTAGTTGGTACATGATTCTTGTTTCATCCTATTTAATATGAAACACTTTCTTGTGAATATGAATTGTAAGAATTTAAAAAACTCTGAAATGTATTTGAGCATTGGCATCAGATCACAAAGGTTTTGCTTATACTGTATTGAATTGTCAAATGAATAAGGAATTTTGAAACAGTAAATTTTTGGATATTAAGGTTACATAAGTGATTTATGCAACATGTAAACAAAAAAAAATAATTCCAGACAATATTTTCTCCAGGCATTTTGGTTAAGAAGGCAATGAAGAAAAAATTATGATTGGTGTGTCTTCAGAAACTTGTAGTGTACTGTATAGTTGTTAGAAAAGGCTAGGAAGGCACAGTATGCCTGTATCAAGGTATTATGGCATATGGATGAGATTGCATCAGTTTATATATATATATATATATATATATATATATATATATATATATATATATATATATATATATATATATATATATATATATTTATTTATTTATTTTTATTTATTTTTACTTTTATTTTTACTTTTATTTTTTTTCTCTTGGTGAAATTTTTTATTGGGAATCCTGTCCAACTACCCCATACAAACAAGAACTGTGCTACATTATATTGGGGAAGATTCTGCTTGCACTTCCCTGCCTTACATGCATTTTAGGGCTAATTTGGTGTTTAAAATTAGACTATTGCTACTTAACATTTGTGCTTCAATAAATGTATTTACACATCAATTAATACTTAATGAATTATATTAATACAGTAAAACCGTCTTAATCCGGATTGGCAAATCACTCTGGACTAATTTCTGTTAATCCAGATTGAGTGCGGATTAACATGAAATAGTCCGGATCTGCCCACATGGTGGTAAAAATAAATAAACACTTGGAATCACTTAACCTGCAGTATAATATATATATAATTCTTGGACATAGAGTGTTTACCACAAAGTTGGTGATGCTGTTCATATTTGATTTTTTCCCATGATCTTCCAAGCTATACTTCTTTTTGGCTTCCTTTTGAAGTTGTCTTACCCTTTGGAAGCCATGGTAATTAGTCCACAAAGTCACAAATAGTCCACAGGAGTTAAGAGATGCACACATGAGGCCTGTAGCAGCAGGTCTGGGCTTTTAAATGAAGCAGTTGGGAGCTGCCGTTCATGAGTGCCAGATGGCAATCCAAATTTTTCTCGGTTAATCCAGACTTCCATATTGTATACTAACTCCCATATTGTATACTAACTCCCCTCCAGATACAGTATTGCTTTATCTGGAAATTCGCTTAATATGAACTGGATTTCTCCCCGGTTAGTTTGGATCAAGAGGGTTTTACTGTACAGTATTTATTACATAAGTAGAGCTAATTTCTTATTTGAGATATTTAACTGAAACATCAGCCCATTCATTTTGGTAACGATATTCAGGCTAAAGCTGAAAAGTTTTTCTTTTTACGTTGTTTAAATATATACAGGTATTAAACAATGCGAGGTTCTGGCTATCACTGAAAGTGATGGAAATCCGTCATCATATGCAAGTGAAAGATTATAATGAACATAACCAAAAGAGTAATAAATGTTAATGAAAGAGTTCAATAATGTGAAGCAGAAAGTTTGTCATGAACGCAAATAAAGGCAAAGTAGTTTAACATGACTTATCTGGGTTCTGAATGATGATGGATAATTAAAGGATCAAAATATGGAGAGGTTCCAGGAATTTAGGATGTATTTTCCTTTTGCATATTATGGTTAGGTAGAAAATTGGAAGATATAATTTAAGTGTCTGGTCATAGGCATGCAAATTACAGGAACCAGAAGATCAGTAACAAAATAAAAAGTAATGATCATAATTTGCAACTCTCTCCTCCATGAATATAGATATTATTGAGCATTAGTTACCATACTTGGCTCCAAAAATTTTGGTACAGTACAGTATATATGTATCATTACTGTATAAGTACATGTAAGTTAACAAACTTGTGCAATGATGTGTTGAAGTGTTATCATTATGATCTCAGGTGAATGTAAAAGATAATACAATTTCATAGAGTGGCAGAAGGAAAATTAACATTGAGTACTTTTAACAGTTGAAAAACCAAACTGGACATCAATATAGAAATACAGAAAAGCATATACTGTAAATATATATATATATATATATATATATATATATATATATATATATATATATATATATTTTTTCAAGTAAATCATTTCGGGTACCATTAATTTTCAGTATTGTATAGTATTCTGCAAATTTTATTAATGGTGTTACTACATATAACTTGAAGTTCTGATATTATTATTTAATGTTTTTAAATATGGAAGGGCATGTCCTTGCACTCTGCATTAGCACTAATCTTTTGGCATTCCAGTTTCTTTTTATACATATGTTTACATTTTCATCAAATTTAGGTATATAGCATAATCTTCACTATAAAAATTGCACTTTGTAAGGAAAAATGACTGTATGCCTCACACTTGAGAGGGTCATCTGTATCTTTGAAATAATAAAACTTAGAATTTAATGGAAGAGAGAACCCTAACTGGGACTTAGCCTGGTGCCAGTGCCTGGTGCTTAGTCCTGCATTGTGATATTGTGTAGCTGTACCAGTGTTAACAAAGCAGTCTCATACTTATGTTTCTACTTCTTTTCTATTAAATATCTTTGAAAGATTATCTTTTCTTTAAACCTTATCTGTTAGCAAATCCTCATATTCATTATATACCTGATTTGCTGGAGTTATTTTATAAATATCAGAAATATATACAGTATACTGTAAATATATATTTTTTAAAAATACAGATGGAGTCACTACCAAGATCAGACTTTACCGAGAACAAATTCCTGCTTAAAAGTCATGTACATTAATATCTACACGTTCGTTGATAAGAGAGAGGAGTTTGAAACACTACTGAAGGTACAGCAACCCGATATAGCAGGTGTTGTAAAACTGTTATACAAGATAAGAAGAATTGACCCAGAAGACTGTGAGTTCAATGTAGTAAATGGATATGACTCGCTTACAAACCTTTCTCAAGCAACTTGCAAGAGGGACGTGGTTATCTATGCTAGGGAACACCTTAGAACCAGCCAGGTGAGGAAATGGGGAGGATGTTTTTGAAGAATCAAACTGGTGTAAAATTAAATTAAAAGGAAAAAACTTATTGTCGGGTGTATCTACAGACACCAAAACTGTAGCTTATTAAACCAAAGGAACCTAAGAGCCAGTAAAGTGAACCATTTGATCGATAAATATATACCCAAGACCATATCCAGTGTCTCTAGGAATACAAGGAGACTGCTACACATGAACCATGCGGCGGTCGACAAAGTTAAGAAGAAAACTCAGAAATTCCAGACGTGGGTTAGGACAAAGGATGAGCAGAACAAAAGGATGTATACCAGATCTAGGAACCAAGCAAAGTCAGTGTGTAGAAGGGCTGAAAAAGCTCCAGAGGCAGATTGTGAGCGAGGTCAAGTCAACTTTACTTTTATCCTCTTCACCACTGATCGGCTCGTTAACCGCTTGGGCGATCGGTCACGTCTTATGCACTGTTGGCAAGTACTAAGCATGCACCGGCTCCTGAATGTACCTGAACCCGCTCCAGTGTTGGTCAAGTCTTGTCTTGAAGAGCTCACACTCTGTGCAGTCACAACACTTTCTGGTAGATTGTTCCAAGAGTTCACAACTCTCTCTCCGAAAAAGTTTGCCCTCACAGTTTTCTGGACTTGTGGCTTCTTCAATCTTGTGTGGATAAGGAAGAAAGCGGTCCTAGTGTTGGGTGGATATATTTTCATCCTGTTCACTATCTCTGCGATGCATTGTAGAGAGAAAAGCGGCTGAATGTATTTTCAGTCGGTAAGTGATGCTGGGCTTATATTTATGCCCAAAAGATCATGATTGGACAGCCATAATTTCAAGAATCGGTTATTGATTAATTTCAATAGAAAGAATTGCAAATAAACATGTGAAATGCTGTCTTTTATTTTTATCTTGAGTTAACTAGTTTTTTTAATAATTTACTGTGATTTTTTATATAAACATTTGAGACAATAATTTTGTTGTTGATTTTTACTTTCAATACTTGAGCACTTTAAGAATGAGATACTGTGGGGTATGGGATGTTTGGGTTCACACTCAGGATGGGATGGAGAAAGGAAACTCACAATGTGCTCTCTGTATACATGTTGTACTGGATGTACAATGCAGCTTGGTGCTGGGAAGTGGCAGCGTGGTTACAAGCGTGATGTAGAGAGAGCTGGTTGGTGAGGGTGCTCAGAGGAGGACCAGCTTGTGGGTCGCCATGCTCTCCGGCGGGAGCGAGGGCCGCCAAGCAGCGGCGGAGGAGGAGGAGGTGTTGCTGGCTGGTTGGTGTAGGTAGAAAAGAGACAGGTCACCACGAGGTCAGGTCTTTTATAGCGGAGGTAGGCGTGGGTAGATAGTCGATCCCCGCTCCGTGGGCGGCGCTGGTTGACCTAGACCACGAGGCATACATGGGAATTCGTGGGGTCGACTACTCAGCGACAAACAGCGCTTGTAGGGGAGAAATCCACTACAATACTTGTTTTTTTACTTCTACTTGAGTACATTGAACTTTGGATGATTTTACTTTACTTGAGTAACATTTTGACAATGTAAGAATACTTTTACTTAAGTAAGAAAGTCCGGTACTTTTTACAACTCTGTGCAGGACTAATGAAAATCGCCAGCTTTTGCATAAGGTCCTTAGATTTCTAACATACAATACTGTATTTTCAACTCTGTTAAAGATATTCAATACAGACGTCCAGCATCACATAATGTTTTCTAATTTTATAAAATACAGTAAAGGCACCAACATGGTGGATGGGCTGCCGATGCAATAATAAGAAGAACATAAGAAAATAAGGAGTCTGCAATAGGCCGGTTGGCCTGTGCATGGCAGCTCCTGTCGAGAGTTACTACAACTCTCTATCATCCATGAATCTATCTAGCCTCCTTTTGAAACTTTCCAGAGTTCCCGCACTTACTACAAAGTTGCTAAGCTTGTTCCACTCGTCCACCACCCTATTTGTGAACCAGTTTCTTCCTATCTCCCTCCTAAACCCAAACTTATCCAACTTGAATCCGTTGCTCCGAGTCCTATCCTGCTCGGATATTATAAGAACTTTATCTATATCCCCTTTATTGATTCCTTTCACCCACTTAAATACTTCTATCATATCTCCCCGCACTCTTCGTCTTTCCAGGGAATGCAAGTTAAGTTTCTTTAACCTATCCTGATATGGAAGGTTTCTAAGTCCCTGAATCATTTTCGTCATTCTTCGCTGCACCGACTCTAGTGAATTTATATCCATTCTATAATAGGGGCACCAGAAATGAACCGCATGATCGAGGTGCGGCCTGACTAGCGCAAGATATAGTTGCAATAAGACCACTGCACTCTTGTTACTTACACTTCTAGATATAAAACCCAATACTCTGTTTGCCTTATTTCGAACATTAACGCACTGTTTTCTAGGCCGTAGGTCCGGGCTTACAAGTACCCCTAGGTCTCTTTCACAAGTCGACTTCTCTAGGTTGATGTTGTTGAGGCTGTATACATTATAAGTATTTGTTCTTCTAATATTAAGTACGCTGCACTTGCTGGTGTTGAATTTCATTTGCCATTTTTCAGACCACCCCTGCAGTATATTTAGATCCTCCTGTAATGCATTTGCATCCTGCCCTGAATTAATTTGCCGCCCTATTTTGGTGTCATCCGCAAACTTGCTTATGTCACTGCTGATCCCAGTATCTAAATCGTTTATGTAGATTATGAACAAGAGTGGGCCTAGTACTGACCCCTGGGGAACCCCACTGGTTACACGGCCCCACACAGATTTAACACCATCTACGCTGACCTCTGTGTTCTATTGGTGAGCCATGATTTTATCCAATTTAAAACTTTCCCCTCGATACCATGAGCCTTAATTTTTCTCAGAAGCCTCTGATGCGGTACTCTGTCAAATGCTTTGCTTAAGTCTAAGTAAATAACATCGTAATTTTCGTCATTATCTACTACCTCGAAGACTTTCCTTAAAAACGTTAGCAGATTTGTTAGACAGACAAGATTTTCCCTTTGTAAACAATAAGAAATAAATCAATTTCGAAATTTTATAATGCCCAAATTTACTGTAAAATACTTTATTATTTTATTTATTAATATTATTTATTATGCACCTTTTATATATTATATTTAATTGGGTGATTTAGTGAGATAGAGATTAAAGACAGTAGGCCCGGGTAGGGTAGGGACTCGGGATGTGCCATGTGGTGTTTACTGTGTGAGGAGGCGGTGTGGTCCAGCTGATGCCACACGAGGCGGTCTGACTGTTTGTTCTATAAGATCATAACCCAGTCACTGCTGGCAGACTGGCACCACATGTGATTTGATTGTCTCTCTGGGGAGGTAACCAACTACCGAACATCACAATGGCTATGCTCGCAGAACCACGCAGGAGACAGAAATGGTCACTTAATCCCAGAGGAGCAGATTGGGTTAATGGTAAAGACAGTGTTGTGTATTGATTGATTGATATGTAATTACACTGGGTTTTGTGGGAGCTTTCCTCCTTGGCCTTCGTGCTACTACACTAGGAACTTAGCCCATGGGTAATATTAGGTAGAATCACTGGACCACAATGGTTATTCTTATTCACTTGTAAGTTGTGTCATACTCAAGAGTGTTATTATATAGACAGTGGATATTTTACCGTGACTGGCTAAGTTCCTACTAATGCTAGTTTACCGTGAGTATGTTCTGATTGGCGACGTAATCGTCCATTTCCGGAGAGCATTACTGTATATGACCGTAACTCATTTGGCATTTATTTCCCCATGAATCGATCGTTGTGTAGCTATAAACGTTCCTAACCAGAAGTTGTTCGATTTTGCTCATTTTTTTACATGTTCTTATTATCATAGAAGATGCAACATTTACTTGAATCTAATAGAACATGACCTAACCAACCAAAGAAACCTACCTAACTTCCTAGCCAGAGGGCAGACCTCTGTCATATTAAACAGAAAGTATTTAGCCTATCAAAGTGCACTCACAGCAAAATGGTGTTAGTAGGAACTTAGCCGCTAACGGCAGAATATCCACTGCCAATTATTAACGACTGACCTGCCGGAGATTTTTCACTGAAAACGATTATAAAAAAGCAGCAATTTTACTGTGTTTTATAGTGGACACTGTTGTAGTTTGTGCAAATATATATAATTTTTACCTTGCTTAATCTTAGTTCATAAGCAGTGGATATTTTGCCCGGCCTGGTTAAATTCCAACTAAAGCTATGAAACAACCTTGTAAAGGAATGCTAACACAGTTTTATCCTGGGACGATCACAATTACATAAGGTACTAGATGTTTTGACTCAAATTCAAGAACAAGGCAGAAATATCGACAATATATACCTAGATTTTGCCATGAAAGGCTGAGAGTGAAACTGGAGGGGTATGGGATTCGGGGAAGTGTTCTAGCGTGGATCAGAGACTTTCTTTGCGATTGCTAGCAGTGCAGTGATTAATGACACAAAATCGTTGTGTGTACCCGTGACAAGCGGGCCGGCTGTTGTTTGTTTGCTTCATTCATGACATGGCAGAAGCTGTACACTCCTCCATACAAATGTTTGCAGACGATGCCAAATTATTTTGGGAAATTAAGAATCAAACAGACTGTGAAGAGCAACAGAAGACCTCTGTGAGCTTCAAGAATGGTAGAAGAAATGGCTGCTAAGATTCCATGTCACGAAGTGCCAAAAGGATGCACCTGGGTTGCACCAACAGTAAGGAGGCATATCACATATCCCAACAGGACGAGGAGACTGCATTAAATGAGACTGAATGTGAAAATGACCTGGGTGTGTATCAGGCAACAAAACTAGTAGATCTTATAAGAACGTCATTTAAATATGTGAATGGTCCATCGCTCGTCACGATCTTCAAGAGTGAGGTGCTTCCCCGTCTGGTCCCCGAGGTATGCTAGAGACTGTCAATTGATTGAAAATGTCCAAAGGATGACCACCAGACTGGTGCCTGCTGTACAGAACCTGAGTTACTCAGAGAGATTGGAGCGCCTGTAACTACCCAGCTTATACTACAGATGGGCGAGAGGCAATCTATTCGAAGTGTATAAACATCTTGGGGCACTACTTGGTCGAATGTACATATCTGGAGCTGGCGGATGTCTGCCCCACAAGAGGTCACAGCACAAGGTTGAAGAAGCCACAAGTCCAGAAAATTGTGAGGGCAAACTTTTTTGGAGTGAAAATTGTGAGCTCTTGGAACAATCTGCCAGAGAGTGTTGTGATGGCAACGAGTGTGAGCTGTTTCAAGATCAGACTGACCAACTCTGTAGCAGGTTCAGATATATTCAGGAGCCATGCCTAAGTATTTGCCAACAGTGCATATCAGAGACGTGACCAAGCGGCTAACGAGCCGATCAGTGGCAACGAGGATAAAAGTAAAAGCATGTAAAAGCAACCCAGGGATGCCTGTACTGTGTATCTTTCCTAGGTTGGCATTCCCAGAAAATACTTCCCAGTAGTCTGATATTGTGAGAATCTATTTTACACCCAAAATATATATATTTTTTTATAATGTGTATGCCATATATATTTAGTGGTCATTTAGATAAATTAATTATTTCAGATGACAACAAATTTGGCAAGAAGTTGATGGAGAAGATGGGTTGGTCAAAAGGCAAAGGCCTTGGACGAGAGGAACAGGGAGAGAGGGATCCAATCGCTGTCAAGTTTAAAGACAACAGCAAAGGTAATTTATATGTGAAGTGTTTTTGCCAAAGCAGTTGTTACAGTACTGAATTTTCTGTTGTCAGTTTATTGTATGCACCGTTTCCACTTATTTTTTGAAATGTTGTTTTACCGAGATACATTGTGAAATAGCATGCACCAAGCTTAAATTCAAAAGGTTTCAACAGAAAATATCATAAATCGGGGTTGGCAAAAACTTATTTTTTTTAGCCCAAAGCCATTGTTTTATTGTTTTTTGTTTTGTTTTTAACAAAACACATTGTTATTTTTTTAACAAACAAAAAAAGTTTTGTTTTCGTGTTTTAATGTTATGTGAGTGTTAATGAGTTTTAAATATTTTTTGCCCTTTGTATAACATTTTAATAGGCTATTAATCATAAACATTACATTCAGGATGATTTAGCTATTTTATAGTGGCTGTTTCTCATTCAATGTCGGAGACACAAAATCAGTTTTTGCTGGGTTCGACCCATCACCACCCATGAGTATGCTGATGTTGTGGCAAAAGCAGCTGCTTCTTGGCCTGGGTCACATCATTCTCCTCTACCTACCTCTGATATGAGGTTGGCAATGCAGGTGGGATTCTGTCAGCAAACAAGCTCAATGACATCCACCCTATTTTGGGTTCCTGGGGATATCAGGGACTGTCCTGCCACTGGGATTTTGGCCTTCCTCCACATTGGCCACACACGACTGATTCACGGTGTTTTAATGGAGAGGACGCTCCTCCCCATTGTGATGACTGCCTGGTCCCATTGATTGTTTGACACCTGGTGGAGTGCCCCAGTCCTAGAGTCCTTTGTAGGCACCTCTCCCAGTATCTGGTGGGACATGGGCTTTAATGTCTCTTTGGTGCTGGGGGAGGGAGTGGGTAGCATGGGAGGGGGGACATCCTCACCTTTGTGGAGGAAGCTGACCTTCTACACAAGTTTTCTGTTTTATCTATTAATGTTTAAATGGTTTTCAAAATTTTTTTATACTACTGTATTTTATGGCATATAGGATGCACCCCCCCATTTTAGCAAGGAGTATTTAAGAGAAAACTTTTGTGTGGATTTTCCTCCCATAGTCATAGTTTTCTTAAAATAATGTATACAGTGCCAGTAAATGTGAGGAATAAATAAAAATACCGATAAATAAATTACAACCAAAGATACTGTATTGCCAAACCAGTAAATAAAAACCAAATGAAAGTTTAACACAGTTGCCATTTGCATATACAGCTCCTCCCCGACTTACGACGGGGTTAGGGACCCAAATCCAGGTCGTAAGTCGGAAATGCTTAATTAATACATAGAAAATCTAAAATGGGTGTCTCTTTTTCTTCTCAGCACCACAAAACTCACTTTTAAGTTTGACAGCCATTTTAAAGGGAATTACAAACGAAAATTTTGTCTGTGTACTGACTTTGGGACTCGAAAATACGTATTTACACCAAATTTTGATACGACTGAGGCAGGTCGTAAGTGCGGGTGGTCGTAAGTCGAGTAGGTCGTAAGTCGGGGAGGAGCTGTACTGTACACTGCCAACAGTACTCCCTGTTTCACCATAGAAACAGAGACCAGCAAGGATGCTACCTCCACCGATTCCCGAGCAATGCTTCCCTCCCAACACGCCTCGCCTGCTGCCGCTACCCCACGGAGCCAGCTAACTCGTGTGCAAATAAATGTACAGTGGGGTATACTATAACGAACGGATCCTACTACGAATATTCCTATAACGAACGGTTTTACCTATAAAATTGAGAATGCTATAACGAACGAAACTCCTACAACGAACATTATTTAAAAATTTTTTTTTTTTTTACTAATTTATTGTTTTTTTATTACAAGCATTAATGATATTCTTTATTTCAGGGGTTTAGATGCATATTTATGCACTTTTTTACAATTTTTACAATTTTATATTATATTTTTCAGTGTTAAGTGGTTGTATTTGGCGGCCTGGAATGGATTAATCCTATAACGAACGAATGCTATAACGAACAAGGTTCTAGAACCAATTAGATTCGTTATAGCATACCCCACTGTATACTGTATTCCCTTTGTGTTTGCCCATATGACAATTATTTCTTTTACTTTTTTTACAATATGTATGAAGGATGGTGTATGCATGTAACTGAATAAAAAAGGAAGACAGTTACGTTTATCTACTTGAAATTACAAGATGGAAAACAACCATAACACCTCATAGCTTGGCCCAGTAGCCTGGTGGTTACAGTGACGGGTCTGACCTGGCTATAATGCCGCCAGCAATGTTAGCTGATGCAAATGTAAGAAGAAAGTTGTCTATATCTTCACTTGTATCAGGTATTTGTATATTTAAAAATAAATGTTGCAGGTATGGCATTAATAGATTGTAATGCTTGTAATAGTTTAGAAATGGTTACTGCCTAGCTAACTGAAGAGTTGGGTGTCTACCGTACAGACATAAATCTTCTCAGATTATCGTCATCAGTACAGGAGTTATAAATCAAGCTTTTATATTTACAATAATTAAATTTTAATTAATTAAAGATAATAATAATAATGTATTTAAGTAAGCAATAAAATTTTTAATTCTGGAGTTGGGTCAGGTAGAATTTAGACTACTGGAGACAGTAAATGGGAGATTCATTAGCTTATGGGAGACTGCAGTTTCACATTTAGGATTTTTTTAGCCATTTTTCAGACGAAAAAGTGCATCTTATATGCCATAAAATACAATATATATTATTTATGTTTTTTACCTTATATTATTTGATTTAACTCTTCTATAATTCGCCGGCATATGACCTAGGCTGTTGCTTTGTCAGGGATGTAATTACCACAATCAATCCATTAATCTCCAAGTGCCGTGCAAGTGGAGACGGGGCTTACGTCTCTTTTTGGTGCTGGTGGGGAGAGCGGGTAGTGTGGAAGGGGACATCTCCTTCATGGAGGAAGCCGGCTTTCCACACAAGCTTCGAGTTTTATCTCTTAATGTTTAAATGTTTTCATGAAAGTTCTATGCTATTTATTACTGTATTTCTGTTTTTCCATGCATTGTATGTTTTTAGCCTTCTGTGCTTTTGGTTTAATCCAGCATTGCCTTCTCCCTCCCCAGGTATTGGGTATAAGGGTCAAGATGATGAATGGATTAAGCACTATGAGGACTTTGAAAGTGTATTAGCTACACTTAATAGTGAACACAACAGTGCTGTCAATTCCAAGACCAATTCAGCATGTAACAGTTCTGCCAACAGTGATGAAGACTCACAGGAGAAGGAAGGGAAGTCTTTGGAAGCCAGATCAAAAGTTTCCAGAGCTCGAGTTCAGTAAGCAGATGAAGCTTTAATTATTTTATGTTGACATATAAGTATTAAGTTACTGGGTATAATTCTGTTGAGAAATTATCAGTGCTGAGTGTATTATATTGAAAAAAATCGTGTTTACTGTATTTCATTCCTTTATATTACAGTGGAATGAACTTTGGCACTTAAATGATCAGAGTCTTTAAGGCCCATTCACTAAACTGTATTTGTACTGTTCATTAAGCTTAGTTTCTGCCAAGTCAATTCACACCTTGATTAGTCTTTAAAATTTAAAAAAAGGCATCTCAACCTGCTTAAATAATTCTTCACATTATGGAGCATATAAGCACCACATTAGGTTAATGAGTCATCTCCTGATTAAACTCGTTGATCGCAGTTTCTATTATACAGACAAATCTTGGGTGCAAAAGTTCTATACCTACTTCACTGTATTGCATTCTTTTAGATATACTGTATAACAGAACCATATGGGGTAGCTCGGGTCTAGCAGAGACTTGGAAAAGTTTTAAGATCACCCATAACAAAACTGCACTCACTGACTAACCCAACATATGCAAGTCATTTCACTGACCCCCAGAAGGACTTATGCATGTTGTAACAATTAAGATCACTCATAAGTACATAAAATCCCCGTAATACAGATGAGTCAGGGGATTTTAAAAGCAGACTGTTTAAAACCACAAAGAAGATATTCCACATGCTCTATACCACACCACAGTGAGCTAATAGTTTTACTGAAGCCACAAGACATACCTGTTTATACTCAGAAGCTTGTTCCTCACAACTGATAATGCAAGGTCACTAAATTCCTGTCCCCTGCTACCCCACAACTGGTTTACAGACATCAGTGTTAAAGTTGGCCAACTCCAGCTCACTGGCCCTGACTTGCAAGAGGATACATGTTTAAGTAACAAAAAAATATCAGTCTTTTAAAATAAAACCTAAAACTGTGGTTTTATCCCTGACAATTATCCTTGAAGTTTCAAAATGGGGCAGGCACTTAGGTTTTATCAATAGTCAAGCAAAACTGGGGTGACTGCACTCATTGGTTGTCAGATGGGGACTGAAGGAAAGTAGTTGATTGGCTTTGGAATAAAAAAAATAGAATCCCACTGTGGTAGTACAACTTGGCTTTAATTAGGCCTCCTTACTCCATAGAGTAATTTTTTTCCCTCTTTTGAGGACAATGGTTGTAACAAGGAGCAATGGGTGATCATAATTTAGCCTCCAATTTATAAAGCAGGTCAGGTGTGATAGCCAAATCCATCATATTGGTTATTGCAGTACAGTAATTAGTACCCCCACAGAGGGCATCTTGATGGAAAACATGATAAGTATTTGGTAACAATAAACAAGGCTAAAACAGGGCTGTATAGCCAATGTGGAGAATGGTTTTCAGAATTTTTTATAAACTGCTGTACAGGTATCCCTTGCTATGCAAATGGGTTAGGTTCGTGAAAACTCATTAGCCAAGTGAATTTTCGTATATGGATAAAAGAACATACGTATGGGAAAACTAGGGTTTGGTTCCCAATGACAAGAAAACCCCAATATCATACCCTAAAAACACAAAATCGGTTCTCAAACAAGAAAAAACCTACCTAACTAATGATAAATAGTACACAACTATAATTTACTACCTAACACATTAAAAACATTAATAATATACTATCCAGATGAGTATATGCAGCTAATACCATTGAGAAAAATCTAAATCAAAGTTTAACACAGCTGCCACTTGCATAAACGCTGGCTGTGTCACGTCTGGCCACCCTCAAATCTCGCCATTGCAACCCAGCCCGGCTACCCTCTGCTGACCCTTAGCAATGCTCCCCTGCACACAATGAAATGTTTATTCCCTCTTATGTTTTTGACCTTATTATGTTTTTTATTTTTATTTATTTTTTATTACACATTATGTATTGCAGATTGTGTGCATGTAAGAAAACACACAAAAATTAAGTTTATCTTCCTAAAATTACTTGTTGAAAAATAATCATAACGTACTGCAACTCCTACCTCAGTCTGGGAGGGAGAGCACTAGGGGTTGTGTGGCTGCCCTAGTTGACTCACGAGGCGCATGATTTGCTGAGTCCCAAATTCATATAAGCGGGGTAAGCTTTTGTAGCACAAAAAGTAGGTGGTAAGATAGGAAATTCGTATAAGCAAATTTTCGTATCTCTAATGTTCATAAAGCGAGGGATGCCTGTACAGTAATGGCAGTTGATACCTTACTAAATATAATACTGCCATAGTTTGTGTGTTAGAAGTCTTTTCTCACCACCAATTTGATCAGGTGGTGTCACTATGAAGTGGTACATTATCCCTCCCTGTTCTTGCTGTCATGTGTATACAGTCATTTTATACTGACAATTGGTTAGAAACAGTGACTCTGAAACCCAATTGTGTTGGCTGAGTGGGCTGGAGCTGACATATGATCCGTTTGTGATGTTGTCAGGTGTGGCCAAGGAAAACAGGATCAAGCACCCTAATGATGAAGACTCAGCCTTCACTTCTCCAGGCAAACTTTCATTCCAAGTGTATCCATTTGCTAGAAATATACATAGATAACATTCTTATTTAAAATGTATTTGATTTTTAGATTACCATCTCAAGTTTGGGAATCTGGAATTCACTCTCTACACCAAATGACTACAATATACTGAGTTGCCTTTTTCTGGTTTGGCTAGAAAATTGGATTACAACATTAATTAATTATTTTTCAGATCCTTCCAAGAAGAACACTATAATTCAGAATATTGTTTACAACTTGCATATTGTTTGGCATTGTGTTGTAGTAATCATTTGTTTATTATTTATTGTCTTGAGTCATATGCCTTTTCTTCTTGAATCAGTTTTATCCTTCATTGATGTTCATCTAACCAAAGTTAATTTTTTCATCAAATTCATTCACATTTTATATTTTCTGCCTTTGAATGACTTGGCCTCAAGGACTATCTGTGTTTGTCTTAATTTCTTCACTTTGCCAATTTGTCCATGGATCCATGAGAGTTTTACAGAGCTTTTAAACTGGTCTCTATTCTTCCAAAACAGCTACCACAAATTTACTCGTGGAAAGGACTTGAGTAACTATAAGGAAGATGATATAGCCTGCATCTTGGGCTCCAAAAGGGCAAAGAAGCTGGCTGAGACAGAGGCCATTGGTGATACCTGTACCACCACAGAGGTAGATGAGATTGGCCATGTGGATAAAATGAATGGTGTGACAACAATTAAAGGCTGTAGTATTCGGGTAAGGAGTTAGTCTGATTGGTTTCTTTATACAATGGAGTCACAATAATTCGTGAAATACAAATTAGTGTTCTTAAATTTGTGTGTACACTGTACTGATATCCCTCAATATACAAATGGGTTAGGTTAAAAAAAAAATTACATTATTTTTTTCTATCTCGATAACAGAACAAATGGGAAAAAATAGGGTTTGGTTCTTCAGTGACAAAAATACACCAATATCATACCCAGAAATACAATATCGGTTCACAGACAAGAAAAAACCCTACCTAACTAATCATGAATAGTACACAACTAATGTAATTTACTATGTAATATAGTACATTAAAAACATTAATAAAATAATATCTAGATGAAAATACAGTAAGCCCCCGAAAGTTCAGATCCTGTAAGTTCGGATTTCTGATAGTCCGGACCCTTTCAGGACAAGAAACATTTGTCCGAACCATTAAATATTTGTCGTTTGAAATTCCCGATGCATGCAATCATTTGAAATTCACGCCAGCAAGCGTTTATTTGAGGTTTCTCTCCTCCTCTTGGACCCGAGAGTGAGCAGTTTATTCCCCTACCCTTAGAATGTACTCGTCCATAATGCTGCACTGTGATTGGTTAGCTTTAAGTTCATCACATTCAGCCCCAGAAAAATGGTAAGATTTTATGTAAAATATTAGAGCATTGGTGACGGTAATCCTCCCAGGAAGAACAGATGATGACCAAGCATTGCATCATCCTTATGTCACTCACACACACCTGCAGCAGTCCATTTCAGTCCCCATTATTTTGAAGTAAAATTACAAATTATATGTCCGATATTTTTTTCTATAATTTAATATTTTATATTATTAATAATTAGACACGATAAGAGACCGATCATACGAGAATATAATAATCAATAAATAAAAACAAAAGCAAACGGCAATATAGCCAGTCCCACCCCCATATTTATGGAAGGAGGGATCAGCTTGTTCTTTTATTTTGAAGTAAAATTACAAATTATATACAGTCATATTTTTTCTATTATTTAATACTGTATGTTATATTATTTATGATGAAACACTCACCACAAGTGGCTGATCATTCAAGAATATAGTATAAAAATTAATAAATAAAAACAAACGTGGCATTGGCCAGTCCCCCACCACGTTTACCCATGGAGTGTCATCTCTAGTATCTATTAGCTCTCATTAGGCCTATATCAAATCTGATTAGACCACTGTACATAATTCCCTATTAAAGACAATACAGTATACTGTATACAGTATATTTTGGTAATAAGTTACAGTATTATATTAAAAAAAATATATTTTTTAATGAACTGTACTGATAAAAGGAAACACATGACATTTATTGTACATTAAAATACAAATTTCAGAATAATTGGGGAGCTAATAGGTGGCTGCTTAGTTGCACAGTGGCCTGCAGAACCCCCACTTGGTAAAAGTCTGGACCTTCTTTCCCCTCAAATTGTTTGGACTATTAAGGAAAAGTTACCGTAAATCAAAGTTTAACACATGGTGGCCCTCAGTGTTGCCATAGCAACCAGCTCAGCCGCCTCTGCTGACCCTTAGCAAAGCTCCCTCCTCGCTCTCATTCACAAAGAATTCTTTATTCCTTATATTTGCTTTTTACCTATGATAGTTATTTATTTATTTATTTTTTACATTATGTATGTAAGGTTGTATGTGTATGTAACTGAATAAAAGAAAAAAATTAAGAAAGTTAAGCATTTGTATAGTTCTGAAGTTCATATATTTAACATATTACTTTTTCTTGCAGGACTATTTTGCTCAGAAAATGGCATCTATGAAGGCATCACAGTTGGCAAAATTTCAAGATGAAGAAAATGGGGAAGAAGAAGTTGAATTAAGGTCAAAGCCTGAACTAATGAGTTTCGTTAATACAAAAGAAAAAGAGGGGAGACGTAAAGAGAAGAATCATGACAAAGATGATAAAGTGGAAGACAATACAGAAAGATTGAAAGGAAAAAGGAAAAAATCTTTCTTGAAGGAGAAAGTGGAAGTTAAAGAAGAAATTAGCCCAGAGATTAAACTAGACAAAAGTGAAGAAATTAGTCCAGCTATTTTTAAGAAGGCAAAGAAAAGGAAAAAGACAAGTGAGAGCGAAAGTGCCATACATTGCACTGTAATTGATAGTCAGCAAGACCAAAAGAAGATGAAAAAGAAACAGAAGATAAAGGAAGAAATGCTAGAAGATAAACTAGGCTTAACTGTTGGCATATCTGAAAGTGGTGAAAAAGAACGAAAGAAAAAGAAAAAAAGAGAACGGCTGCAAGAAGTTGAATCAGACAACAGTGGCAACACACCTGAAGTTTATGAGGAAGAAAATAAAATGAAGAAAAAGAAACTGAAAATGGAGGTGGAAGAAAAATCAGAATTGAATGGCAAAATGTCTGAAACTAATGAAAAAGAAAATAGCAGGAAGAAAAAGAAAACAAAAAAATCAGAAGATGAATTGGACGCAAATGTTAATTCTGAAACTGGTGAGAAAGAACAAAAAAGAAAGAAGAAGAAAGCAAAGGAAGAGCCACAAGAAGGTGAATCAAACAGAAATGCCATAACGTCTGAAAAAGAAGAAAAAGAACAAAAAAGGAAGAAAAAGAAGATGAAGAAGGAGAAAGAGGAGGCAGAAGATAGGTCTGAAACAACTGCTGAAAATGAAGAAAAAGACCTTAAAAGGAAGAAAAAGAAAACAAAGAAGAGCCACAGAAAGATAAATGAGACAGAAATGGTAACATCTACAGAATGATATCCGGCTGATATATAGAATTAAATTAGAGAATGATAAGTCTAATGGTGTGGTATCCCATTTTATGTGAAGAGATTTAATACTTTACTGCACACCATTTTTGTCTGAAGGAAAAAAAATCTTGTACAGAAGAAGACGAAGAGCAGTGCACAGTAGACTCGATATATTGTATCATGAGAGTGGCTGAGTACAGTACAGTATTCCCATGAAATAGTAAATATAAAAATTAATGTACAGTAATTTAATCGGAAATATTGGGTATGGGTCTGGAGCCACCTAAAATACACCCAAATAATTTCCAATATGACAAATACTTCACCTGACTAGACCCACCGCAATTTCAACTCCACGTCAGGCCGACTCGACTCGTCACATCACGCAGTGCCTATAGCTCTCAGCCCACGTCTACGTAACCCACTGGTGACACCGTAAACAAACGAAAGTCGTATTTCGTTGTTTTAGTTCATCACTGAGCGATACAAATTTATTTTCTTACGCTCAACTCTCTCCCTCGCTTCACTTGACAACACTTCCCTCCTCATCACACAACACTTCCCTCCTCACCACACAACACTTCCCTCCTCACCACACAACACTTCCCTCCTCACCACACACTTCCCTCCTCACCACACAACACTTCCCTCCTCACCTCACAACACTTCCATCCTCACCACACAACACTTCCATCCTCACCACACAACACTTCCCTCCTCACCACACAACACTTCCCTCCTCACCTCACAACACTTCCCTCCTCACCACACAACACTTCCATCCTCACCTCACAACACTTCCATCCTCACCACACAACACTTCCATCCTCACCACACAACACTTCCCTCCTCACCACACAACACTTCCCTCCTCACCTCACAACAATTAGCAGTTTCTGTTCCAAGTGATAACGAGGGAATTATCGATAAGAGGATGAAAAATCACCGTTGAAAGGTGATGTAGAACCAAAAGGATACATAATAAAAATAATTACATTATTATGATAAAAAATTTAGAGCTGATAAAATTTTCGTTGTCTTGGAATTTATAAGTTATTCAGAGGATTACAAGATTTCAAATCGCTAGAAATTCACAATAATCTTAGAAGCAAGAATATAAAGATTAACGAAGTAAATGTTGCGCGAAAAAGTTTTAAGGAAAGAAGTACTGTACCAGTAAATAGTGTAGTGGATTTCTCCCCTACAAACGCTGTTTGTCGCTGAGTAGCCGACCCCACCAATTCCCCAGTGTATGCCTCGTGGTCTGGGTCAACCAGCGCTGCCATACATCACGGAGCGGGGGTCAACTACTAAGCCACGCCTACCTCCGCTATTTAAGACCTGACCTCGTGGTGACCTGTCTCTTTCTACCTACAGCCAGCAACACCTCCACCTCCTCCGCCGCTGCCTGGCGGTCCTCTCTCCTGCCAGCAAGCATGGCGACCCACAAGCTGTCCTTCTCTGAGCGTCCTCACCAACCAGCTCTCTCTACATCACACTTGTAACCACGCTGCCTTCCCAGCACCAAGCTGCATTGTACATCCAATACAACATGTATATAGAGAGCACATTGTGAGTTTCCTTTCTCCATCCCATCCTGAGTGTGAACCCAAACATCTTGAACCCCACATTAGTTTTATAAGACTTATTAGCAGACCTTCACGATAAAAATTACTAATTTAATTTGGAATGACAAAAAGTTCATCAGCAAAATAAGAAAAGGAGTAGTGTACATTGCTGATAGCTTTTCCAAATTGGGATTTATTCTCCAAGAAAATTCTTATAAAGATACAAGAGTTTGCTGATAATGAGAGTAAGGATGAGATTAATATTTTTGAAATGATAGGCAGTCTATGTGCAGTGCAAAACTTTTAAAAGGAATATTTATTACAGTACGTGTTATAGGGAAAGATCTTCCAGAGATAGGGAATATGGTGACAAAAGTGAGTTAATTTTTTTAGTTAATGTATAATTGCAGCAGTTTAGCTTTTAATGTAGTTATTTCATTACAAACCAGAGGGTATGGCTTATAGGAAAGAAAGGACTGAGGAGAAAGTAATTCTAAAAAAAATGGTACAGGGAAGTTCAATAACACTTGAATAGAAAATATATATGAATATCATTAGGTGGTAAAAGTATAGAGGAACCCATCCATTATATCACTTGGACCCGGGAAAGTACTGTACAGTATATGGTAGAATTGTAATTGATAGTGAGGACAACAGGAAGTGTAAGGTTAGGGAGGTATAAACGGAGGCAGGGATTGTAGGGATAAAATGTTTTCAGCATTGTTGTAGACATGTACATACAGTACCAAAAAAGACTATCCCATTGCATTAAGAATCAAATATTGAGCAAAACGAGACCAAAATTGTCCGCCAAACTAGCAACAGACTTGTTAACAGATTGTTGTTGGAACTGAAGAAACCCGTTGAATGGACTTAACAAACGCAAACTAAGTGTCTTGACGAATTGACATACATCACTGCATTATGTTTAATTTTGGCAGGTGCGAACAAGCAAAACTAACAAGTTAAACAGTTAAAGCATGAGCTGCTGCTTGACGTTATGCTTCCTGTTACGTAACACCCCCCGCCCCTCCCACCTCTCTCGCCCGTCAAAGATTTCCTATTACAGTACTCTCGTGTTTCTTTACTTTTCATATTGCTTCATACTTTCCGTATTGTTTAATTTGAGAACGCATTGGACACGTCTCCCCATGGCTAGTACATCAGTTATGTGAATCGGGTTAGTGATTCGATAAAAGTTTATTATTAATATTCTAGTAAACGTAATTTAAGATTACTTCTATTGGCGAAAAAAAATACTTAGTGCGTGTACGTTTTTACATTTATTACAGGAAATACAATATTCAAATGCAGCCATTCCTTATAAGTTTAACATTTAAACACATGAAAAACAAAGCATTGTTTTGAATTGTATATAGCAAGATGTAAGAACACTACACAGGATGAGTTGAAATCCCTTCAGGTTGTTTAGGCAGGCGAGAACTGTAGCTGACGGACTGCACCCACTGTACAAATTAATCTTCAATAAAGTAACTTCATTCTTTGATCTTAATATGATGCATAAATCTCAATAATCATATAAAAATAGAAAATGTTTATGATATGACTAATTATAGTTTTTGATAGGAAAAATAAATCTGGTTTGTTTTGTAAATGAGTCAAATTTGTAAAAAAAAATAGGGGATATAAGGACTTAACCCACCTTGATGACTCAACCAGGAATTTGCGGACTTAATTTCGGCCAGGAAATCAACAGAAACAAGATGAATTTGAATGTAAATACTATTTTTTTTATTGTATTACCTATTTCTAACAAAACAGAATGAAACTTAATTTGTGAAGGTAAGTACTAAGTAGGGTAGGTGTGTTTATATGCTTCTGCAGTACAGTAATTCATAAGTATTTCCACATTCGAATTCCCCATTCTCCCGTCCATTAAAAAAAAAACACTGCCTTAAAATACGACTACTATTACTACCACCACCACTACTACAGTACAACAACAATAACTACTACTATGACTACACACACACGCACATACACAGTTCTGGTATTCCCCAGGAGATTCCCAGGACGACACTACTACCTGACCCTATTTATATCTATATTTGATTTTGTTGTTGAGGTCTAATTAAATGGTTTCTAGGTAGTTTATACAGGTATGACACGAGACAATAAAGGTAATAACAAAGGACAGATAGGCCTAAGTGGGGAAATGATACATTTCATAACTAATTAAGCTGCATTGGAATTTAAGCAAACGTAAGGGTTTTATATATTTTCTCTGGATAAAAATTATGGTAATATTTTTCTTAAACACTGTTCGGGGGAAATCCCACGGAGGCGTTATTACTAATTTTGAGAGAAAAAAAAACAGTGGTTGCCTTGCAGTCTACCTTTTAGTGTGGTGAGGAGTGGTGAGCCGCACTTCCAACCTCACAGTGATTCACAATAACCTCGTCCTTGTGGTATACGTATGTGCTTGTGGACTGTGGCTTGTGCTAGTATAGTGTTGTCTGCGGTGGAAGGTGGATGTGTTGCGTACTCTGGTACTCGCCCCGTAAATGTGAAGTACTGTTTATCTATATGACTTACTGTAATTTGTGACTGTCAGTTTCTTATGCATATGTACACAATTAACGATGTATACAAATGTTGTGTAAGAAACATTTAACTTTCAGCAATACTTCACGCCAGGAACTGAAGTAACAACACCAACAGGTAACTAATGGCGGTGCCCCTCCAACTCGGCCCATCTTAAACAACCATTAATGACCACTGATGTTAGCATTTCGTATAAAACTAATATAATGATGTGTCGGCTTTTATTTATTGAGGGTCTGTTTCTCGCCCCAATGTGACGTAGGTTAAAATTCATTTTTATCCCAATAGGTATTTCTGATTCTTTTTACCATTATCACTAGAATTCTTTTTTATTTATTTATTTTTTTGTTCTTGTTTTATCCTCTTCACCAATGATCGGCACGTAAGCCACTTGGGCGATCGTTCACGTTTCTTGATTACTTTTCCTTTTAGTCAGAAATAGATCTTCTTCAGCCTTAACAACATCAACCTAGAGAAGTCGACTTGTGAAAGAGATCTAGGGGTACTTGTAAGCCCGGACCTACGGCCTAGAAAACAGTGCGTTAATGTTCGAAATAAGGCAAACAGAGTATTGGGTTTTATATCTAAAAGTGTAAGTAACAAGAGTGCAGAGGTGGGTGAAAGGAATCAATAAAGGGGATATAGATAAAGTTCTTATAATATCCGAGCAGGATAGGACTCGGAGCAACGGATTTAAGTTGGATAAGTTTAGGTTTAGGAGGGAGATAGGAAGAAACTGGTTCACAAATAGGATGGTGGACGAGTGGAACAAGCTTAGCAACTTTGTAGTAAGTGCGGGAACTCTGGAAAGTTTCAAAAGGAGGCTAGATAGATTCATGGATGATAGAGAGTGGTGTAGTGGATTTCTCCCCTACAAACGCTGTTTGTCGCTGGGTAGCCGACCCCGCGAATTCCCCAGTGTATGCCTCGTGGTCTGGGTCAACCAGCGCCGCCATACATCACGGAGGTCAACTACTAAGCCACGCCTACCCCTGCTATTTAAGACCTGACCTTGTGGTGCCCTCTCTCTTCTAGCTACAGCCGCAGCAAGCTACACCACTTCCTCCACCGCTGCCTGGCGGTCCTCGCTCCCGCCGGCGAGCATGGCGACCCACAAGCTGGTCCTCCTCTGAGCACCCTCACCAACCAGCTCTCTCTACATCACGCTTGTAACCACGCTGCCACTTCCCAGCACCAAGCTGCATTGTACATCCAATACAACATGTATACAGAGAGCACATCGTGAGTTTCCTTTCTCCATCCCATCCTGAGTGGGAACCAAACATCCCATACCCCACAGTGGTAGTAATTCTCGACAGGAGCCGCCATGCACAGGCCAACCGGCCTATTGCAGACTCCTTATTTTCTTGTTCTTAATGGCGTTTCCGGCGCAAATTTATATTTTAAGAGTATTTTAAGTACCGATAAAATTACCAACAATATTAGTTGTTCAAAGTGGGCAGGGCTTTGAAGCAGAGGAAAAATGTGGGGTAAAATACTACAATGAACACCAAACAACCATTAAAAACCTCACCGAACCAATAAATATCCTAAAACAATCAAGGTAGGTATTTACCTACCTTGAAAACAATACGGAGGTTGGCATTAGTACCCCCCCCCCTCCTACACACTCCAGACATGGAGGCCTAGTGTTGGAACGCAGCTGAGTCGTGGGCTTGAAAGGCCTTGACGCTTAAGCTTTGGCACAAGGCACAAAATCAATGTTGTCAAAAATATTTTATGATTTATTTAACAGTTTTTCTTTTATATTACAGATTCAAAACAAGATGAAATCCTTGAGGGTGTTGGTCGTAAGGAATTTATTAGCACTGATGATCTTTATTAATTTATCATGTTCAGCATTCCCCAACAAGGAGGATTATGACCCACCAGTTGTTGATTCAGGTAAACCATAGTTTATTGGATGTTTGTTGCATATATATATATATATATATATATATATATATATATATATATATATATATATATATATATATATATATATATATATATATACTTTATTTATCAATGCACTTCAAGAGAGCTGCAGCACTCAAAATGCATCACAGTTTTTTTTTATTCACCTTGTACAATATGATATCTGTATTAGTATGGTTGAATAAATTGTTTCAGTTTCAATTTCAGAAGGTCAAGACAAACTGCAAGAAGTTCTGTCATCTAACTCTTCATCTCCGTCCTGTACTGATGAGGAGTCATCACATAATTTAAATTCTAGTACAAGTCATTGCCCAGATGTTGCCTCTCTCTACAGATCTGCATCAAAGGTAATTTCCTGTTTATATTTTTCCCATAATTTCAGTTTATTTTAAAGTTCCATTTACTCAATGGTTAAATTCCTGGAAAACACCACACAGTATGAATCCATAAAAATAAATATCCTGGGGCTATAGAACATAGGGAGTCTGGTTACGGGCTTACTTTACTTTACTTTTATCATCTTTACCAAATGATCGGCTCATTAGCCGCTTGGGCGATCGGTCATGTCTCAGTTACGCACTGTTGGCAAGTACTGGCATTACACCGGCTCCTGAATGTACCTGAACCCGCTCCAGTGTTGGTCAAGTCTGGTCTTGAAAGAGCTCACACTCGGTGCCGTCACAACACTTTCTGGAAAAGTTTGCCCTCACAGTTTTCTGGACTTGCGGCTTGCCTTAATTCCTTGTGTTGGTTACAGGTAAGGTAGATGTAACCTACTATAGATGAATGACCCTGTTACTCTAATTCTTTTCTAAAGATACTTTTCTTTGTGCTTTCAATACAAATACATTATAGCTACAAGTAATAAACACTTTATGAATAGCAACTTGTTACTGTATTCTAAAAATTAGAAAACCAGCAAAGAGAAGTGTGCAGACACACAATAAGTGGGTGGTGGATGTAAGACATTAGATAAAACACTTTCCTTATGGATAATAAGAAACAGGTTGTATATCTTGCCTTTTAAAGTCAAACCCTCTAACATAAAACTGGGATACAGTACATACTGAAGAGAAAAATTACCTTTTGATCAGATATTACTATAAACATGTTTTCATGACACTGGCAACAGTAAACTTGGGCATATGGGCAGATTTTATTTGGGGGTGCAGTCACGTACTAACCCAAATACCGGTAAAGCCTCGGCTGCCCGAATTTATACTTAGTACTGAACCTGTATGTGAAATTTATGTTCTTTTCTTTTTTTTATCAAAATTCATTAATCAATATTACTGTCAGTTACATTCTTTTCTGTGAATAATTAGATAGGTGAGGTATCCATAATTTTTCACTGACAACTTAATTGAACAAGAATACTGAAAAAAAAATCTTAAATAAAAAATATCTACAATTATTTACATGCGACAGTAAACATTACTTAAAAGAAGTGTGATCACCTATTCTTACTTCTGCTAAATGTATCAATAATCCTGTTCATGTCATTTTCAATAACTTTTGTGGCATAGGCATGCTCATTGTTCAAGATAGTGATACTACAGTAGTACTAAGACGTTGCTCTCCCATGGGTGTGTGGAGGTATGTTTTCATTTGACATAGTGCACTGAATGATCTCTCTGGTGTGCATCATGTGGCCGGAATTGTAGCAGTTCTGTACAACTATGGCATGAAGTCATTCAATTCGTTTTGGTACATAAAATTTACTGTAGTAGCATTTCCTATGATTGATTCCAATTGGTTTTCAAGCAGAAAATTACAGTACAGGTATTAATTTTTTTTTTCAGTAGCAAGAATGTCTTTGTCAAAGTTAGTCCTCTGAAACTATGTCCTTATACTCTATAGTCTTAAGTTGTGATGTTTCTAAATAATATTGATAATAGTAATGTCATCTCTTTACAGTGGCCACAGAATAAGAATTTAGCAGTTCGATTAGTACGGATTGATGGTACTTTGAACCTTACTCTGCTGGCTGATATGGTCCTTGTGTCTTTATCTCTCCAGGGTGCCAATGTGACACACATCTCTTACCAGCAGCAGGTCAGATTTACATATACACTATCACTTAAATTGAAACCTAATACTGTATACTGTATAATATTTTTTTGTGGTGTCAGGTGTTATAAATCACTTCCTAATTAAACTCTTGAACAAGTTTCATGTCAGAAAGTAGTTTCAGGCCTAATAGAAAAAGTAATATTCTTTGCTAATGCTTTGGAAGTTTAAATTAAATTAAATATAAAAATACATTCTTTTGCTGTTTCTCTCTTTCTTACCCTTTTGGGTCCCAGTGTTTGTGTGGCTGATTTTTGTGCATGAATGTTACCTGCATTTTGAAGCCATGAGTAGATAGGTGTGTATGAGTATCATGACCCTAACATCAAACTTCATATGAATATACCTTGATCTCATTATATATGATGTTTTAACCTACAATTGTGTATCTTGGCACAAAGATCCATGTTGCTTTCGATAAGACCTTTGTCTTGACCTCTAAAACTGAGGTTTTAGTGAAATCTATTCCTTATTCCTCATGCAGTGTATGACCTTGGATGGCACCCTTGAGCAACCTGGCACCTGCTTTAGCACTGGTATGCATTTTAATCTTGACCTTATTTTGAGACTACTGTGAACTCGTATACAGTATACAAAACATTGATTTTTTAATACTGCCCTGGCACCAAATCTGCTATCATGATGTTCTTCTTAATTTATAATAAGGAGATAACCATTTCCTCATTTGAGCATGCTATGCATGAAGGGAAACATTTTTGTGCTTTTTGTGTTTGTCCTGTGTCCAAATTTGTATGATTCAGTTCAACTACAATGACAGGAACATTAAAAGTCTTGTGGACACAGGTGAGATAAGACCAAGGTGAGGGTAGGCCTGGAATTGGGGGGTTAGGGGGGCTGACTCGGTGGTGGATACCTACTGTTTTTGTATGAGAGGTGATGGTGACATGTCTTGTGTGTGCGTGAGATTGGTGGTACAGTATACAGGTATTATTAGTTACTGTATTTTATATAATATTGGTGTGTGTACAGGAGTAAATATTTTAACTATTATGCACTAAAGTACAGTGTGTACAGTAATAAAAAAGTGAGAACAATAGAAAGTGAGTGTATGTGCAAGGAAGTGTGGAGTATGCACGATAGTGAGGGGCAGTGGCTATCACCAACACAGTGCCAGGTATAAAAGAATTTAACAACTGACTGAAGCAACCAGTAAATGGAAGTACAATTTCTTACATTTTTTGCCTGTTAGGTCTTTTTTTTTTTTTTTTTACCTTTCACCATAAAACTTCAGTACAGTACAGTATAGTATCTGCTTATTAGCCTTTAAATCACGGTTGTTGAGTTGTTAACAGTATTAACTTGCATCCATTCACCACAATATTTTTACTTTCTTTTTTATTGTTAATGTAATTTAACTTTTGAGTAGTTGATGCTGGAGATGATAAGGAATCCACTAATCAATTTATGGATGCCATAGGTATTGCAAGAGTGCAGTTTTAATCTGTAAAAATGCAATGAAGTATTTAAACTAAGTTGGTTCAGACACTGAGGAAGTTGTCAACAAGTTAAGATATTTTAATAGCTTATTAAAAAATTAAGTGATAATAATTACTATTATGTGTATAATATTTTCATGATATTCAGTATGCAATTTTTTTATAAAGTAATTTCCTACATGTAAAATAGATAAAGGAAGTTGATTATCACAAAATATTTTTGTTGACAGCAACTGTGCAAACTGATGACTTTGGATCTCAGTAACAACCCAAATTTAGGTGCAGCATTTTTTCAAGAGCTGGAGGACCTGCCCTCTCTTACTAATCTGCTGCTACACAGGACATCACTTGCTACCATAAGTTAGTAGTACAGTCTAATTTGTATGTGTAAACACTGAAGTCTGAGTCTTCCTCTTAGTACCCATTACTGTATGCAGTATTATTATATTCTCTTTATCAAAAGAAGTAACGAGCAAATTTTTCTCCAAATTCTTTTGTCTTAATGTTGTGTATCTTTTTGCAGTGTAGAAGTTGGTACTCCTACAAGTACTTTGAGTGTTGTTAGGCTAGAGGACTATTATGGTACAGTGTTAATATAATTAATATTGCAAGTATGGTAAATAAAATTGCTACAATTAATTTGGAGAAGAAGCCTACAATTTGCTAGGTATATGTGTAATGAGACATTGTTGTAAGATATTGTATAATTTGGTTACAGGGGAGTGAAACTAATTTTATTGAGGTTAATAGTGAAATTTTTGTTTGTCATATTTCATCAGTAATCCAGAATTATATTATATTTGCATTCTTTCTTTTACAGGGTTACCTGACCTTTTGTCAAAGCTGACATCTATACAGCACCTCGATGTTTCATATACTGGCCTGCGAGATGTTCCCTTGGCAACATTTCAACACAACAAAGTAAGTTGAAGGAAAGAAGTCACACCAGTTTCTAATTCTTGGTTGTAACAACTTAACATGTACAGTATTGAAATAACCTCACTACAGTATATACACAACTTGTGTGGCTGTTTTTTTATAACTATCTAACTTGTTTACCTAATGGCCAATCACTGGAGGTGGCGAGTTAAGATAGCATTCTTAAAGTCTCATCATCAGCTGTGATGTGGCAGGTGTAAATAATGTACAGTATAGCGCTTTGGTAATTATGAGGGACGTGGCCATCAGCGCTTTGGTAATTATGAGGGACGTGGCCATCAGCGCTTTGGTAATTATAAGGTATGTGGTCATCAGCGCATTGGTAATTATGAGGGTGTTTTTAGACAGTTTTGTATGCTGATTACTCTCAGTTCTATTCATTTTCTTGGGTAAATGCTTAGTTTTCTAGATATAGGTAAGCTAAGAGATTGGTTAGGTTTGGTTTGTTGAGGTAGCACGTGATTTCATCCATTTTTATATTCTTACACAACATAATATACAGTAGTATGCTCTAATAAAATCAGTAAAAACTGGGTATGGCGAGTTATTGCCAGGCATTAACATACCTAGGTATAAAGCTAGATGTCACATTCTGGACTATATCACAAAAACTGGTTTTTAGAAAAAAACGGCTTTTTAAACCCATTTTCAGTGAAAAACAGCAGACGGTCACGATCTGAAAAATTACCTACGGTATTTGACTATAGCATTTTGATGTTTTTGATATTAGTAACTTGATTGACATCATAGAGTTGGGGATGAGACCCATTTGGTGAGAGAAATATGTTGTGCAGTATATCATTTTTGAGCTTGTCATTTTTCATTGTTTTGTTTTTTGTTTTATCCTCTTCACCACTGATCGGCTTGTTAGCCACTTGGGCGATCGATCACGTCTCTGTTACTTTTCCTTTTCTTTTATCCTCTTCACCAAATGATCGACTCGTTAGCTGCTTTGGGCTTACATTCATCTATGCTCTAAGAGGTTATTTACTACTGTACCTTGGTATCGTTACATTGTTGTTACATTGTAAGTGTTTTTGTAATTGCTTTTATTTCAGAAAAAATTTTGTAATTGCATTACTTGCCATTAATTAGTTTTTCATGTATCTTGACAGAAACTGAAGTCTCTTAACTTAGCTGGGAATCGGTTAATCCAAATCAATCTTGATAAAGGTAAGCATAATTGAGGATGTATTTTTGTTACATCAATTTAGTTTGAAAATCTTTTTTAGAAATGTTGTTCGGTATATTTTGCTTTAATAAAACCTAAGTTCAGTTCCTGAAAGGTTAAGGAAAGTCTTTTGGGATCTTTCCTTTCACATACTGTACAGGACAAGCGGATTACCACAGGGCAGTGTACTGAGCCCATTGTTGTTTGTTTGTATCATAAATGACATGCTAGAAGCTATACACTCCTCTATACAAATGTTTGCAGACAGTGCCAAGGTCTTCATGGATATTAAGAACCAAACTGACTATGAAGAGCTACAGAAAGATCTCTGTGAGCTTCAAGAATGGTCGAAGAAATGGCTGCTAAGAGTCAGTCTCATGAAGTGTAAGAGGATGCACCTGGGTCATACCAATGGTGAGATGGTGTATCACATGTCCCAACGGGATGGAGAAACTGCAGTAACAGACACTAAATGTGAAAAGGACCTGGGTGTGTATGTTGACAATGAACTGAAGTTCTTGGGCCATTGTGAGAAGAAGGTGAATCAAGTGACTAAGCTAGTAGGTCTTATGAGAAGGTCGTTCATATATCTAGAGATTGTCAGTTGATTGCCACCGGACTGGTGCCTGCACTACAGCACCTCAGTTACCCAGAGAGATTGAAACACCTGCAACTGCCTAGCTTATACTACAGCTGGGCAGGGGGTGAACTACTTGAGGTGTATAAACATCTAGGAGGGCACTACTTAGTTGAGTGTCCATACCTGGAGCTTGCAGACATTCGCCCCATAAGGGATCACAACTCAAGGTTGAAGAAGATGCAAGCCCAGAAAACTGAGAGCAGACTTTTTGGGAGTGAAAATTGTAAACTCTTGGAACAATCTGCCAGAGAGTGTTGTGACGGCACCATGTGTGAGCTGTTTCAAGATCAGACTTTTCCAACACTGGAGCAGGTTCAAATACATTTAGGAGCCAGTGCATGCCCAGTACATGCCAACAGTGCATAACAGAGGTGTGACTGACCGCCCAAGTGGCTAACAAACCGATCAGCGACGAAGAGGATAAATGTAAAAAAAAGTAAAAGTAAAAAGAGCAGTCAGAGCTCACTACATAGGGTGAGGAGGGGTGGACTGAGTAAGGGCATCATTCATATAAGTGAGAATATTTTTCATAAACTATAGGGTAGTAAGAGTAGAGTACTGTGTTCATAGAATGAACATTTGTGTAGTGCGGGATACCTGTATATACGTACCAGTGATATCTCCGATAGCTGGAACAATTGGTGCAGAGCACTTCAGGAAACGAGAGAGTTCTAGGTAACAAGATGACTCTCCCAAAGCTGGAAAAAATCCCTCCTCCGGAATTTTCCAGGTAATGGAAAAATGTTCTCGGAAGTTCCAGAAATTGCCCATTGCATCATCTCTCGAACCCGGAAAAAACTCCCCCATCCCTGGAATTTTCCGGATATCGGGAAATTTTTCTGAATTTTCCGGAAAATGTGTCCCTCGGAAAATTTCAGTTCCAACTATCGGAGAGTTCCGGGTTTGAGGGATTCCAGTTAACGGAGATATTGCTACTGTATTAACCTTGTGGTGCTGAATTTATTAATATACTGTACCAAATAAAATTTCAGTGAAGGCAGATACCTGAATAGATATACTGTACAGTAAAGCATTACCAAAATTTTTTGCGAGTATACAATAGGTGTTTATGAGCCCCTTTGATAAATTGATATGCTCTAATTTGGTGATAATGACAAGTGCCACTGGAAGCTATGTATATTGTACTGTGTGTATAAAAATAAGAGATTTATAAAAAAAAATTTATTGTCACCTGAAGGTAGACTTTTTGTTCCCTCTCAGGCCTTGTGCAACAGCTGACACATTTGAATATGTCTGGATGTGAACTACACCATGTAAGAGTAAGGTCAAGTCCAGCTGCTGTAGAGACAGGGCCAGGGCTTTTTCCCAAATCACAGTTTCAAATACTTGACGTATCACATAATCACCTCGCTTCTCTCCCAGCCTCCTTGATAAATGTCCTCACTAGCAGCAAGTCTCACCTAAATATTACAGGTAAGTTTTGGTTTATAAATATAAAATATAAAGTTATTTAGACAGTTTCAAATTGTCGGTGGAATATTTACATACCTAGATATAAAGCTCTATAACAAAAACTGTTTTTTAGAAAACAATTCCTTTTTTATATACTGTACAATAGGACTATCTTTATTTGAAATTCTAATTCTAAAAACCAATAACACCCAGTATCCAAAAGTTCCCATGGTACCTTATCCATTCATCTATTGACTGATATTCCTTCATCATGTGAAAGTACCTTTTAACTTTTGGAAGTGGGCACTCCAAACATGTGTATAGTAGACTATGTAGATACTTTATATGATGGATGTAGACCAAAGAGGCATACAGTTTTAAATGTATTAGTAAACATTAAGTTAAGTTGACCGAGCATAGCTAGCAAAGCCATCAGATGCTTATTTCCATTAGGGTCCTTTAATAATCATAATTTTGTTTGCAGATAATTTATGGCAAGAGTCGTGTAATAATTGCTCACTTTACTACTTGAATTACTTCATCAACATGTATCGTAATCTGGTGGTGGGAAAAGAGGAGGTCCAGTGCTTTGATATGGAAGCACTCTTTTCTTGTAGCTGGGAAGAATGTCCTCTTGGCTGCCACTGTAACAAGAGAAAAAAGACTGTGGACTGTACAAATGCAGGTGAGGGGTGTATTGAAATTTATTATAGATACTGTAGACAGTTGTTCCCGAGTTGTTCAAAGGCATATTCAAGATTGTTGATAACTCTTTTATTTGTAGAAATCTTGTTGATTATTATTGTCTAGCATTTACTTTCTGTTAGGCAAAACTGAACAATTTATGTTCAAATAACAGACTGAAAAAATTTTGGTTGTTTTTCAGGAACTTTAAGGTGTTAAAAGAATTAGTTTAGTATCTTTATGTACGAGAATATAAGTCTCGCTGAACTAGTACGGTAAGACAAATATGAAGATCCTGCACATACAGTAATTAGATGGTCCAAACTTTCTCATAAGACTTGTCAAGAGTGTAGTCCTACCTCACTTGGGTATTGCAATTCTCCTTGGTCTCCAAGGTGTATCAAAGAATTCCAATTAATTGAAAATATCCAAAGGATAGGTACCAAACTGGTGTTGGTATTGAAACACTTCACTTAATATGACACAGTAACTCATCTAGGTTGAGTGTGCAATTTTTTGAGTGAAAATTTATTATTTACAATAATATTTTATTAGCCCCAGCACCAAATGAACCTATTGTAAATAATGTGGGAATTATGGTGAAAGTACAGTGTCATTTTAATGGGTTGGGGCTGTCAGAAATCTCCCAGAGGGGGAACTGTTGCCGAGTCATTCCACTGCCAAGTGTCTTACCTACCTAGTGTACTTCCCTACACATAATTCCTTATCACCATTTTTTTTTAGTTTTATATAATATTTTCTTTATTTCTAAGTCACATTAGAGCATTGTTTTCTAGTTGAAATTGGAGGAGTGAAAGGGCAAAAAAAAAGGGACTTTGGCACGAGCGGCAGAAAAAACAAGTACCTGTAGTCCCACAGAACAAAGCAATTGCAAAACTCGCGTGACCACTGTAATGTCTTTTATCTTTAGTAATAGGGACAATATTGATGGTTTTTTTGTATCAGTCTAAAGTCCAGAGTAAAATTGCTGTAGATAAAGTTGGATTCTGTTTGTATTGTTTTCATACTAATTTACTTGCATAGAATGAAAACATTTGGAGTTGCACTACATAAAGTGTGAGCAAATAGTATAGAGATTTACAATTCAAAATTTTTACTTTCTTTGTGTTTTGAGGATTAGTATCTTCCCACAGGATTGGAGACCATTCCCTTTGTGGGGCCAGCTGATGCAGAGACACTTTTAATGTCAAGTAACAATCTGCATAATCTGAGTGGGATAGACTCTCCAGCTTGGTGTAACCTCACGACATTGATTGTAGATCAGAACCAACTTAGTATTTTGGGTGAGTGGTGAAAAAATCTACTGTAAACTCATTTGTAAATATTATGTATAACTGTAACCCATCATATTTCAGGATGCTATCATTTTGCCAAATTCTAAAATAGATATGCTAGGCCTCACCATTTCCTCTAATATGTCATGGAAGCCACACATCCTCAACATTGCTAAAGCTGCCTCCCGAAAGCTGGGAATGCTGTACTGATTCCGTAGCTACTTCCACTCCAGAGCAGTTGCTTGAAGTATATAAGAGATTCATTCGTCCTAACTTGGAGTACTGCTCTCATATCTGGGGTGGCTCTTCTTTTGTCCAACTGTTAGATAGGGTGGAATCAAAGACATTTCGTCTTATTAACTCTCCTCCTTTAGTTGACAATCCTTCTTCCCTTTCTCTTCGCCACAATGTTGCTTCACTCTCTCTCGTTTACAGGTACTTTAATGGGCGATCTTCTGTGGATTTGGCATTCTGTGTACTGCCGGCAAGGCCATGGGCTCATAACACACGTCTTGCCCATGGTGCCCACCGTTTCTCTGTGGATGTCGGTTACACTAGAATAACCCGTTATAGTACATCCTTCTTTCCTCACACAACCAAACTGTGAAATGCTCTGTCTTCGTCTGTGTTTCCACATTTATACAATCTGACTCACTTTATAACGCTGCTTTCCGGCATCTTCATGGTGTAGATTAATACCGTATTATTTTTTGTCCCCTAGGCCCCATTGTGGGTCGATGACCTGTGCCCGGGTGGGCTATTCCCCCTGTATCTTTCAGTCTCCTCAATTGTTATTGGGGACATAATTATTTGCCCCATCTATGCATCTCTCCATCTGTCCATTCTGATCTTGTGAATACCACATCACATGACAAAGCAAATGGATATTGACCAGACTTTTGTGATAATGCTATTGCTGAGGTTTCCTTTTTTACTTTTACTATTTTGTTTACATGACCATGAACGGGTTAATATTCCTTAGTAATATTAAGACTTTTAAATGAAAACACATACTGGTTCTGTAATAACCAATGAGTCTAGCAGGAAAGCTGTCTACAAGTCTACAACTCATTTAATGATGCTTTGCGGGCTTTTCTGTTAAAATTTTATACTCTTTAACAATTGGATAATCATACAAACTTTGGCTTTTCACGGTTTCAGGAATGGAACTTATTTTTCCCCATAAATTATTAATATTAATATATGCTCAATCATCTTATGATGTTTTTTCAAAGTCCCTAACCCCATCACATACTGTACTGTAATGGGCAACACCTGTACATTATTCATAATAGGGATAAAGTTACGTATTCATATACAGGGTACTGTACAACATTTTATTAGTGTACAAAGAATGAACTTTTTTGGAATCATATTGTGATATATATTTCTCAAGTTGATTCTCTTCTCTGCCTTAAGAGCTTTGTGAGTTATTTAATGTTTTCTTAGTGCCCCCAGGATTGACTGGTCACTGCCCTTGTCATGAAAACTGGATCAACAACAGTGAAGAAAAGAATTGCACTCCTCAACACCTGCAAACTGTCAACTTGAGCCACAACAAGATTAAGAGTATATCATCGAATGACTGCTCTCTGCTCTATCCTGTGATGGAATTAAATATTTCTTCAAATTTGGTACAGTAATAAGAAACAACAGTATACTACTGTACATAATTTTTTTTCAGATATACTTCTTATTTGATAGTACATGTATAATGTTTACATATTGCAATAATTGAAATAGGACTACAGGTACTCCTCTACTTATGAACGAGTTACGTTCCTGAGGCTTGTTTGTAAGTCCAATTGTTTGTATGTCCAACTTTACTCTTGTAGATACCAAACATATTGTAAGAAATGAAAAGATTATTGATATTTAGTACTGCTATACCCTTTAATACAGCCTTAAAACCTGGCTCACTCTTCTCCTCTTTGGTAATGTTTGTTCTATCTGGAATTTTCTTAAAAATAATCCAGTCTCATCCACATTAAACACCTGTTCTGGTAGGTAACCCCCTTCAGTGATGATTTTTGTATCTCTGAAAGTTTGCAAGTTGAACGTTCTTAAGTAGAGGAGCACCTGTAGCTGGAATCAGTATGGTAATGTTAAAAATGGGAAGTGGAACCACGACAGATTGGATGACGAGTGTATAGATAATATATTATGACAGAAGGACGAGTACTAAATAATATGGCAGAGTATGTGTAGCTCCATTGTATGTAATGAAAGATGATGTGCATGAGTTTAAAAATTACAAGGGATTAAGTCTGTAAAGGTATTAGAGAATGTGTACAGAACAGTATTTACTTGTGTATAAACCGATCTCATATATAGTTCAACCTCTAAATTTTTGGTCAAAAAGTAAAAGTTTTTCATATATCTGTTGTGTAATTCGATCCTAGCTTTTGAGAAATATCCGATATAATCCGAGACATAATTTGTAGTGAGACATCAGTTTCACTGTAACGTGTCTTGGCAGTGACCACCACCACCACAACAGCTGATGCTATGAGCAGTTTTACCATCTCTGAAACTGACTTCCTCCTGTTACTATGAGGAATGAGATAAAATAATGCAGTACAGTACTGTATATATCCAGAAAATGTTACGTGCGCACACATTTTTCATACAGAATGTGCAAAAAAAGAAAAAGTTTATCATGAGGTCAAAACATAAAGATAATGAATACTGTACTGTACTTCTTACGACCGCTGACTGGAGTCACCCGGATTGTGTGAGGAGGGAACAGTGGTGGAGATCTCAGGTGCTACAATCTCCTATGCATAGTAAAACTATTGCCAACTGACAGTGCAGTACAGTATTTTTTCTTTTCTTTTATTTATTATATACATTAAAATTTTTATTTATTCCTCACATTTACTGTTACTACAGTATACCCGTGACCCTGGTCCCTTATAGCCTCAGATAATGAGCAGTTATATAAAAAAAGATGTGGTGAAAGTTTTTGGTTGGGAAAGCATTCCCCACTATTTACATGAATTCTTTATGTGGGAAAAATGGTCTTGATATTAGCAGTTTCATTAATTGCAGTGACTTTTAGGATTCATCCCTTGTGATAACCAGCGTATTCCTGTTGTTTAAATGGTATAATAATACAAGAACAAAAATTATATGGATGGACATGGAATCACATCTTTGCTAGTTTTTATGATAATTGTCGTTATGAATGGTGACAAGTGAAGACGGCATAGTATACTGTAGTGCTGGTAGTTAGAGAAAAAGAGAATCGTGTCTCATTGGTTAAATAGTGAAGATAATAGCTATAGTTGCAGGGATGGATGATGACTAAAGTGATGACTATCAGAGGAAACATTTTAGGGACAGAGTTTTATTTTGGTGGAAAGGAGAAGGATTAAATATTTTTGCCTGTTTTTAGTTTCAGAGCTTGGGAGCCCTGGCCTGTGTATCACTGCAACGTCTACAGGTCTTAAGATTAGATCACAATATGATCAATAATGTGGCAGAGTCAGAATTTGCTACTTATCCGTACCTTCAAGAGCTCTACCTCTCTAATAACACACTAGAGATGCTGCAGCCAAGGATAACAGATTTAATGTTTAAACTTAAGATTCTTGATGTCAGCCACAACCTTTTGGCAAAGTTCAGCAGCAACAACAACAGGTATTTACTTGACTTTCATCTTTTTATACAACTTTTATGACCAATCACTTAGCAGTTGTTCTAGAATCAGGAGATCCAACATTAGTAGCTAGGAGTGATCTTACATTTATTCTCCCTCGATCACTACTGTACAGTGGGGGACAAAAGGTTGCTCCCCGCAGTGAAATTGAGTCATGGGAATGAGTCTCCAAACTGACTTGCCCTAACTATTGTATCTTGTTGGGGGTCGATGCTGCTTCGTTTTGGGAGGGAGTGAACATTTGACCCCAACTGTACTTGACATCCTAAAAGAGAGACTAGGATCAGAAGCTTTTCTTTTAGTAAATTAGAGGGAGGAGGCTTGATGATCAGTTGACACCACATCAGTGAGATTGCATCATGTACTGTACAGTATTTCTTCTCAGGTCAGCCACAGATGGTTATACAAATGTCAATCCCTTCATTCCCAGTCACGTCCACATACTTGCTTCACTTCTCTGAAAATAAGTCCTTAGTACCTCATTATTTTAGCACACTGAAAGGTTTTATGGCTGGGTCTCACAAACCTAAGTGTTAAGTTAGGAGATATTTATATGCATTTATGTTACAATCATTAACTTAGGTTTATTTACTGTTTAATTATGATTCAAGTGTGGGTTAGTTGTGAAAAACTGACCACCTGCTCTGTGACAAGTTAACCTTTGATATTGTGAGTACAAAAATCCCATCTGTCTTGTGATGGTTTAGAACACCTTGGCAGACCAAGGGTCAGGCCTGGAATTAAGGTGGAATATCCAGATGTAAACTGAAATAGGAATTTCAGGAGTTTCTATTTTCAGGATGGTTTGGGTGGCTCACTGAGATGCCCACTTCAGGGTTAACAGATCTGCATGTAGTATTTTATTTTGGGAGGATGTTTGGCAGTCCTCTTTGTTCTGTTTTAAGAAGTTGGAATAAAATTAAGGTGATCTCTTAGCCAATTAATATCAAATTTAGAATTCTTTATCAAAATGGGGAGCTCAAGGTTTGTTTCATTGTATCCTACTACAGTCCTGTATTAATCCAGCATTAGACCTGTTCAGTGGGACTGCTTCCTTTGGCGGTGTAAGTATATTTAGCAATTGGAGCCCATAGATTCCTCCTTGTCTTATTAAACTGGCTATGGCTTATATAAAGTTTGAAATTCCATTTTATAACCAAGTCTGGATTTGGCAACTCATATTCTTTCCTTTCTTCATTTGGGGCTGCTGGGGCATGCTGGGGTGTTGGTCAGGAAGGAGTACTTTGTAACAGATGTCAACAAATGAATGTATTTGAGTGTCTCATATTATCCTTACTGCAAAACATTTTGATTGTTCTCTCTTAGATTTCCAAGTGGAAATGTTTCAGGACCCAGGTAGAAAGGTGGAGGGTGATCTTATTATTAGATTAATTTGTTTTTTAGATTCCAGTTACAATTTGGGCCCCCAAGACTTGGAGTTTCAATTCCCAAACTTGACTAGTATAAAATTGCTCAATCCTAACTTGTTTATAAAATGGGGTTTCAGGTTCTTTCATCTCTGTCTTGTAATAGACTTTGAGTATCATACATTCCCTGGTAGCAGTACAGGGAGTACTGGATGTTGGCGAATATATAATACAGTCTAGTTGTGTAAAAGAAAATAGTAAATTGGTGTATTACTTTGTACATGTCTCCAAAAATTTTAAAACATAAGAATTTCCTAAGTTAATGAAATGTTACTCTCTGCAGGTCTTCTCATTCTCCATTTTCCTCTATGGGGGTGAGTCCACTAGAGGAGGTGTACCTTCATGACAACAAGTTCTCACAGATTGAACCAGTGCTTGACCTGGAACACATCTCCACCTTAAAGACACTTACCCTTTATAACAACCTCTGGTCATGCAACTGTGCCAGCATTAAAAAAGTAAAGGTAATTGAATGTCTAGTTGCTTAATTTTACTGATTCATCTTTGGAAGTTACTCTTATGATTGCATTGTAATTGTCAACCATGGTTTAAAGGAAGATGATCAGTGACAAATACTTTTTACAGAGACAAGATTTTTATAACTTAATGACTCATGCTGACATATGGCATCCCCAAAATTGTGACCAGGCCCCAGGTAGCTGATCTGACTTTCTGGCTCATTTACACACATAATTGCAGGGTTTCAATTGTTTCTTTTACTACTACTACTACTTTGCTGTCACTTGGAATCGAGTATGACGATCATCCAGCTATGATACAATGATACGAGTGAGTTCTGAGGTGACTAAATGCGGGAACTAATTCCACTCCCAACTGCCAACCCACAGAATCCCCCAAGTCAGAGATTGTCTGACTTATTGGGGTTTCTGACCTGAAAAATGAGTTTGGTTAATGAACAACAAAAACGCAATATAATACCTAAAAAAAATTATAACTTAAATAAAATACATATACAGGTACAGTATATTTTGATAAAATCACACAGGAAAAAGGGAAACAGTGGAGCACCTAAGCTTTTGTCTTTATTCAAGACATTTTCAGAGGCAACTGAATTACAAAGACTGAGAGAGGCTTATGTACACAGGGTGACCTTACAAAACATGAGGTCAGGTCAAAACATGACATCCACTAATCCGCACACCAACACCACCGCAAACATAAGAGGTACTTAAAAGAAAGGGCAATGTAATTAGTCATGTTAAGTCGTGTCAAAAATATGAGACCCACTAATCATGTATCCTACATCTACCTCGAATGCTTTCAAAGCATTTTTAACCTTGGGCCACTGACAAATATATTTGTGTAACATATCAGTTTTGTACTGACCATCACTAAGGTTTATGGAATTCAATTCTCTAATCAAACTTGCTTCAACTAGTAGTCTTTCTGTGACACATATTGATTTATACACTTGTAAACTGTTTTCCCAGTGTATGGGATGATTATTGTTCCTTATATGAACGTTTCCATTGTGGATCTACATTTTTTATCAGATCCACATTCGGATAGCAAAAAAGAGGTGTAAGAAAATAAAATTCGGATAAGCGAATTCTCAGTATATTTAATATGTACACACAGGGTATTGAAAGTGTACATACAGCTAGATTTTTCTTTAAGATAATTGCTAACAGAATATTGTACAGTATTTACATTGTGTATGCACAAAACAACAAGAAATGATTTATAATGAAGATTATACTTTGCAGGGGACAGTCTTCAAAGAACTGAAGAATCACGCCTTTATCACTGCTGTCACGAAAATGCAGTGCCATTTGCCGGCTGAAAAGAATGGTACTAATGTCATGCATATGAGGGAAGAAGAGGTGAATTTCTAACTCATATATTTTTGGAGGGTTTGTACTGATTGTCTCTATTAGGTAAATTAGGTAAATAATGAGCATTAAGTTCGTAGTTGTTTGTGGAGCTGCATTGCACTATGGACAGAGTGAATTTTGGGTGAGGTTAATATTGTGTTGATGTTGGTATGGATGGTTCGCACTTCATTGCTCCATTCTACTAGTCTGTATGCCTGTAAGTCCAACCAAGCTGTTTCTATAGCGGGCCTGGTCACCTGCTAGGGGTAGAGATTCTCAACCCACCTCCATCTAATGAATGTACTTTTGTTGCTAATTCATCTATCAGTCAGTGGCAGCCAAACAGTGCAGAGATTACTGTATGTAGTTCTTCTTGCCCAAGTTCCAGCTGTTGGGATTCTGGTTTATTTTCTTAAATTCTTGGTTTTTTCTAACCACAGTCCATTTCCAATGAATATTAAGTTAGACTATCACAATATCACGTCGGAGTTATGTTCCTAAAAACGCGACGTTATACGAAATCACGTTAAGCGGATCAATTTTCCCCATAAGAAATAGATAAAATATGGGAGTTATGTTCCTGAGCCTCCCTTTGCCCCATGAAATACATTCCATATACAGAAAAGCATTGCCATTTCTATAGAAAATAGTGCATACATATACAACTACTAAGTTTGTATTGGTACTCACCGATGGGCGGAGGTGGTAGAGCGAGTGTGTGGTGGGTAGTGAAGCAGAGGAGGTGGATGACTGGAGGGGAGGAGCATGGCAGGAGCAGTGGAGGAGGGTGGGAGGGGAGGAGGGTGGGAGCGGAGGAGGGCGGGAGGGGAGGGGTGTGGTGAGTCACTGAGAGACTGCACCGAGCCGAGAGAGCGTAGCTCGGCCGACGAAAGAGGGTGGTGCGCCTTAGAAAGTAGTCCGTGGCGACGCAAAACAACGTAATATCGGATCACCGGGACGTTTAACAAATTTTTGGTCTCTAAAGTTTAGCGATGTAGTACCGAAACAACCTTAAACTGGATGATGTTAAGTGCGGACTTACTGTATCATTAATGAATGAAGTTTAAAATCATAAAATATTTAATTTTACAGTTACTGAAGGATGACTTGTATCTTTATCTCTGTGACATCATGCATGTTTGAGCAACTATTTGTTGATGTTTCCTCAACTTGTGTTCACTTATTCAGTTTTGGAGTTGTTACTTGTTTCGTAATTTATTTATTTTTTTGCATGAAAATCCATTACAGTTTTAGTATCAGTCTTGAAACCTTTGGCAGTAACTTAGATAAGTCCCCCTACTACTGGGGGATGAAAAACTTAACCCTATATTCCCTAAAGCAGTGCTGTCCCTGCATACTACCATGAAATATTAATTATAGGTGCCATGGGTTTAAAGGTTGAGATATTCATCAATCTAACACTAATTGTGCCATTCACATGTCCAAATCATGTCCATATTATACTTCCAATCAGTCATTTTAAAAATTAACTTGACTAAGATTTCTCGTGTCATGTTTATATCTTAAGTATTATTTTTACCTTTTAAGTCTTACATTCCATAATATCAAAAGTAAATTTTGGCTTTTCTTTTGCAGGTTTGCCAGGAGACATCTCCTGACACCAACTTCATGTCCATGGTGGCGTTCATTATCATGGCTCTCATGATTGTGTTTGTCTGCTACCACATGAGGTGGAGCCGTCTTCTTAACAAAATCATAAGTGAAAAGAAAATGCATGTCAGCCGAGATCCCACTGTTGGGGTTAGTGACTCTTTAATTTAATGGCTTCAGACCTCTGTAATGTGATTGCCTTCAGTGTGATATGTTTTGAGTTTAAACTTTAGATATTTACGGTATTAATCAAAACAATCGGCATCCCATCAACATTGTTACAAAGAATGCATACACATGTAAGAGATAGTACATATAAGGATACTGTATTGTATTCACCTTAGTTTCACGTATGGATGTTGCATCTATCCTATTTACACTGTCTTCTTCCCAAACAGCGGACTTATGATGTGTTTGTTGTCCATGCACATCGGGATTATGAAAGAGTCAAGCAACATGTCATCGCTCCATTGACCCAACATGGCTATTCTGTGGCATGGCATGACAACGTCTTCAGACCTGGCGATTGGGTTCTAGGTAAGACAGTGTGCACTCCACATTTTGTTGTCCATATATTTGATCTCTGTTGCTCACTTCATTTTTCTCTCACACAAATTTTGCCCCACACCTCCATGTTTCATCTCTAATATTTTTTTATAATTGCTCGTAGTCTAGTCTTCCATCTCTCATCACTGGCTTTGTTACATCACTTCTATCCCTCATCTCTGCTTTACATCATTAATGTTTCACACCTCTGCACTTCATTGTTGCACTTCTTTCATTATTTTACACAAGTCTTTATCATTATCATCTGTCTACCTGATTATCCTGTGTCTTTTTATTTTCCTGTTTTCTTTATGGTTGTCTTCTCTTATAATAGTTTAATGACAGACTTATTGCTCCACAACAGAGAATGTGGAGAGAGCTGTGCGTAATTCTAGAAGGATGCTGGTGGTTGTGACGGACAATCTCCTTAATAGTAGGTAAGTCCTCTGTGTGAGCATACATGTGTATAAACATTGAAATGTATTATGTAATGTGTGTGTATATTGTGCCAGATGTTTTAATTGCCTGTATGTTGGCCTGGCGAGTTATTGCTAGGCATTAACATACCTAGGTTAAAGCTAGGCGATGCATTCTGAGGTTTGAACAAAAAATAGAGGAAAGATAATTGTACATAAAGAAGAGTGTCCCAAATATTTAAGCTTAATGGCTAATTTCAGTATTCTGGTGCCACAAATATCTTTTAACTCTCTTGGGTTATATATATATATATATATATATATATATATACTGTATATATATATGCTGATAACCACAAGGAAAGAAGAAAACACGAAGTTCCCAAGCACTTTCGTGTAATTCACATCTTCAGGGGTGATACAGATATTTATATGATGGTGTTTGAAACCAACAAGTGTTAACAAGTTAATCATTACACTAGATAATTAAGGAAAGGAGACCAGAGATATTGTAGGTTA
>NW_024715014.1:4842012-4892712 GCF_018991925.1 Homarus americanus
TGTATCAATAATTTGTAATATACAGTACTGTATCATCTCTACAAACATTGATTTCTGAACTGTTTCTTTACAAATGTTTAAATTACCATCTCCATTAGTTTATTTTCAACCCCTGAGTTATTTACCCATCAAGGTACTGTTGCCAGCAGGGCTGTGGGAGAACTTTTGCTGGCAACTCTACATACTGGCATGTGATACAGTGTCTCCTGTGTCAACACTGATGTAAAGTACAGCAATAATTTAGGGTATCTTCTGTCTGCTTATCATCCTCCAGGGTCAGGTTGATTTCATCCTCTAGAACTAGTGTTTCCCAACTTGGTTAGTATCACCCCCAGTGGCTGCTTTTTAAATTGAAGGGGAAGTAAGAGTTGTGAACTCTTGGACTAACCTGCCAGAGAGTGTTGCGATGGCACCTTGTGTGAACTCATTTAAGATCAGACTTGACCAACCCTGGTGCATGTTTAGGTATGTTCTTGAATTTAGAAGCCAACTGTATCTAATAGAGAAATGACTGACTGTCAGACCAACTAGAGGACCAACCAGTGGCAAAGAGGATAAAGTAAATAAAGTTCAGTGAAGAAGGGATGAGACAAACTGACATGATGCATCTCTTAGGCATCTTTGACAAGTTGAATGAGATTATCATTAAATTGTAAGGAAACAAATGAATCGCCTCAAAGAAAAAGGAATCTGCACTGCCTTCTGCCTTCTTTATTAAGTTAATAAAATTTAAAACAACCTTGTAAACTGTCCGTTTCCAAGTATGCAGGTAATAATGGATGTTAAAGATAAAGTGTTGGATACTGACCCCGAAAGCTATTGCTCTCATCTTAAAGCACTCGAGGATATGCTGGCAAGATTTAATGATATCAATGTACTAAATACCTGATTGAGTTATTAATCTGTTTCCATGGCAGATGTGCAAGATGCTCAGAAAAACTTAGGTGGAGAGTTAATGGACTTAAAACATGGATGTGAAGTCCAAACATGGTTCACACAATGTGATTACCTATACTGTACAGTATAGCATTCTGGGTCAAGGACCAAATTTTGTGCATTTAACTTTGACAAGAAGTAAAGCTCTTGGTCTTAGTATTTCCACACCAGTTATACCGAGACAATAATTTCCTTGGAAAAATAGTTTGGATGTAGAAATAATAAATTGTGCACAGGAATAGAACTACTATTTATGAAATTGTATTTACTACCCATAATTAATAAAATTGTGTTTTCTTAGGTATAATGAGAGACCACCAGTGGAACACCCGACTCGCACAGATACCACCAGCCTGAACTACATTATGATAGATGATGATAATGGTAGGTGTACATTTTTCTTTAACCAGGTTAATTATTTGTAATATTAATTTATTATTTAACCAACCAAAGATTGAAATTATATTCACACCTTATAATTATCACCCCCATATCAACATACCATTGTACTGAACTGAACTGTACTGTACTATACCTGCCTTCATTGACAAATATACCAAAAAAACTTGCCTAGAGTGAACTGAAAGTTATACATTGTCTGCAGGTGAATGTCTTGTAGAAGTAAAGATTGGGAGATAAATACAGTACTATGGATACCAGTGGCATGGCATGAAGAAATTTTCAAATAAACTCTGTGATCAATTGTCTGCCAGAGCTGAAGAATTGATAAGTAAACATAACACATTGACAGAAATATGCAGAGAATGTAGAGTAGGCATAAACAATATTCTTCTCTACAACATGACTGCTCATGGTTATCACATTCACGTTAAAAACATTCATGATTCACACATCTCTCTCTCTCTCACACAATCTTATGGATTATTCTGTTACAGTCTTTATAGTTTTTCTTATTGATTAAATCACATCATGATTATAATACTGGATGGTCTTTTCACTGAGAATATTGTCATTCTATTAATTTGGGGATTCTTGAAGATTCCATACTAAGTCCAACTCTGTTCTTATCACACATAATGAGACATCCCAATCCATTCTTATGCAGTTGATTCAAACCTCCATAGGTGTTTCACAAGATAGTCACAAAATTAAATTTTTAGTGCCAGACAATAGACATGCTGTAGCCTGTAGGGAAATTTTCCAGGGTTAGTTGAGTACGATACAGTGAACTTGGATTTCTTTAACAACACTAAAACATAATTCTGTACATAATATTTAGTAAATGGCGTAACCTTGAACATTTTAACGATTCCCAGAGAACCATCATCTCAACCACACAGCAATAAGATTTGAGGCATCACTTTTACCTGAAACCTTTGAATTTAAGACTATAGTCAGATCTCTGCCCAGTACCACTTAAGTCAAGTTCAGAATCTTGTCCAGAACTGACTCTGTTTTGTTGTTGAACAATGGACAGCTATTTACTAAGCCCTACATGCTCCTAGATGTAGCACTGTTGTCATCTGTGGGCTATAAATGCTGTGTTGTTATGCTTCACCGCCCATATTCAGTAAAAAAAACAAAAAAAAAAACATCAAAACAGGTAACAATAATGATCTTACCATAAAGTTTCCAGCATTACGCATCTGTGGACGGTACAGTACATGTGTCCCTCGTGATACAAATGTCCATGATACAAAAATTTGCTTAAATGAATTTCATAAATTGACACCACGGTCATCTTGGGGAAAGATGCACAGAGACGTATTCTCGCTCACTGATCATACCACCCTCCTCCCTCCCGTATCCGTTCATTCATTGTGCGTGTGTGAAGTGGTCTCTCTTTATCTGTGTGTACTCTTGCCATCCTTTCCTTGTACTTTTAATTTTGGTATCCAAGTGTTGCTGAACAGGGGGGGTGGTGGGGTCCTGGGGGTCCAGACACCCCCCTTTTTCATCAGAAATTTCCAATACTTTTTCTTTCATGCAGTATTGTACTCAGGCATTTTGTATAGTAAAAAGTAATAACTATTGAGCTCAGAATATCTCCTAATATCAAGTGGACATGGCCTTAAAATGGCCTCCAAATGCCCATCATATTGGTCAGATTTCAAAAAAATTCTGAGGGGCTTAAAGTGCCCCCAAAACCCCCCAGCTGGGTAGGCTCACTGTGCCCGTCCTGTTCCCCTACCCACAACTTTTTGACACCTCCCCCCCCCACCCCTTGCAACTTTTTGGATATTCCTGGATCCGCCCCTGCTGAATATTCGTCTACCCATACTACACCAAAGAAACCACGGAAGTCTGTGACTCTTGAGAGTTGAGACAAAACTGGAGGTAATAAAGTGTCATCAATGCAGTGATGACTCTACCAAGATTGGTTAAGATCTTGGTCTGGCTGCCTCTACTGTGTCTGCAATTTACAAGCATGCTGAGAAGATCAAACAAGCAGCTGGATAGCTGAATCAATTTCTTGTGTTTGGGATATTTTTATCATTGGGGGAATCAAACCCCCTTTTTTCCTATATGTTTATCTATTCGTGATACATAAATTCATTTAATGAATTGTTTTATTTGGAACTTAACTCATTCATATATCAGGGGATACCTGTATATGTTTTAATGCTTTCCCTCTTTGTAGATGAAGACAACTATACTTATTATCCAAACATCTTGAACCCTGGAGATAACCAGATAATAAGATAGTCTGGATGATAAAATGGTTCCCTGCTACAATACAGTTATACAGTACTGTATACTCTACTGTAAACAGAAGAAAATTACATTTTCAAAAACATGACAAAAAGAAACTTGATTAATATTTTATCAAATTATACTCACATTTGGTCAAATGGAACATTGCTCATAACTCTGTTTAGTTATTCAAGTTTTGGCTGATTAGGGTTCAGCATTTTACACTCATTCGTGCTCATCTCTTATTCTATTTGCTAACTTCTTTGTTCAGGAAGTGGGTTTACTGTTCTGAATGAGATGTTTCGTGAATAAAACAGAGCTGGATTTAACGGGTAATAGGTGTCTGGATACCATGTTGTTAACTGTACTTCCACAGGAATTGTTTTGGTAAACTGGAGAATATTGGTACAGTATACCTGGTATGTGTTGATGATTCACCGCTGCACAGAGTCAGGGGAGTAGAAGACGAGAATAGTGATGTATGGATGATGATCAACAAATATTTTCTAGATTCCAAGAGTGAAAGTATATTTCAGTGTGAGCAGATGATATCAGTGGTGAAGAGGATAAAAAAAAAGTATAAATATATCTTACTGCTCATAAAGTTACATGCTGGAAATTGGGAAACTTTAGAATCTGTACTGTATATACAGTACATTAATAATCTTTCTTTCTTTCTTTTCTTTTTCAGAAGAGGAGGGTATTACTCAGTTGGAAGGTTTTACAAGAAGTGGCTTTGCCAGATATTCATGCAAGTTCTGAACCATGAACAGCATATCTATCACTTGAAGGTTTAGAGAACAGTCAAGGGGCTAGGGAGACAGCCATACCCCTCATGGTCCTGCTGTACCAACCTTGTTCACTCACTGAATTTTTGTTTGAAAAAGTTTGATGAATGATACAGACTACATTTTGAAAAGTTTATATTTTCTGTGCCATCAGAAATTTTCATTTTAAGTAGTCCCTTTCCAACCGTGGGAGATAGGTTCCTAGAAAACCCTGTGATTGGTAAATCAGCGGCTAGTAAGACTAAAGGCTTATGGGAATTGGGGATTAGGTTCCATGGCCGCCGATAACACTCGTCAGACCCTGAGTAAGTTGCCTGTTCCTTCACAAAGCAATACCTGCATTCTACACATATAAAGTAAATAGTAATATAATTTAAACAGTATAAGAGGTATTTACCTTCATTGAGGATGATGAGGACTGATTGATTGTGCTGAATTAAAATAAAGGCTTGAAAGACTAAAATCAAATAATGCAAGGTAAAAAACATAGTAACAAATAACATAGAACTTTTGTAACCCCCCCCCTCAAAGCTCTTGTAGAAGGCCAGCTTCCTCCATGAAGGAGAGAACTTCCCTTCCTGTAGCCCCCCCAGCACCAAAGAAAGAAGGTAAGATCCTTCCCCCGACGCTGGAAGAGGTGCTTATGACAAAGATCTCTGAGACTGGGGCATTCCTTCAAGAGGAGTCGAACAGTCAATGAGACCAAGCAGTCATCACAATGGTGAGGTGGGCGCCCTCTCCATTAAAAAACCATGAGTCAGCCGTGTGTGGTCAATGTGGAGGTGGGCCAAAGTAGTTTTCCGACAGTGCGACAACCCCTGATATCCCCAGGCACCTAATACTTTTTCTTTAATGCAGTATTGTATTCAGGCATTTTTGTATAGTAAAAATTAATTATGTTTGACCTCAGAATATCTCCTAATATAAATTGCGCATCACCTCAAAATGGCCTCCAAATGCCCATGATATTAGTCGGCCTACCCCCTAGTTGGGTAGGCTGCTGTGCTCACCATGTTCTCCCAACCACAACTTTTTCTACCCCCCTTTTTTTATATTCATGGTTATGCCCCTGTATGATTACAAAATATTAGAAATTACAGACACATCTGGCAAGTTAGTAACACTGTACCCATACCAGAACACTCAGCATGTAAACTTTGTGATAAACCTTTAAAGCATACACTTGAACACTATATTATTGAATGTGACATTGTCAAAGACTTCAGGCCACCTGGCTTATTGTATCATCAACTTTGTAATTCACTATATTAAATGGGGGGGGTGCTTGGGGACATTCTTGCTGTTTATCCCAAATTTGCTAGCCCACACTGATTAGTCTTCAATTGTAATATGACGTCCAATGTATATGAACCACTGTCTTGCATGGCAGCGAACAGTGACATCACCCACATGACTCTGACCTATATATACTGCGAATGAATATGATGCATTTCTTTGTGTACGAACCCCTGTCCTGCATGGCAGTGAACAGTGACATTACCCACATGAATCTGACCTATATATACTGTCAATGAACATGATGTTTTTCTTTGTGTATGAACCTCTGTCCTGCGTGGCAGTGAGAAGTGATACCACCCTAAGTGTCAAGACCTGACTGAATTACTCAGAATAGGCAAACTGTACTCCAAGCTGTCAATAAATTTGTTAAACTAAACTAAAAATGCAAAAATAAATTAATTATTACAAAGGACAACCATCTTTATATTTTCTTCCTTCATAGAAAACTGCTCTTGCAACGGTGATTGATACAAAATGAATACCCTGTACACAATACTTTTTTTTTCATCATATTCACCACTTATCAGCTTATTATGTAAATACTTAGACATATGTAACTGCACACTCCTTTCCATTCTCCCTCACATGGGCTGGGACCCAGCAAAGACTGACTTTGGATGAAAAACAGCCACTGTTAAATATTTATAAGGGATAAGGAGCACTACGAGAATTGCTAAAAATTTTAAAATCACTATGAGGTTGGGTACAAATAATCTTGAGGGCAAGTAAAATCCCAAAAGCTCTGCTGTAAAAATAGATGCCATAGTGGGGTGACTACTGTTATATTTGATGTTATTCGAATAGCCACAACGCTGTCATCACATGTGTTGGATGTGTCTTTACATCTACACCAGACACCAGAATATTACCGTTACCATAAGATAACACCTGGAGATGTTTTTAAGTCGAAAATGTACACAAGTCGAAACACATGTTATGTGCACACCGTACTTACAGTATAATGTTTAAAATCCCCCCTATATCATAGCCTATGTCCTACAGTGGTGAAGAGGATAAAAGTAAATAAAAAAGTGCATCCTCTTACACTTCGTGACATTGAATCTCAGCATCCATTTCTTCGATCATTCTTGGAGCCCACAGGTCCTGCAGCTCTTCACATAAGAACATAAGAAAATAAGGAGTCTGCAATAGGCCGGTTGGCCTGCGCATGGCAGCTCCTGTCGAGAGTTACTACCACTCTCTATCATCCATGAATCTATCTATGAATCTATCTAGCCTCATTTTGAAACTTTCCAGAGTTCCCGCACTTACTACAAAGTTGCTAAGCTTGTTCCACTCGTCCACCACCCTATTTGTGAACCAGTTTCTTCCTATCTCCCTCCTAAACCTAAACTTATCCAACTTGAATCCGTTGCTCCGAGTCCTATCCTGCTCGGATATTATAAGAACTTTATCTATATCCCTTTTATTGATTCCTTTCACCCATTTAAATACTTCTATCATATCTCCCCGCACTCTTCGTCTTTCTAGGGAATGCAAGTTAAGTTTCTTTAACCTATCCTGATATGGAAGGTTTCTAAGTCCAGGAATCATTTTTGTCATTCTTCGCTGCACCGACTCTAGTGAATTTATATCCATTCTATAATAGGGGCACCAGAACTGAACCGCATAATCGAGGTGCAGCCTGACTAGCGCAAGATATAGTTGCAATAAGACCTCTGCACTCTTGTTACTTACACTTCTAGATATAAAACCCAATACTCTGTTTGCCTTATTTCGAACATTAACGCACTGTTTTCTAGGCCGTAGGTCCGGGCTTACAAGTACCCCTAGGTCTCTTTCACAAGTCGACTTCTCTAGGTTGATGTTGTTAAGGCTGTATACATTATAAGTATTTGTTCTTCCAATATTAAGTACGCTGCACTTGCTGGTGTTGAATTTCATTTGCCATTTTTCAGACCACCCCTGCAGTATATTTAGATCCTCCTGTAATGCATTTGCATCCTGCCCTGAATTAATTTGCCGCCCTATTTTGGTGTCATCCGCAAACTTGCTTATGTCACTGCTGATCCCAGTATCTAGATCGTTAATGTAGATTATGAACAAGAGTGGGCCTAGTACTGACCCCTGGGGAACCCCACTGGTTACACGGCCCCACTCAGATTTAACACCATCTACGCTGACCCTCTGCGTTCTATCGGTTTTTTATTTCCCAAAATAACCATACCCTCCTCGTTTGTTATGATGAGGTCTCGTGGCTTGGGTGTTTGCTCCCCTCTGTAATGTGTCTTTTATCCTCTTCCCCCAAAGATCTGCTCGTTAGCCGCTTGGGCGATCGGTCACGTCTCTGTTATGCACTGTTGGCAAGTACTGGGCATGTACCGGCTCCTGAATGTACCTGAACCCGCTCCACTGTTGGTCAAGTCTTGTCTTGAAAGAGCTCACACTCGGTGCCGTCACAACACTTTCTGGCAGATTGTTCCTAGAGTTCACAACTCTCACTCCGAAAAAGTTTGCCCTCACAGTTTTCTGGACTTGCAGCTTCTTCAATCTTGAGCTGTGACCCCTTGTGGGGCAAGCGTCCGCCAGCTCCAAAAAGGACACTTGACTGAGTAGTGCCCCTTGAGATGCTTATACACCTCAATTAGGTCACCCCTTGCCCGTCTGTAGTATAAGCTAGGCAAGCTCAGGTGCTCCAATCTCTCAAGGTAGCTGAGGTGCCGAAGTGCAGGCACCAGTCTGGTGGCCCTCCTTTGAACATTTTCAACCAACTGACAGTCCCTAGCATATCTCGTGGACCAGACGGGGTGACAGTACTCCAGATGGGGAAGCACTTCACTCTTGAAGATCATTACGAAGGACGGACCGTCTAGATATCTGAACGACCTTCTTATAAGACCCAATAATTTATTTGCCTGATTTACCTTCTTCTCGCAATGTCCCTAGAACTTCAGTTCATTGTCAACATACACGCCTAGGTCCTTCTCACATTGTCTCAAATAGTGCAGTTTCTTCAAAATTATCTCTCAGAGTTTCTACAAAAAGAGTAACAGGGTTATTCAAGTCATTTGGGGTGAACTCGTTTCTCCAGTCGATGTCGCCATAGTAAAAGTCCTCCATGATAAGGAGGTGGCTAGGGTAGAACATTGCTGCATTTTGTATAGTGAAATAATTACTATTGACCTCAGAATATCTCTTAATATCAAGTGCACATGGCTTCAAAATGACCTCCAAATATCCATGATATTAGTCAGATTAAAAAAAAAAAATCTGGGGGAGTTCGTCATGTTCATCCACCCACAACTTCTTGGACCCCTCCCTCTTGATATTCCTGGATCTGCCCCTGGGGAAAGGTACTTTCTTTCCAAGGGGTCAAACCTTTTCTGTTCGAAATTCAGAATAAACCCTCTGGGTTGCTGGTCTACTAATTTTGATAGCTTCTCTATTTTTAACCCACCTCAAGTGATTACATTGTAGTGGATTCCTCCCCTACAAACGCCGTTTTTCGCTGACTAGCCGACCCTCGAATTCCCCAGTGTATGCCTCATGGTCTAGGTCAGCAACCAGAGCCGCCTTACATGACGGAGGTCAACTATTAAGCCACGCCTACCTCCGCTATATAAGACCTCACCTCGTGGTGACCTCTCTCTTTCTACCTACAGCCACCAGCAAGCAACACCTCCTTCGCTCCTGCCTGGCGGCTCCCGCTCCAGCCGGCGACCCCCAAGCTGGTCCTCCTCTGAGCACCCTCACCAACCAGCTCTCTCTACTCAACGCTTGTAACCATGCTGCCTTCCTAGCACGAAGCTGTATTGTACATCCAATACAACATGTATACAGAGAGCACATTGTGAGTTTCCTTTCTCCATCCCATCCTGAGTGTGAACTAATATCTCGTACCCTACAATATATTGTGGGGTCGCAGTTGTTTGGGCTCACACTCAGGATGGGATGGAGAAAGGAAACTCACAATGTGCTCTCTGTATACATGTTGTATTGGATGTACAATACAGCTTCGTGCTAGGAAGGCAGCATGGTTACAAGCGTTGAGTAGAGAGAGCTGGTTGGTGAGGGTGCTCAGAGGAGGACAGCTTGTGGGTCGCCATGCTCGCCGGCGGGAGCGAGGACCGCCAGGCAGGAGGAGGAGGTGTTGCTGGCTGGTTGGTGTAGGTAGAAAGAGAGAGGTCACCACGAGGTCAGGTCTTAAATAGCGTGGGTAGATAGTTGACCCCCGCTCCGTGGGCGGCGCTGGTTGACCTAGACCACGAGGCATACACTGGGGAATTCGCGGGATCGGCTACTCAGCGACAAACAGCGTTTGTAGGGGAGGAATCCACTATGATTCATGCTTTATCTGCGCGTTAATCTTCCACATTAGCTCCGGACCTCCCGAGAAATCCACTACAATATCACTCATGTGTGGCCAGACACGAATGCCTGTGTTGCATACCGTCTGACCACATGGTTATGCACTTATGTTTGCTCTCCCCGTTTCCTTCCCTTAAGCTATAATTAATTAATGATAATACAAAGGAGTTGACTTGATAAAACACACTAATACGACATTCGTGTAACGCTGGGTGCACTTCACGGGTACACAAGTTTGACTAATGATATTCACTATAATTATTCAAGTTTACTGGAAAAGTAATAGAATATTTGTTTGGTGATGAAATATTTCTTAAAAAAAAACCAGATGAGATAAATATGATAATGTGCTTTAATCTGACCTGTGGGATATAGGAACCATCGGCCGGCGTGTCTCCCCAAACATAAACATGGCCTTTACGTTTGCAGCATTTTCTTACATTATTGCTCTAATAGTTGATGCATTTCTCATATTTTTCGCCATATTTCACGTAAGTGTGATTGACAGACATGACCAATGCAGATGTCTCTTTCTGTTTTAAGTTTAACCTAGAACTATGTAGTGACAAGTAGGCTCACACTGACATGTCAAGTGTGGAGAATGACAAGTTCTCACTGCATTATTAATTGATGAAAACGTGTTGTGTTAAATTACATAATGATTTATCTTAATTCCTCCAAGGCCTGCTGATATTTTTAATATAATTCACTCAAGTCTGAAGGAAAATACATTTCACATTCGTGGTCGGTGAATGTGAAGAAAAGGGTGGCCATTCCTTTATAGTTTAAGTGTCATCGTAGTTAAGCCATGGCCCAAGAAACTGCACCTGTCACATTGTTTCACTTAAGGTTAAATGTTTGTTGGAATCATTCAAACCTCGGCCATCACGAGAGAACTTAATGAGTTTTATCCATACAATTAGCTTAGATCTTTTAAGTTTTGAATTGAAATGCTGCAGGATTATTCATGCTGGGAATACCAGTACTTTTTGGGGGTTAATATTTTGTAGTAATCTTAAATATAGATAAAGGAAAAAAGTACTGGATATAGGTAAGGCAGTCTAATGCACGTGTGTAGTGGGCATACTATACAATGATGGTTACTAAGGTGGCCTTCTTTCTGAATAACCTAACAATCAATAATAACACAGTCCATCAATATTCCTGCCTTATCTATATCCAGTGTGATTTTGTGGCTTGCTGCTACCTATCTACAGTATATCCACTATGAAAAAAATACTTTTCTCATTCCATTGGAAATTGAAAGTTTTGAGTTATAGTATTTTCAATTTCACTTAAGAGTACAAATCTTCAGGGTCAATTTGTAGTATTGACCAACTACAGATATTAAGTAGAGCAATGTGTTTCTCTGATGGTTTAGACAGTTTTAAGATGCTTTTCTTCTATGACGTTTCCCCCGCAAATGACTTAAAGTTACCTGACCTGACCTGCTATCCTGGGGGTTTTGTCCCCTTGGATCCCCTGGTATATTTAAGTCATTTGTGATGGAAACGCCATCGAAGAAAAGTGTCTTAAAATTGTCTAAACCATCGGAGAAACACATTGCTCAACTCGAGAGCCGTGGTTGGTCGAAAATACAAACTGACCGTTTGCAGAAACATACATTGTTTGCCGTACTTCTTACTTGGCCAATAAGCAGAAGTGTTGATGTCACAATGCTCGTGCAGATGCGCTTACTTACATTTTCGTCGGAAATTTATATATATAATTTTTGTTTTCAATTTTTTATTTCAGGTTTAGCTTCTCTATTTTTTTCTTCTCTTGGGTTAAGTTAGGTTTACATACCAGGGCAGGGGGGCAAAGCCACCTTCAGCAGGAGGTTAGATCAGGTCCTTCTGGTTTCTCTGGGTAAGTTAGACATGTATACTGATATTTAAGAGTTGTTAGGTTTGGTTTTGTCATTTTTTTTGTGTTTTTTATCCCACAATTTATCTTTAATTCAAAGGCCTGCCTACTCTGTATGATCAAAACATCATTTCTGTTAGTGAAATCAAGAAGTTAAAAAAAATTATAAGTATAAATTTCTGTCGGAAACGTTATGGAGTAAAGTACCGGTACTGTGTTACCTTTGCTCTACTGTATCTCCCGAACACCTGAGGTCTTTGCTGTGAAACAGAATTTCGGGGTCAACCTTTAATTTTTCATATATAAAAATTATTAATTTTTTTTCTTTTCAGATTATTGCCTTTGATGAGTTGAAGACAGACTACAAAAATCCAATAGACCAGTGCAATAGCCTTAATCCTGTAAGTGTTGTACAGTATTTAATCTCTTCTGAGCAATTCGAAAAATTCTCTTGGCTTGGTATATGTACATTTGTAACCCATTTGTTTCCATATCTTCCTTCATATGTATAGTCAGTCAAAGATGCACTGACCCCACCCTGGGTCTCATGCTTGCAATTTTACCTGACAATAGTTGATAAAGTAAAGGTGTATGTAAAGGTGATTGTGATTGGTGGATCTATTTTCGGCTGTATCACTGTCAGGATAAATACTAAACATACCAAAGGTAACATTTTTATAATAATAAACACTTAAAAGAAAATCCATTGACACCTTATAAATGGGTAAATCAATATAAGAAAAATACCAGAAGAATGTACTTAAATTCATCTTTCATTGTAGCATGTTTGGAGAGTTGTCTGGAGTGTGGAATGATAGAAGATGTTTTGTTTGAAGCTATTGCACACAGCCCAGATTGCACACATTTATTACTTGAAGACACTTTTATGTCATATTTCTATCTTATAGTTATTATAAAACACAAAATATTTCTGTTTTCTCAAAAGAGCTATAAAATACTAAATAGTAGGAATATTCAAGCAGTACAAAGGTTATCACTATTTTCTTATCACTATTTCAAATATATATACTATTTGCATGTACTGAATTTAAGAACGTCTTGATCAGGTGGAAGTTTTTGTAACACACAATGCATAAGACAACTTCACACTCCTTGCACCAAGTCATCACATCTTTGTGCTGTAGTTCACAGTGGCTGGTGGGGAAGGGGAGTGAGCGCCATTGTCTGTACAGTATCACTGTCCTCAACCATACATCTCTTAACAAGAATTTTCTAATACAGTAACCAAATTTGGGTGAGTGAGACTGTGTGTATGTGCTCATGTTTAGATTACTTTACATTGCAAGATTAATGATGGAAAGATTACAACTAAACATTATGTCTTGAATTGTGTGTGAGAGTAAAGGCAGATAAGAGTTAAAACTAATGACTTTATTTTTTGTTTACAGTTAGTCTTACCAGAATATGCCCTACATCTACTCTTCAACACCTTGTTTCTCATAGCTGGAGAATGGTTTTCCCTGATTTTAAACATTCCTCTCATCTTGTACCACATCAACAGGTATTTAAATTTATTTTTAACATACCTGTATTGCCAAATTTTCACCAGTAATTGTCTTTTTTTTTTATTTAATCTAATTGAATGGGAAAAGGCTGGGGGACTCGGATGCATGAGCGAGTGAAAGATAAATGCCTACTTGACAGCATAATCTAGCCATGCCTGCATAGCAATTCAAACAGTACCTCAAAATAATAGTGTCATATGACAGGAACCAAAGCCCTGTAAGCATCCGAAACCTGGGTATTAAACATTTAAAAACATACCGTATTCAGTTAAACATTAACTTAATTCTTTATTGCACTCTCCTCCCAATGTAAACAAACTTGTCCCCCATCATATTGCAATTTACCCTTTCATTATACAGTGCAAGGGGGTATTATCATTATCCCTGCACCCACATTTAGGTATATGCTGTATTTTTGTCATTGTAATTTAAGTTATTATCAGGTATCGAACACGGCCAGTGATGAGTGGACCAGGATTATATGACCCAACAAGCATAATGAACCATGAGGTCCTAAGCCAATGTCAACGTGAGGGATGGGTCAAATTAGCATTTTATCTCCTTGCATTTTTCTACTACCTCTATGGGTGAGTATTTTAGCTAGGCTGTATATATGTTGTAATTACATATCAATTCTTTCTTTGTTAGTAAGTACTAAAGTACTGAAATACAGTATCCTCAAGCAGAGCCCTGCTTTTGGCAGAGGGCTTAATGTGTCTTCTGTTAGTATACACTATCCATGTGAACAAAATTTTAATGCAGTTGTTGCAAAAAACCATTTTGTCACCCAGTTTAACCAAAGTTGAAGATTCATTTGATTTCATATGAACAAGTGGACAACTTAAGGACTACACATTGGGGGTCGAACCCTTTCAGTAGTCTTACTTGCTTTGAATTCTTCTGGGCTGTAAAAGGAAGTTCATATGCCAATCCTTTCACTTCCTGCTGCATCACTAAATACTTAGTAGCTCCTTCACTTCTCAGTTAGGTGTATCATCTACTGTGTCCTTCATGTGGATACTTGAAAAGGACCAATGTTGAGACTTATTATGGTTAAAATTTTAGTTAGTTTGTGTGAAGTGGAGAAGAGCTTCTGTTAAACCCCATTATCATTGGCCTTATTAGATGTTAACCTTTTATGTTTCAAGTTCATATTTCAACATTGAAACACAGCAGCATCACCATGCCTAATGGATATTCTCTCAGGATACTGTACCTGGCCAATTTATGTTTCAGTAATATGGTTCATAATAACTTTTTTGTTTAACTCTGATTCTACACTAGCTCCCCTCTACCTGCCTCTGATATGAAACCAGTAGTAAGAGCTGCCATCTGCTCAAGTTGAAAATGCAGGTGGGATGCTGTTGGAGCAAACAAGCTCCACGACATCCACCCTGCATTGGGTGCCTTGGGAAAACAGGGGCTGTCACACTGCCGGGAGACTACTTTGGCTCACCTCTTGTCTGAATAGCCACTGGTTCAAATTCATGGCACTCCCAGTTCATCTGACTGTGAAAGGGTACCTAACTGTACAAGATGGGAAGTGTCAGTAGTCAAGTGCAGTGTTGGCCACACTGCTACCTTGGGTTCTGAAGTCTTAGTTTCAGTGTGTAGTATCCACACTTTTCCAAATGGGAAATCATGCTCATGGGGGAAATAATGTCTTTCAGTGGTAATTCCCCATTTTGAGTGGCTCTTTTTATGTTACATGACCACATTTTGCTTTAATATTTCATGTCTTTATTTTGTAAGTGTATAATTTCATCGAATTTTGCAGGATGATTGTGTCTCTTATCTCTGGAGCAGCATAAACCAACTTGGAGTGTCACAAGTAAAGCCTTCACCAGCCTGCCATGGATTATTATACTGTAATGCTGTTAGGTTTAAAAGCTGTTCTTTTCTCCTTTTAATGTTAGCTTTTCTATATGCCTTTAAGATTCAAACAGTATAGAGCTATCTTTATCTTGTATATACCTAATATGAAGTGGCTTAATTTTTTGTGAGTATAAGGCAACACTAAATTTCTGTTAAAAAAATTATGGCTCTGGTTTCTCTTTGGATTTTTGGCTTGGAAATTATATACACTTGTCTTTTGTTTTGTATGGGGGGATGCATTCTGATAAGGTTTCTCAAAACCAAACCAGATTTACATAGTAAAAAGAGGATTAATTTCCAGGCCCACTTCCCAATCCTATGTCACAAATACATACAGTACATAAAACTTGTGTGTATTACATAAAATAAAACAGTGAACAGCTTCAAAACACAATTATGAATGCTCACCAGTATACAATAACAGTAAAATATTCATATATTAATGTGTGAAAGAGCGAGAATTGGCAGCCATGGATACCGCTGCTAACCCACTCCAAATTGATCAAATTAGTTTTTAAAAATTTGAATTATAATGTAAATACAGTTTTAAGTGTCTTGAAAGTGTATCTTACTGAAGAATAATAAAAGGATGTTTGGTTGGTACCAACATATGAGTTCAGTAAATGCAAATGTACATCAGCCCATGAGGAAACGAAGAATTTGTGGCAATGATCACCATTCCCTACCCACTCATAAGTTGTTAAATTAGTTTTTCACACCTTCGGTTTCAGTGGGGTATAATGCTGAGGAATAATGTCAGGATTTATCAGTAGTGTCACAATGCATTATCAGTAAGAACATATGTAAGAAGGTATGTGAGCTGTTGCTACCCAATGATTTGACGTGATTTGTGTCAATGTGTGTGACTTGGATGTTCGAGTGACCCAATAAGCCATAGGCAATATTTCTAATGATAAAAAAGCATGGATTTTTTACCATTTAATAACTTTAATCTATCAAAGGATCATAAAAACAATTACTGTACCTATATCAAGTAAAGTAATTAAGAACACAAAATAGCTTTAAGTTGATTAATTTTATTAATTTTTTTATTTGTTTATGAATGTTTTAATGGATGCTCCATAGAGTAAACATGGGTGAAAACATGAATTTAAAGTAAAAATAATAATGAATGGGTCAAGAATTATAGTTTTCAGTCAAACATAAATATGAGTACACATTCAGTATGTGGTGCATGATCAGTTATACTCTAGGGAAAATCTAAACTAATTGATAAAGTGTATTGAGTAAGTTTGTAGGCAGACAGGCAAACTAGAATTCTCAGGACCCTTCCATATGTCTCGACTATACAGGTATCCCCTGATGTATGTATGTATGTACTCGCAAGCCCGATAAATGAAAATTAATTTTAACGAAAGTCAATTTGACACCTTTTTCTTCATACAAAAGCAAGTATTGGAATCAACAAATAGCAGTCATATGTTGACTTTTTTTTTATGAATGTCAATATAGTACTGTAGTTGCATTTATAAAAAAAAATCACATTTTAACACTTATTATCTTTAAGGGCAACTGCAGCCCCAGAAGTAAAGAATAGCAATAACAAGCTAGTTGCCAAGGCTGAAAGTTGCAAGTCTTTGCCGCAGTGCTCCATGATCCATGCAAACTACAGAAGAGAGACCAGACTCAGTACACCTCAGTGTCCTAGTCATGCCATAGTTGATTGGATGTTTCTCTTTTGACTCTGTGGTTTGGTAACTAAGTGATTTGATAGTTTGTTTATGAATCCCTTGCAGTCCTAGGTACAGTATTGGTATTATATTGTACGTATATTTATCATGTTGCAAGAGCATTTTCTGTTGCTTAATGATCCATTTTTTGTTAACAGGAAGGCAAATGGTTGGGTCTTTGCACCACCAAGCAAAGGATCCTTTATTGGTATGTACTGTACAATGTAAAATGAATTATCAGGAAAGTTTTGTTTTGAGAGAAAATGTCTGTTACCTGATCTTAAAGCAAGTTGGATCTGTAGTATTTCCTATCTTGGAGTTATTCTTTGCTCAGTCATTGGTCATACTGTATTTGAATCCTTCAAAAGATCTGAAAACAAATTAAGTATGGCCAAGTTTAAAAAAAAAAGGGCATTTGGGTTGTTTCAATCTTTCCCTTTGGCCTTAGCACAAACCCAGGAGAGTATTTAGTTATATTTGTTCCATCAGTGCTGCAGTTTGTCTTCAAACTAGATTCATTGTATTTCAGTTAAGCATTGCATAGATACATTTGTGGGTAGACAGTTTGAATCATCAATTTGAATGTGAGTCATATGTTTAGTTAAGAGCCTCTGGGGGGCTTCTTTTCTTGATGAAAACTACTAGTCATTTAGCTTGGTTGTATTTCGTTGGTGTATGACCCTTGCGATTATATTTTTGTGAGATGCGATGCCAATCCTCTGGATGATGCTCCTGCACCCATGTATCCTGGAACCTATGGTGCTGTTTATGCTGGCTCCTGGAATAAAGGGTGTAAGTTGTACTGATGCTTGAAATTAAAGCCTTTGTTCTATTGGTACAAGTTGGCTTGAGCTTACATGAATCATCTGGTTCACTGTGTCCTTTATACCCTGTGAAATGTCAGGGTGCTTGCATAGAAAGTACAGAAGTGAAGACCCACTGCTCTTGGCTTAGACAACTGGCACTTTTTAGCCACCTATTTTAGGAAATGGAATTTCAGAATTATTTCTTAATTTTTATGGTTTTGTCAACCTTACATTTAGATAATCATCGGAGTTAATACAGTAATCCCACAATTTATATGGGCGTAACATTCGTTGAAAAGTATTGTGTATATTGAATTCATGTAAATAAAATTTGAAGTCATGTGGAAAATAATGTGACATGTTCTTGGATTTCAATGTGTTATTACCCCACAATTAAGCACAATGGTTTAATTTAAAGCAAATCTCCTATTTTGCGCGAGTCAATTTCGTGTCTAATGTTTCCCACCAGACGCGTGTCTGGGCACACTACATGACTGCCCGCCACCCTCACGCATCCTCCTCAGTTCTCGCACTGACGCTCAAGTGAATAGACATATTGTGTGACACTATCTCCTTCTACCACGTGCATCAATCATCGTCACTATGTCCAAGAGGACAGCTACTACATCATTAACTATCCTAAAGGCCAAGAAATAAAGGCAAGCAATTATACTGGAGCAGAAAAACAAGGTGCTGAAAGCAATGAAGTGTGGCAATGGTGTTTCCTGCGTGTCAGATGCGTCCACAGCCACACCACTAGACAGTGATGTGGATGATGAGCTGGTTGAGTTGGGCTCTGCATTTTCAGTGGATGAATTGCCTTCCTAAAGTTGAGTGAAAATCTATTTTTGATAACATATAGTAATTACAAAATAAGTTGAGAGGAAAGTGAGTGCTGGGCGAGTTAGGCAGGTGGTGAGTGGCACCAGTGCGACCACCCTCTCACATCAGCTGATTGCTAGCAAACAGATTAATTCGCATCCCTTAATTTTAGCTGTGTTGATTTATGATTGTTTGTTTATTCTAGATGGGCTGAGGACAAAATATATATATATATATATATATATATATATATATATATATATATATATATATATATATATATATATATATATATATATATATATATATATATATATATATATATATATATATATAAAGTACAGTATATGTATGCACTACAGTATTTACTATAGAAATGGCAAAGATTTTCTGTATATGTAATGTATTTCATGGGGCAAAGGGAGGCTAAGGAACGTAATTCCCGTACTTTATCTATTTTTTATGGGGAAAATTGATCCGCTTAACGTTTCATACAGCATCGCATTTTTAGGAACGTAACCCCGACGTTAAGCGAGGACTTAATGTATACTGTATGTCATAATTTATTATGAGCTTAAATATGCCATGCTGTGTTAGGGTAATTTAAACAGTTGCGTCTCTGCTGATATACATGTCCGAATAACAGATTCCATTTCAGTAAAGACGTCACTGTGGTTTAATTAGCCCAGTACTCGGGGTCTTTACTGTATATCTTTTGTTATTAGCAGTCAATGAATCTTACAGTAATATTACATCAAGTCAAATGCAAAATTAAAGTGGCGAGAGGATTATTGGTTTTGTTGAAAGAATAAACAAAATGCCACAAGCCAAGAGTTATACATCACCAATTTGTCCCAAGTTAAAGGGGGTATACAGTACAGTATAATGTAATAAATATAAAGTAGTTTCTAAATATAGGAGAAAATATCTTTACAGCTCCTCCCCGACTTACGACCTACTTGACTTGGGTCCACCCGCACTTATGACCTGCCTCATTTGTACCAAAATTTGGTCAAATTACGTATTATCGAGTCCCAAGTCAGTACACAGACAAAATTTTCATCTGTAATTCACTTTAAAATGGCTGGCAAGCTTAAAAGTGAGTGTTTTGTGGTGCTGAGAAGAAAAAAGAGACGCTCATTTTAGATTTTCTATGTACGTACAGTATTATTTAAGCATTTCCGACTTACGACCTGGATGTCGGTCCCCAACCCCGTCGTAAGTTGGGGAGTAGCTGTATTCTGTTCAGTAAAAGAAAACCTACAATTATTAAAATGTCACAAGCTGCCAATGTTTTTTAGGAAAGGAACAGGAGCATATGGTTTCTCCACACTATTAAAACAAACCAATTTATATGTTACATTTGTTAAGAAATTTATCCCACAAAATGAAGAAGGAAACTAAAATTTCTGTGAAAGGATTTATTAAGAAATACAAAAGTACACATTCAGTATACATATTGCATAAGTGAATGGATTTGTATATTACAAACTGTACAGGTATAGACATCATTACAGAAACAATCAACAAGGAAATTTCAGTCAAGTTTTCACTCATTATTCAGGCCAGTCATAAACATTCAAAGAAAACTACAATCAAAAGTAAAGATTAGCAATATGAGAAGAACAAAGACACGGTCAATACATAAATTTTAAAGGACAGTACAGATAACTGCTCTCAAGGTTAGTGTACAGTACTGGGATTTATCAAACAGATGAGGAATGAAAGAAAAACCAAATACCAATAAAAACAGTAGAGAATATTTCTCTACAAGGGATAGACTATCAACACATGAGGAGATATCTCAAAGTTTCTCCAGAACAGCTAGAATTAGAAAGTTTTATTTTTAAGTGAAAAACAAAATTACACAAATCAATTACTGGTAAGCAAACATCAAAATGTTACCTGCCTGTATTACGTTGAATATAAATCACTTTTAGTAAATATTTGATGTAATAATATAAAATGGAATGGTAAGGTATTCACTTTAGTTACCTCCTGATAATAGCAAGTTAACAGAAAATTAATCCATTGCATATTTTCTCATATTCTTAGGTATAAAACTTATTCATTGTACAGTATACTAGAGATGTACAGTAGCTAAAACAACTTTCTGTGCATACTTTGTGGGAAACAATACACGACCATGGACGATAAATTTTGGTATATGAGGGCTGTCACTTGTCACACGTAAAATTTCGGAGCACATCGATCCCCACCTGCACAGCTAGTTGTTTTAGGTACTGTACATCACACATTCAAAAATATACAATTGTTAACCATTAAAGATTTAGACAAACATTCTTTTAATTCTCACATAACATTAATATCTTGGCACAGCTGTATACTTAAAATGCATTTCTTTATTTTGTCCACTGTCTTGGACCATAATATATCAGATCAGACAATACAAATTTAAATTTGTCCTTTAATAATACAACCCCAAGAAAGTGAAAAAAAAATAAATAAAAACTTATTGGTTGGCTCACTTCTAACATATTTATATATAATGCTCTTTATATATTAGACCATGGAGGTGTCATAGGCTGTGGGTTCTGAAGGTAGGACATCACAACTGCAGATATGGACAACCTGGAATATTTAGAAAATACAGTATACTGTAAATGACATATTACAGGGCTGTAAAGTGGCTCTGACAAAATACACTTAGTCATTAACTGGAAAATAAAATCATATGAAGAAAGTAACCAAAAATCCATCCACAATACGGCTTCAAACATGGACTATTGAGTCAAGACTATGCTGTTGAGGAATCAATGTACCATACAGTATAGTATATTGTATACAAGTACTGTACTGTAATTAAACCCTCCTTCCTATCCAGCCTCGTCAGTTTAACCATACCACATATTCTCCACTCTCAATACCTGTAATGTCATTTTATTCATACATTATTTAATTACTGCACACATCTATACTATTGATAGTGTTCCTATGGAGAGTTACAGAGTAGCCACATGTACAATCTTGGCCAAGCAGTTTACTCAGTATCTTTTGTCTATTTAAAAATCTTTAATTTAAAATGCATTGGCTTGATTATTACATAAGCAAAATGGGTGCCACTTTTTTGCATTGAGCTAAAGGAACACATGGAAAGATGAAGTTACTTAAAAACAAGAAGAAATATCAAGGTTCCAGTGTGAGAAACCAAAGTAGAACAAGTGACTGTAGTTGAGGAAAACCATCATAAAGAAAAACCGAATCTCAGCAAAAAGTGATGGACTGACCTGAAGTCTCATCTTACAAAAGTCTGCACTGGATGACTCATGTATAGTCACCATCAGCATATGGATTTAAAATTGCTGATGGCTGAGACTAATCCACTGATAACATTCACACCTTTGCAGTGTTATCATAACCCTTAAAAGGGGATAATGTACTGTACACCAATTCCCCCATTAACGTCTTTGGTAGGTTCCTGAAAACCATGACTAAGTGAAAATGATTTTGCCAAAGACACAATGATATAAATAGGGGTAATGTTCCTTGGGTACATTTCTGGTCAAAACTTTCTCACAACTTGCCACAAATGTTTCACTTTCATCACTATCACCTTCCTCTTGTTTTAAAGTTTCAAATAAACTTAGAGCTTTCACCTGTATGGAGAGTAACGAACAAAGAAAGTTTGTTGAAGCTGATCCTCGATCCAAATGTTCAGCATTCTTTCCATAATGCTACTTCTGTTATAAGTTAACTTTGTAGCAAATAATGGAGTAACACTTTCAGCACATGATTTGATATTGTCTGCATTTCCACATATTGTTCTTACCTACAGTTATAGGCTGTAAACGGACAGCTCTTGCTATGTCCACAGCTCACTGTCCTTCTTTAAATCTCTTTACCACATGTAATTTAACTTCTAATGTAACACTTTTCCTCTTCTTTCTGTGGCCACAACCAGTAGTGGTGCATAATGTATGTTTAGCACTCACTGTTCTAGGGCTCAAATAAATTTATAATTGGATTTTAAGTGAATGGTGGAAGAGCATCAACCAACCTCTGAACAATAACAAACAAATATGACGCCCACACTAGTCACTTACACAGTGGGCTGTTATCACAATCAGGCGCTGAGCGCCTTTGTACCAAATTTTTAAAATTGTTATATATATTTATTTTCATACGCACTTTCTTTTTACAATGACGTTATGAAGAAACAACGTTATTGGGGAACTGGTGTATTTGAAAGCAAGGCTTGGCCCATTACGCTTGTCCACTGTCTTAGGAATCAAAAGAATCATGCTAATTACTCGTAAATATATTAAAATTCAAAACATACAATTGGATGAAGGAAGGATATCAGAGTTGTCTAGTCCAGACTCAGTTATAAACTGAAATTTCTGTAATGCCATGAGATACTGGTACATTTCATCATGGACATATCCATGATGATGCCCAGATAGTTAAGGGAAAGTCAGAAGTAGCTAAAACAGCAGCCATGTGATCTCAATATAATGCAGTAATTAAGTTTTGCACATACAAAGGAAGGGGGGGGAGGGTGTCCCCTAACAATGGAAAATGCATCCTTCTTTGAGGTTGATTCTTTATGGCAATAAGGAAGGCATGAATCTTTCTTATAAACAGTTTGGCTACTTTTTCCCTACTACAGTACTATATTTAGTGTTATAAATAAAAAACTACAAGAAACAAAGACTTACATGAAACTGCTGAGCATCTGTTTAGTGTCATCATTGACTCTGGAGTTGGCAAAGCTGATGCAGGAGCAGTAGAGTGCCACCCAAGCACACCACTTCAACTGGAAGAGTTTACGCATTACTATACCGATTCTGTACAGCACATTGTACAGTAAACCCTCGATAACTCGGCAAGGATATGGTCTCAGAAAGTATTATAGTATAACTTGGGAAATGCCGAGTTATATAAAATTATCTGGGAAAATCTTGGCATACCTGTCCACCTGCGTCATCTACCATGCCTCTAGGTCACCTACCATGCCTCTGTGTCACCTACTATGATACTTCATTCTTCACCTGCAGTGATGGTAAGTGCTACTTTTTTTACAATTAGTAATTACAGTACCTGTACATGCACACATATATGGGTCAATAATTTTTTATTGTTGTCTTTTTGTAGGAGGGGGAAAGTGCCTCGATAAGTCAGAATTTGGGATAACACGGCAAGGCCCATATGTGTCGAGTTATCAAGGGTTTACTGTAACTCCCTTTTTTACTAAATTACAAGGAATTACAGGGGTTCCCTGGGTTACGAGTGGGTTCCGTTCCTAAGGACATTTGTAAGTCGGAAAACCTGCTATATGTATACCGTACTTACAAAACAATGTTTAAAATCCCACCATATCATAGCCTAAGTCCTTATATACATTTAATATCACTTAATTTAAGACAAAAGAAGAAATAGAATAACAAAATACAGTAAATGAAGGTAAAAAATAAGTCATTAGGTAAAAAACACTGTAAATTTCAAGTTTAACCCTGTTGTATCGGTGGGTGGTCGTACGTTCTTCGGGGACCTCCCGTATATAAAATATTGCTATTCACTACATAAAATTAGAATAAATGAATTAAGCTAATAGGTTATATCAACAGCAAATCAGGTTTGTATTTTGTTTTCATTAAAAATAAAAATCACTCACAAAGACAAATAGTTTCTAAGAAAGAGAAGTTCAAGTGTGAGAAGTAACTACCTAAACACATTTTCTAACAATATCAAGAATAAAATGAATTAGACAACTCACTCATGAAAACACTGATTCACTTTACCTCACTGAAAATGTGTTATGAAAGAATACAGTATTACTTTTTTCCTGGTTACTGGAACTCATATATTGCACAGGAATACCTCGGTTATCGCAAATGATGCATTCCTAAAAGTCATTGTGAAAAACAATTTAGTGAATATCGGGTAAATTTTCCCAATAAGATTTAAAGTAAATAAGAGGATTCCAAACTGCAACATTCACCCCATATTTTTTTATATCCAGTATAGTACGTACACTTCTCATTATCAGAGGCTATTAGGGACCAGGGTCGCATATACTGTACAGTATACTGTAGTACCATAAAATGCGAGGAATAAATAAAAATTACTGTACAGTCATCCCTTGGTTATAGCACACTTGGTTATCGTGATTTTCGTTATCACGCCTCCATCAAAATCTACACACCTGCTGTTATAGCGCATTTTTCAAGCCGAGAATTTTGTTATCACGCAGTTGCCTCCAGGTGTTTTTCCCCATTTGCTTCACCTACATCTATTGAGGATAAAATCTTTCACCTACAAATTGACAATAACACATTTGCTGTAATCAGACATATCTAAGTTGCCTCAACAATTGCAACCCCAGTTGCAATTTCAAATTCTGTGTCATTACTAAGGAATAACAAAGTCTCGGGTGTACTCTAAGACTGAGAGCAAACAGAGGACTCGGGCATCCTGAAGCAATGAGAAAAGGGACTCCTCAGACGGGGGACCCAAATAAAGAAAGCATAGCTACATGTTTTGTGGACTACAGTATTGTGCGTACCCTTTTCATCACTGTAATAAACCTAGCCATGCCTATGTGCTTTTCTGATACTTACCATAACATTATCTACAGTATATATTTAGTAGGCCAAAATCAGTGGTGTCAAACTCAATACCTTTCGAGACCAATTCTTATTTTAGTTACCCTCATCAGGGCCAACACAAGTGCTATATCACATATTTGCAGGATTGAAGTTTACAGCTTCACACACATTGCCTAACCTAGCTTACCAGGAATACCAGATTTGGGTTTGTCTGATCTTAAGTATGTAAAATTTATTTTACTAAATAAACATGATTATATCTATTTCTTTCATAATTTCACGGGATGATAATTTTTACCGTCATCCCGCGGGCCACACCTGACCATCCCAAGGGCCACATTTGGCCAGCGGGCCATGAGTTTGACACCCCTGTCATACACCTTACAAAATTTTTGACCAAAATATACTTTTTTCTCAGAACTGAAATTTAAGGGGTTTAACTAATTAAGTACTTTCAAAATAACACACAAACTCTAAATCACACCTTGGAAACCCATAGTTGATGAGTAATTAGCAGTGAAAAAGTCAGTAAAATCTTTCAAGGGTCATTTTGGCCACTAATTACTCTGCAATCGACTTGTGGAGCACATATTCATAATCAGCAAGCTCAGGAGTACTGTACCCATATTGTGATTTTCAGCAAAATCTAATTTTTGGCCCAAAACCACAAAAATGTAAGTCTTACACCTTACAAAATTTTTGACCAAAATTTCCTTTTTTCTCAGAATTGAAATTTAAGGGGTTTAACTAATTAAGTACTTTCAGAATAAAACAAACTCTAAATCACACCTTGGAAACCCATAGTTGATGAGTAATTAGCAGTGAAAAATGTCAGTAAAATCTTTCAAGGGTCATTTTGGCCACTAATTACTCTGCAATTGCCTGCCGTACGGATAATTAATCATCTCGGGTTATTAATTAAAAATGATTATGTGTTTAAGTAAGCAATAACATTTTTAATTCTGGAGGTGGGTCAGGTAGAATTTAGACTACCGGAGACAGCAACTGGTGGATTCATTAGCCTACAGGAGACAGCAACATTACATATAGGATGCAGGCCGATTTTTAAGCCATTTTTCAGACAATAAAATGTATCTTATATGCTGTAAAATATGGTATACTGTACAGTACTAAAAAATAAAAGAAAAGAAAAATACTGCATTGCCAGTTGGTAATACAGTACTGTAGTTTCACTACACACAGGAGACTAGTGTGGCTGAGATCTCAACAACTATGCGCTAACTACCAAGCACATAAGAAATGTTTATTCTCTTATGTTTTTGACCTTATGACAATCATTTCTTTTATCTATTTATTTTTTAAACATTTTGAATGAATGATTGTGTGTACATGTAACAGAATAAAAAGAAAAAACAAATATTAAGAAAATTACGTACAGTATATCTACCAAAAATAACGAGTTAAAAAATAACAATAACGCAGCACACAGCTTGGCCTGGTAGGGGGAGGTAGAGATTCCGGACGCTGCACCCTCCTCCCACGGTCGCACATCATGGGTACATCCCACAGTAGGTGCATAATGTTGATGAAACAGGCCTCTTTTGGAAGTGTATGACTGTCAGAGCCTTTATTTCAACCAAGGAAAAAACAGCTCCTGGGTTCAAGGCTTCCCAAACTTGGGTAATTCATCTCAATTTAAATAATGAAAGTATATGAGAGGAATGGTTTCACGTTTCGGAATTCCGCATTATGGAAAGATTTTCAGGAACGAAACACTTCCGTAACCCGCATTTTGCGGCATTTTCCCAGATCAAGGCAGAACTTTCTCCTACAGTACAATCTTAAACCCATTGTGTACCACAGAACTGATGGGGAAATACTTTGCTGCCAATTATTGTTGTGTAGTCAGATCTTCTTCTAGGAGACTCACTGAACAGATACTGGAGAACCACAAAATATGATCAATCTTCCAACCTGTTCTAAAGATACCATGTACACCATGCAGTCCACAAGTCTCTATATCAGTCAGAGAAGAGGTTTCATGGACTGAAGTATCTCAGCAATAAAGATTTTGAGAAATTAAAAAAAAAAAAAAATCTTAAAGTGTATGGAAATTCAATTTACTGACTTTTCCATGACCTTTTCAAAACAAAATTTTCCACCTGACCTGCCACAAAATTCCCAGACATTACTTGACATGTGGCAACCCTGATACATTACATCTCTTCCAGCTGGCCAAGTGTTAGTCAAACATTTACTACATTTCCAAGCACTTAACGGCAATAGTTTTTGTTAACATATCCTAAGAGGTGCTGACTTATTGGACAAACTAAGGTTTATATCAAATACAAACACTATACACAGAAAATGCAATGAGAAGCTCATGGCTCTAGATGTTCAAATGTGATACCATCAGACATTCAAAACATCCAATAAAGAGTTCTGTAGGCAAGGGATGTCACCACCTTTAGAAGACTGTCATAGCCACATGTTGGTAATACAGAGATTTTATATCACAAAAGTGACAGAAGTAAAATTCCCTAACTTTTTTATAACTTCATAAGAAAGTGTCCTGATACTTCAGAAATATCTATTCTCCTGACAATGAGAATTCGGAAAAGAAAAAAATGAGTAAAATATAATTGTTCATTATCCTACCAACAGAATACTGTACATGTACAATACTTACCCTCATCATAAGTCCACACATACTGAAGATCATGCCCAAGACATTCATGTAGTCAGTGGTTGGGTCTTCACCAGGAGCCCCTGGGGTTCCTTGTGCTGGTGGTTTATACCTGTCAATATATATATAAATTTTTTCACTTATCCTAATTGTAACTTTGCAAGACAATTGTATCAAGTGTTGGTGTCTGAATGTGTAGTCAACTAATGGGACAAGGGAATCAAAGCAATGGAAACGGAGATTATGTGAGGCTCGAAAGAGAGACAGATATCACCAATTAATGATGGGGCTGCATTACTGAAAACCTAATGTGAAGCGAAATTATCGCTAAACAGGATAACAGCAAAGCACAAAGGTCGAACAACAGGTTCACACGGCAGGACGGTAAACACCGAGTACAGTACTGTACTGCACTCCCTAATAATTACAATAAATGAGTTTGCTATAAACGGTCTCAAAGTTAAACGATTTAGTGAGCACAAGGTGAGCCTAATTCGAACAAATAAAAATAAATTGATATGATAAACAAGAAAATGGATACATAGCATAACATAAAATACAAAAGTACATATTTTATGTACAAAATATAGCTTCTTCATGCACTCAAACCATCCTCGAGCCAACACAACATTGTTCAGCCGGGTAGTCACACAGCTGATTGTAATGGTTTTCCCACAACTTCTATAGTTTCATTCCATGTAACAACGGCAACATGCCATCTCGCAGGCCACCTCATCCCCAGTGAGAATGAGTCAAGTATCGCTAAACCAAATTGTACCTAACTTTAAGTGAAAAAGTGTCAAATTGTTTTATCGCTTAACCGAATTAATATTAAGTGAATCAATGCTAAACAAAGGATACTTGTATAAAAAAAGAGAAAAAAAAAGAGAAGGATTTGTCATAAAACCAAAGAAAATGGGATCTTATCTAGCAACCTAACTACAGGTTCTGTCAGAAAAAGGGGCAGTACACACCCAGAACAAAGAACGGCGTGGCAGTACACCTTTTCACATATACGTTGAGACATTGTTATATACCTATATGACATATTTCATAACCGAATGACAGAACACATATTGAGTGACATTCTAAAATAACTGTTCGTTCATGCTAATGGAAATGATTGACATAAGTTATGAAGTTGACAGACGTGAACAATAAACCAACAGTCTACATATAGTTTGAGAATGTAACAATTGGAGAATGACATACCACCATAAAATTTTGACAAACAGATAATAAATTGACAAACAACATAACTATCATACCCCTTGGTGCTATCGGCAGATCGGTAACAGTCCCAAGACACTCATTCGACGAGTACAGTGCATAGTCGGTCTGGCACACTTCGGAAGCACCCTGCTATGCCTCACAGATGATATCGCCGGGTGTCAGACGAAGATTGTGATAGAATAATTACTCGACATAAAGCTGGAGAGGATTTTCTGGTCACTGCTGCCGAGATACGAATTTCAAGAACCACAGCATAAGAAATAATTTGCAAGTTTGTTGAGACAGGAGAAAAACGGGGCCGCCATGGAGGACGACGACCACCTGTGCTGGATGACGAGGCGAAGGACTTTTTGGTGATGCTTGTTGAGGCTACACCAACGATCACCATTGGAGCTTAACCATGCACTTTGGCAAACATTTCCAGGCAAGCCACAAGTATGCAACATGACTGTTTCTAGGGCTTTGGATAGCGTGCTTATAACCCTGAAACAGGTACACAATGTACTGGCTGACTGCAATTCAGAGGACACGAAAGCCGCTCGTGTAGCGTTTGCTCAGCACATGTATGAGGATGGCATTCATCAACATCGTGTGTAAGTAGGTGAAACCGGCTACAACCCGTATACGTGTAGGACCTACGGCCGGGCTCCACGCTTCAACAGGATCGTTGCAGGACAGAGTGGCAGTAACGTGACATTGATAGCAGCTATCTCCGATCTGGCAGGCCAATTCTATTATGAAATTCATGTAACATCTGTGACCAAGGAGGTATTCAAAAACTTCATGACCTTGCTGGATTCTGTGCTAGGTCCTGAGGCTGCTGTGATTTTAATGGATAATGCACCACGTCATGAAGGATTTGAACAGGAATTTGAGGATCGTGTCATCAAGAAGCTTCCTCCACACTCACCTTTCCTAAATCATATTGAGAATTGTTTCTCAGTACTGAAAGACACTGTGAAACGACAACTGAACAACATAACTGATCGTTGAGATGCACCTCGACATGGGGTCACCTTAAGGATGTATCGAGAGAGACTTCTCCAACAGGTGCTGGGGACTGATGCCCGTCTGTAGTATAAGCTAGACAAATAGCCACTGCAATTTTTTACATTTTGTTCACAGAATCTTGAAAATCTACTTAGCTGTGCCACTAAATGATCTCTTCAGGAATTTCGTCTAATGCACCTCCATAAAACTGGGCCTCGGGTAATAAGTGAATGATGATGAAATTGAATCATCGGTATTGACATGGCTAAATACCTTACCTAATGGCCCTTTATAACTTTAACTGGACTATCTTCAACATTATCGTCTGCTAGTTACCTGATAATCTTATCTACCCTCCTTGGGTCAGAACTGCTATTTGATGTTTGCATTTTGGTGATAATATCAGGAGTTAAGGAGCCAGTGACTGTAGCCCACCGAGCCGTCGTCTGCTGCCCTGACACACCGAGGGTCTGTCACCACTTCTAAGGGATCACTAATACAACATATTATAGCAAGTTTGACAAAAACTATCCTTAATAAAGTTAAGGAAGCAGTTAATAATCGGATGGAATAATCATTCAGAGATGCTACGCTCAGGGACACAGAGGGTGGCTGACAAAGATGTAAGAACATGTCACACGAGTGAAGGAAATGCAGCGGGGTAAATTGTCTTTAATGGCTGTGGCTCATTTTGGTTATGGGAATAGGCATTTTTGGTGTGTGTATATATATATATATATATATATATATATATATATATATATATATATATATATATATATATATATATGTGTGTGTGTGTGTGTGTTTACTAAAATACGACATTCATTTTGGGGGCAAATGAGCGAATTTTATATGAAAAACTTCTTTTCTGTTTTTATTTATATTAAAAAAATCACAATTTGTACAAGAAATGAAGGTAAGATTTGAATACAACAAACCCAAATATAAAAAAAATATTACTATTAGAAAAATAGCCACGGCCATAAAATGAATATTTACGTTTTCTATTACAAAGTTTAACAAAAAACGGTAAACATTTGGAAGGGGAAACTCGTTTGCTGTATGTTATTTATACAAATTATACAAGTGTCACCAGGGTATGTGTCCCCCCAAAATACAATAATAATAATAATAATAGTAATAACAGTAATAATAATAATAATAATAATAATAATAATAATAATAATAATAATAATTATAATAATAATAATGATAATAATAATAATGATAATAATAATAACAATAATAATATCTTTTCCGCTCAGCTGAGTACTTTTTTGGGGGTGGAGTACATGTGTCGATACTTGAAGAGGAGGCCCAATATCAACATAACTAACTATATCTGTGCCAAGGCTAGCTGGTAGACAGGCTCATGGATCCAATCGTCCATCATACAGTCCCCATGAATATTATCACAGCAACCTTTATCCCATTTGTTGGTTAACTTCTTAATCAGTTTGTAAAACGTTTTACAAATTATTATATTACAGTCCGTTCACTGACTTCCCAGTTATTTTGATAAGACTTCCTTTGATGACCTTGGCCCTGCATTAATCATGTATAAGGAATTTATTTTAAACAGTATAATGCCAGACGAAGGAGATTATTATATTGTAGTGGATTTCTCCCCTACAAACGCTATTTGTTGCTGGGTAGCCGACCCCGCGAATTCCCCAGTGTATGCCTCGTGGTCTAGGTCAACCAGCGCTGCCTTACATCACGGAGGTCAACTACTAAGCCACGCCTACCTCCGCTATTTAAGACCTGACCTTGTGGTGACCTCTCTCTTCTTCTAGCTACAGCCGCAGCAACCAACACCACCTCCTCCACCGCTGCCTGGCGGTCCTCGCTCCCGCTGTCCTCCTCTGAGCGCCCTCACCAACCAGCTCTCTCTACATCACGCTTGTAACCACGCTGCCACTTCCCAGCACCAAGCTGCATTGTACATCCAATACAACATGTATACAGAGAGCACATTGTGAGTTTCCTTTCTCCATCCCACCCTGAGTGTGAGCCCAAACAACCCGTAACCCACAATATCACCGAGTACAATTTGTTGAAATCACGGTGGAATTCTGTAGCTAAAAGCTCCTTACTAAATACTGTAACGTCTACTTATGAGCAGTGTTCAGATAATTACCTGTCACTAAGAGATTGTGGCATATATGGGACTTTGCCAACATCATCTATTACTGCTGAGTGTGGTTTTTCTACTGTTCGAGCCTTGGCCCAGACACACATGAGAAGGGTGTTATACAGTCTGACCCTCACTACCAAACACCACAGGTTTCCAGTTCCCCGGTTTCCTCCTGTACTAACACTGGCTAAACCGCCCAAACGGCAAGTAAGCTGATAAGTGGCGGATATGATAAAAATATAATCGGAACAGAGAGCATAAATTGCCTTGCAAAGATACATCGTGAACTATCTAACGATGTTGAAAGTTTTATTATGTCTTTAACAAATTTATTTGCAAAAGAGAAATAACTTGGATATCATTACATTAAAGATACACTGATCATTGCCATAACCCAGTGACTCCCAAACTGTGAGTCACTGTTATCTCCCAAGTGTGTCGCGAAAATCTGCTGAAAAAGTAGATACGTGATCGAACTACTGTAAATGATCATATCTCCTAACTTAACCTAACCTAAGCTAGGATGATTGACTGACTAATTTGTCGTTCTTGTTAATGGAAGTAACCTCCATGCTTTGTGAGGAAATGGGGATTCCTCATGTATCCCCTATCCTCCACGCTGAAGTCAGATGGTTATCAAGAGGAAGAATATTGTCTCGAGTGCATGAGTTGTGAGGAATTGCTTACCGTCTTTACTCTTGAAGGGAAACTTGAATATATCACTTGAGAACCTGAACCATTTGTCGTGATAGATGAAGAACATTATACCTGCCTTTGCTGGCTATGTGTTTAACATGATCAGTCACGCGAGGGATAGCGTACACTACCAGCAACGTCACCTGGTCACCAGAGAACAGAGGAATATTGTACCGGGACTAATGTGGGTCAATATATTCGCCTTTATTTGTGGACAGAGGAACACATCTTTAAATCTCCGAGGTGTGGGATTATTATTAGTAAGAAGGCATTCACTATACTTAGCCAAATGCTTGGTTAATGTTAGTGCTAAAGTTTGGACCAGTTTTGACGGCACTAGCATTATTTAGAGCTGTAGAGCATGTACAGATTAATGGAAATGGGAGCATTTTTGAAGAGGCCGTTGACCATATTCTCTCGTAAAATTAACTGGATCTCGTTGAGTCGCGCGTGGCACCCCACTTGTTATTTACGCTCATCCCTGGGCAATGACCTGGGATGTTAGCCAGGCGAGAGGAAGGAAGCAGTGCCTACACATTAACACTGACATAATGCTGCCACACTAGACGCATTACACACACACACACACACGCGTGACTAACATGGTAAAATTCTAATTTGTATTTACTAACATATTGTTGAATGAGGTAATCCAGATGATACTGAGAGTGAGCGTGGGTCCCATTAGAAGCAGTGCGGAGACAGACTCAACACTGTCTACCAAACTAATGGTACTTAAGTAGGCACCAGGGTCGGTTCTGCACTCAGCCGCATTCACTTCTCCAAGCAGGGTGAACCGGGAGTGCACAGAGATCGAACCACCGACCCACAGAATAGGAGGCGAGCACTGTATCCACTCGACCGCCGTACTTATTGAAATGAAGTCAAATGTTATATAATAATTGTTTGAGATTATTTATCGGGAGCCACTAGAAGTGCTCAGACTCTCGCTTGGCTCAGACATGTCAATATTGTATTTTTCTGGCTAAATAAACCGATTCAATATCAATATAGTTACCCGTATTACATACAGCATTACTAATGGACACTGGGCAGCTATTATGAGAGCTTATAGACGAATATACAGCATAATTATGTATCAACCATAAAAGTTCAACTGAAATCAGAGGGAGTTTATGTATTATTTGGCACAGACGAGACGGTGTTGTCAAAATATTTAGGTAATATGTCTCACATGTTGGGTGAGGCAACTTCAGCATTGCGTCACCGCTCACGGGACTGCGTCTCTCACCCATTAGCCACTTTTCAAGGACCTCGCATCTTTTGCCACTCGTTTTCGTTTACTGTTTACCTTTTCCCTTCAAGTTTTGTAGGCAAGACAAAATTTTCTATGATATTTTCTTGCCAAATGTGTAAAAACTTTGCTTGCATTAAGAGTACAGTAAATAGTAGCAAAATTCCTGGAATACTACGAGGTCTAGTACAATTGTGACTGAAAGGGAAAGCAGATGTATTCGCTGCCAAACGTATAAGGATATAATCGCTTAAATTCTTTTAACATCACATCGTTTGTACTGTTCAGATTTAAATGTGATACATAGTCACAGATTTATTGAATGACTTGATTTATTTAAGCTCATGGATGAACAAGTGTAAATACATGTTGCGACTGTACGACCGACGCTAACTGACGAGTTGAAGTTCTCTGGGATGGGTGGACGTGTGTTTAACTTTTAAGTGCATCTTTTTACCGGGATTTTACTACAATTGGCGATTAATATGTAGAATCCAGCAGCAGAGGACTGAACAATAAGATATAATCTGAAGGTGAGTCAAGTGAGAAGTCCGTACAGAGTTAAATAACTTCACAAGCAAGACATTCTCCATCTGGCACTCTTGCTCAATTGGTGTAGACCTGGTGTTTGAGGCGCGACGGGCCACCACCACGCTCTGGGCATGAAGCCACACATATATGGAGCGTGGATTTATTTACCTGTGCACAATAATGATTAAGTCCCAATAAGGACATCTAATGAGTACTACCGCCTAGTAATAGACCCTCGCCATATGGAGTGATAGATGAGGTTACCAAACAATCATATTAGTGCCAGTTATCTTAGTTATCTGGACACTCCAACTCGCTGTCCTCAAATATTGGTTGATATTTATTTTTTCTTTGTATATTTGATAAAAAAACATTAAAGGTGAAGGGGGTTGTAAACGGACAGTAGACTAGACAGTCAGGAGTGGACAGTATACAACAAACAGTAGGACAGTATACAAGACAGTGAACACTATTGTAGATCAGACAGTAGATAACGAACAGTAAACAGTATAACAGTGAAGGGGAAGTGTCATGATAACAGTGAAGGGGAAGTGTCATGATAACAGTGAAGAGGTAGTGCCATGATAACAGTGAAGAGGTAGTGTCATGATAACAGTGAAGAGGTAGTGCCATGATAACAGTGAAGGGGAAGTGTCATGATAACAGTGAAGAGGTAGTGTCATGATAACAGTGAGGGGGTAGTGCCATGATAACAGTGAGGGGGTAGTGCCATGATAACAGTGAGGGGGTAGTATCATGATAACAGTGAAGGGGTAATGAGTGTTGCAATAACAGTAAAAGTTAGTTAATTAATTATTATCTTTCGTTCGTCCTTAACATTTACCTATGACACCGATGGAGCATTTGGATGTTTGTTAGACAATTAGCAGGACCGACACACACACACACACACACACACACCAAAAGAAATTACCCGAAAAAGACATACAGTATATAAGTGAACTAAGACACCAATAATAATAATAATAATAATAATAATAAAAGACCTTAAGATCCTGTTTGAGGCAGAATAAGGAGAGACGGACACAGTACCGGTCAACAATAACTGGAAGTAAGAAACAAAAAAAGAAGTGAAGATCAAAGTGTCAATTTTAGAAACAGCTTGAGGGAGTTGATCAGCCTCTCATATAATATTTTGAAACATGAGCAGAATTTGATCAGCTGTGACTAAAATTATATATATTTTTTTACACTTGGAGACCTTCCCAGTGGTTACAAAACATTAATATATCTAGTACCTGAGATTGATACAAGTCTTAGATTGCTATCAAGTTTAAAACAGTTTAGTAAGTCATGCCTGCTAAGTTGTGGGCAGAATAATAATGAATTTATTACAGTATTTGGTTGTGAATTAGAAAGGTAGCGAGTAGCGTACTATCTCCAACAGTATATAATATATTCATTCAGAATTAGTAATGTGGTAAGTTGCGAGCAGTGATGAAGGAATGAATGCTAATGGTACTTTACACTTATGTTATGTATTCAGTGTGCAGATGTGACGATATTTATTGCAGAGAGAAGAGGCATTAAAATACTTGTTGTACAAAAAAGAGAATGTGGGTCTTAGCATGAATGTTATATGGAAGTGTGGGTGGTGTACAGTACAGTAGCTTCAGAACACCTGGACTATTGTTTTATAGCTTTTTCAGTTCTTTTGTACTTATTGGCGGGAAAATCGTCAAAAGTGATTATGAGGGAGGACAAACCATTGGTCAGCCCAAATTAAAAAATATTTCGATTAAATAATGTATAGATTTCAAACAGGAAAAACTTAATTACTGGACCTCTTATTGCCTCTTCCCCCGCAGTTCTGTATAGTGGAATGATACCCGCTCGTGTCTTCGTATTATATCATTCTTCCACACGAGCACTCACCTTCCATAACCACCCAACTGCTACCTTACAAACGAAATATCTCTGTGACTGGGCTTGTGCCAGGCAAGATCTAAACGATGGTCACTAAATCATTAATTCGCTTGTGGGAATTAACTAGTGCCCCCTCTTGTCCCCGGTACAATTTAGTAGCCTCAATTTTGGTGTCCAATGGCAGACCAGGATTTAGGCATTCACTGGCCACATACTGGCACTAGACAGTCCAGTTCACCGTGTAATTTGTTTATATGGAAACTCCTGCACTCGGCGTTTGGTGCAGTGATGATCATAGCCGTTAATGTTACCAACTTGGTTATAAATATCCCTGTAAACATGAGCGGCCTGGAGGTGGTCGTGATGAAGGAGTCGGATACTAAAACAGTCTTATATTTATCACTTGTTTGTGGAATAATGACAATTGGCCCAAGGCATCACGGCACCTCTCGGCTGGTAAATCGACCTTGATTTCCTCATTGTTTGACACACTTTCACAATGTGTGAAGTACCACTCGTTATTTTCTCTGTGTAGTTTATGAAGACACGCATTTTTGTCTCGAAAGTCTTGACTTGTTAAAACATATCACACACGACAGGGGCTCACTTAACATACCGGCTTTATCTTTTTTTCTTCAGTTACTCGGTACATTAAGTTAGTTGTGTTAGGCGCCCCTTGGAAGACTACTTATCGGTAGCTACAATCAACTCCTGCAGCCGGCGATATAGTTGATGACAGCAACATCAGGAGAATCACTGGAAGACCTGAATTAGCTTCCAGTATGAACCGAAAATTTTTTGTGCAGTTTAACTGGAAAAGTGGGGGGAAATTATAATAGCCTAGGATCTTATAAGTTTCACCAACTCCTTGAAGTTTTCAGTTGTCATCCGAAAGAAATTGTAGAATTTGTCTGGATGGTTCACCAGGTCTGGGAATAAATTAACTAAAGGCACCACAATCAGGTCTTTTGGTGTTGACTTCCTGTACCCACACTGCGTTCCTCCTCCTCCGCCGCCAAACATATACAGTAATTCAACGAGAATGTGTCCATACTGCTCGAATCAGGCTGGGTACTGACAAACTTGGCTCGGTTTGACTTTTTCGGTGTGAATGGGAATGAACCTATTTGATTCGAGTCAAATGATTCGACACGACTCTTATGGTGTGTGTGCGTTGAATAGTGTCAGTAAGAGCGAGTGTCTTGAGTAGTGACAGTGAGTAAGTGTCCGTCCTTCATAATAAGATACTATAGGTCGGGTAATGAGGTGTGTCCCAATAGGTCCCTGGGTAACATGGGTGATATTTGGGTAGAAAAAGATATATGAGTAACCACATTGACGGATAGTGATAAAACATACGAAAACAATAAATAATAAATATATGTGTGTTCTTTCTGCCTCTCGTCACGTGTCTCGTGGGTCCAGTGTGGCAGAAATAATAACAGTGATGAGCCGACGAGGTCTGGCAGAACAGTAGAGAGGATTATCCAAGTGTGGAGTTGAAAGCGAGAGCAAGAAGGCGGTAACTGTACAAATGGTGGAAAACACGCGACGTGGCGGGAAACTGCGATGATGTAGGAGGATAGTGGAGGTTTAAGACGAAATTATTAGCCTAGACTACTGCTAGGCTATCTGCCGTTCAAAGTTAAAACCTTCCAAACTTTACATGTGTGGATTTACAATCTACAGCCAGCATTTATTCCGGTAGTAGGGGACAACCCCACACAGCACATCGGTAAGGTTTGTCATGGTTTGAACGGCATAAAACGAAAATTAAGCCAACAGCAAGTGTGTAAATGAGGTAAAAACATGAGTTTGTATACAATTATGAGGCTCTAACATAGCAACTGTAGGTACACAGCTTCTCGCGGAGGAACAGGTCTACCAACAGAGTATTTCAAATTTCCAGTACAAAGAATTTTTACGTTGGCAGAAGGAATTATTATTATTTTTTTTTAAAGACTATCAGCGTAACAACACACTTAACTAGCAAACGACACGAATGCGGTGGTGGTCGGATTTAAGTCAAAACTGTACTTGCGATTTTTATGTAACCAGTTGTGTCATATCCCAAGTTAAAGGTACAAATTATACGTACTGCGTTTCGGTAACTCGAGCACTGAACTAGTAAATTTTTATATACAATAATTTTTTTTTTACTTAATGCAATATCGTGGAATTACTGTCATTTTACCATACGCGGGAAAACTTGGCCATGTGCATCACAAACTGAGGTAAATTCTACAGTGTCCTTCCAGTTTTAACTATAATGGACGAATGAAAACGGACTTAGTCTCCTGGATAATTTTTACCGTCTCTGGTAACAATATCTCTTCAATATATATATATATATTTTCATCCACAGTTTTTGTTCCATAAAATGCCCTTTGGAAATGGCTATTGATAACATTCGTTGACTATCCTTAGGTGTATCGAGTTTTGCTTTGTAACAGTGTTTAAACTAACATTAATAATCGTCTTATCTATTGACATATCTTCAAAATAATTTACTTTTCAGCCCACCTCGTGATAGGATTTTTGTTAACATAAGTATCCCCGTAGACAACTGAGGCAGCTTCCATCCAGAATTACTATGGTTTACCTTGATCCTCAGTCACCCATTTTCTCTCAGACCTCGCGCGTTGTGCCACCCATAACTATATTAAACTGAAGTTACACCCCCGCTGTGTCAATATAAACCCGCCAGGCCATCACAGGTCGCTCTCATACCTCGGTTACTCCTTCAGTGGCAGTCGTCGTAGGTGTCTCAAGGAAGTCTCTATAAAGTATCAGGCATTATCGAGGTTCATCTGTTGTTACACTTATTAATCTCTTGTTTCCACACCCATCAACACTTACCAGCTTATGAGTCGTTCGGGCGGTTGGTCTGTTCTTTGTTATGAACTTTGTTGTTAAATGTTCTTTTATAACTGTCATTTTAACCAGTCCTCATTTAATTTTACTTTACTTTATCCTCTTCGTCATTGATCGGCGCGTTAACCGCATGGACGGTCGGTCACGTCTGTTGCGCACTGCTGGTAAGTACTGGGCATGCACTGTACTGGGTCCAGAATATATCTGTATCTGCTCCAGTGTTGGTCAAGTCTGGTCTTGAATAAAGTCACTCTCGGTGCCCTCACAACACTCCGGCAGATTGTTTCAAGAGTTCGCAACTCTCACTCCAAAAAAGTTTGTCCTGACAATTTTCTGAGTTTATTGCCCCTTCAACATAAAGCTGTGCCCTCTAGTGGGGCGGGTATCCGCCAGTTCCAGGTATGAACACTCGAATGAGTAATGTCATCTGAGATGTTTATATTCTATTAAGACACCCCTTGCCCGCCTATAGTATAAGCTAGGCAGCTGTAGGCGTTTTAATTTCACTGGGTACTTGAGGTGCCTTGTGCAGGCATATCTCGGGGACTAGATGGTGGTCAAGTACTCCAAATGGGGAAGCACCTCACATGAGGAACGTCATGAGTGACTGACCGTCTTTAGCTTTCTAATTTTTTTAACCATTGTTTTTGTTAAATATTCTCGTGTCTCTTCACATCTTCAATCAGTTTCATTGTGTCCATAAACTAGTTTAGGTTAGGTTTGGTTGGTTTGGTTAGGTTAGGTTTGCAAGTGACCGAATTCATTAATCTAGGATGGGCGCCATCAGCCTCGATCACTCACAATTAATGCCGGAGAAATAGCTGAAGTAAGTAAAGGTCAGAGATCATACAAATAACCACTGTAAAATTTAACACCACAACAAAATAACCGGAGTTAAACCAGTATAAACTTAATTATAAAATCGAGTTTTATCATATCAATATTAGATAACAAATTTGTAAGAATAAATAGTATTTGGCGAGCTAACCTCTCACCACTAGAATATTGTTCGGTTCCCGCTTGAGTTAGTGATGCGAAGGACGGTTGGTACACTCCAGGTACCTCCTGTACATTAGGTGTGAAATGAAATTATAAAATCAGTGTGTCACCTCGGCCTTATCTCAACCTTCTTTGTCTGTCCTCAAAATTTGGAGCTAAATTTTCACCATTATGGCACCGCAGTTGCTCAGTGCCTCTCCTCTCCTTCTATATAAGTGAGACTGAAGGATAAAGTACAAGCGAACTAGAATAATTTACTCCACGTTATTATTTCTTGTGTATTTATTGTTGACACACACACACAGCCTGGACAGCCATAAAGGGTAACCACAGTTATTATGTGCAGGACAGGAGATGGTGGCGGAACGGCAGGATGACGGACACAGCCACGCCCCCCACCCCGCCCACACCGCCAGCCCCGCCCACACCACCCGCCCCGCCTACACCGCCAGCCTCCCCGGCTTCGTCCTCACCCTCCTCCTCCTCAGATGATGCTCCTCACACCTCCTCTCACACGCCCTCCACCCCACCACCAGTCTCACCCTCACCGGCATCTTCCTCCCAATGCAAAGCGTCGTCATCATCTTCGTCGTCATCATCTTCGTCATCGTCTTCGTCCTCGTCCTCAGCGTGCCTCTTCTCTGAGCCGACGTCATCAACCAACTCTAACTGTTTTCCTGCTACACCCGAGTCCAGTGATTTGGCCTCACCTGTTATGGCTGAAGTAACATCCGGGGCCCCGACACTTGGCGACACTGTGTCTTCAAGACACAGGATAGAGTCAGTCATTACTCTGGACGCATCTTCCTCAGTCCAGTTCTCTTCGGAAGTGTCAAGTTCTAACCTAGGTCTGGACGAGACCTCCCTCAGTAGCGACATACCTCATACCTTCACAACAGGGGCCAGCGGCTCCACTTCTCCACGTGCTCCCGACTCTTCTGAAGCTGCCAGCGGGTCCTTCCGCACTACATGGCACCCTAGAAGTTCTTGCCCTAACTTAGCTGTCCCTTCTTCCTCTGGGTGGCCACAAGATTGTCTCAGACCTGAGAGCTCAGTGTCCCGCTCCAGCTGGCTCCCGTCATCATCTTGTACAGCAGGAGGCACAGCAGGGACACCATCGTCATGGCATTCAGGGTCAGTCTGGGGAAATTTAGAAATGTCTGACGTGAGCTCCACAGGGCCACCTGATTCGACAAAATCCTCGTTGGGTGCCTCGCATCACAGCTGGCAGCGGGAGTACCCGTGCACGGCATCACACGAACTTACCTCATCAACCACCTGGCCTCACGAGACCGTCAATTCGACTATCGATGTGGGAGCAACTTCTTCATCATGGTGCCGTGAAGCTGATGGCGCCGCGGCTATGGCAGCTTCTTGGGAGTGCGACTCTCTCAACTCTGATATTGGAACCACTTCCTCCCTCCCCTCCTGGCCTTCATCTTCCTCCTCCTCTCATTTATCAGTGAACTTTACCTCGTCCACCCAGCCGTCTCCCTCCAATTCGTTAGCTAACTCCACCTCTCAATGTGCCTCAGAAAGCAACTTACAACTGCCGACCTGGAGATCGCGGGCGTTATCTGTTCCATTAAGTTTAACTCGTGTCGTGCCCACTGCTCCGCCACCCAGACCTCCCACGCCCCCACGCCAGTCAACGCCACCATCTAGCCGTCAGCGCGCACACATCCAACCCTCAACGTCTGTCAGACGCTCAATGTCGCCCCCTTCCCGAAGCTACTGTCGTGTCCAGTCCCCGTCGGCAGTTAGACGTTCCTTGTCCCCTCCACACCTTCACAGTCAGCACGCATCCCGTACCATACCTGTCCGAAGGTCTGTGTCGCCGCCCCATCGTCACCACGCCCAGCTGCCCACGCCACCTAGACAGTCTGCGTCACCCGTGTCATTCCTTGGTCAGCCGCTGTCGCCCACCGTGAGACGACGACCAAGTCCCAGACCCAGGTACTGTCCCTCCTCTTGTGTGTCCGTTCACCTGTGTTTCTGATCAACACTAAATTATTGTACATGTTTGTGTTATTGGTACATAAACTGAACCGTAGGTGGACTAATTAAGTTTATTCAATAATGACGCTGTGTCTACTGTATGTAACTCGAAGTATTGTAGTTGCTAAAAGCGTTACTTGATTACAGTGACAGAGTAAAGATATATTACGGCATATGACTTTATCAAATACATTTGTTAAATCACTTGTATAACAAAATTGTCGTTGTTATTTTGCAGAGATAATTTGACGTCTAAGCCCGCTTGGGATGTTACCTTGTTCCTCACCAACCAGACTCTTCCTCTACATAAATTATCTCACACATTGATTGAGTATTGTGTGTGTGTGTGTGTGTGTGTGTGTGTGTGTGTGTGTGTGTGTGTGTTTCTGAGCGCACAGTTGATGGCTGAGTTACACTTCCCCCAGATCTCCTAAACCACACATTTTTTGCTCTTACACCAACAGTCATTATCTTAGAGGACTTGGGTGATAACACGAGCAAGATGTAACTCTCAGGTCAGCTAGGACAACTTACTGATAACATGAGGTCATTCTGCCATATTACCTGAGATAATATCAGGTCATTGTATCTTATGAGCTGAGATAACCTACAGATAACACCAGGTCATATCTTACAGGTCAGCCAGAACACCAAGTCCCCGCCCCCCGCGACCCCCAAACTCGAACTCCGAGTCAAGCTCTGCCCCCTCCCAGCAGTCACCACGCCCACACTACACGAAGATGAGGGGGCGGTGAGTCAGTGGGTGGCGAGTCAGTGGGCGACGAGTCAGTGGGTGGTGAGTCAATGGGTGACAATTTATTGAGTGGTAAGTTAGTGGGCGGTGAATGAGTGGGCGGTGAGGTGAAGTTATTAGGGTGGCAGTGGGTGAGGGGATGGTGAGTTCTAGGGCTATCGTGGTTCTAAGTTCTTCACTGATCTGGGTTCTAAATCCTGATATATAAATCATTTTGGTAAGAGTATTCAACCAATATCCAGCGATTGTAAATTTCGACCCTCATCTTCCATTACCCCGTGCGGCACCAGGCCAGCTAGTTCAGATGTCCTCCCTGTAAAGGATTCTGAGGGACACTTGACCATTTATCTTACATATCGAGGTTTGTGTACGCTATCTGACTGGCTCATTTAAGATATACTTTATAAATTGTGCTGCTTAAATTAGTCAAAGTTGAATTAAGGTTCTAAAGTATCTATTGATTATCTCCAATGATTAAAGAGAAAACAAATATTAACGTAGGATTTTTTGAGAATTCAGACCCTGGGTGTGGACGTGCCCTGGGTCTACACGTGCCCTGGGTCTACACGTGCCCGGGGTCGACACGTGCTTGGGTGTACACGTGCCCTGAGTGTGGTTCACTAATGCCTTGGCAAATGAACCTGGCCAATCACACAGACACCCTGGCCAACACAAGTGATACAAGAGCAGGGTACAAAAACTATCTTCTTTTTAGTTACTGGAGCTCTATGGTTTAACTGTGTGTGTGTGTGTGTGTGTTGTGGGAAGGTGTACTGTATATGGGCCATTGGTCCTCTCCGCACCGCCACCATTATCACAACCATTATCATCACCATCACCACTACTATCACCACTACCACCGCTAGTACTACTACCACCACTACCACCACCACTCACAGCTTTTACTATTACCACCATCACTACAACCACCTCCACTACCACTATCACCACCACTACTGCAAGGAAGTGTGTGTGTGAGGCAAGAATCAGCCTAGCCTGGATGAAGCACCAACTTTCACACACTTCTTTCTGTCTACCACTAACTCTGTACCGCCTGTGTTGCGTGCGATGCAAGGCGCTACACCCAGCCACCTCTTGCAACATCACTTTCCAGACATAAACACTCCCTCTTGCCACCACCTCCACCAGCACACCTCGGCCGCAGGAGGAAACTACGATAATTTGTTCTCCCTAACTTAAGAAAAGAGAGTTAATTGAAGTTAAATATCAGTGTAATTACGATGGTATTAGAGCCGCCGCCACCATTGTCTCGAAGCTCACCTGACCCGTTCATAGCTCGTCTCTGTATCGGGGAAAATCTAACTTAGGTAACTCTTGAACCCGCTCGTGTCCTGGTGCACTGTACCCAGGCTGATTCACCAACACTGTGTCCTGTTATATCAACTCACACACACACACACACACACACACACACACCATAAAAATAAAAAGTTATCCCTATTTGGCAAAAACGTCAGTTGGTTTTCAAAGCTTCATCAACGATTACCTCCTATTTAGCGTATACATACATACATACATACATACATACATACATACATACATACATACATACATACTGTACATACATACATACATACATACATACATACATACATACTGTATATACATACATACTGTACATACATACATACATACATACATGCATACATACTGTACATACATACATTTATACATACATACATACATACATACATACATACATACATACATAGGAGTAATAGTGATGCCATTAATAGTTCACTGTTGTTTCCTTCACGCGGGCCAAGTGTTGTGATGTGAAGTACAGGGAGAGATGAGCCTTATGGTCCCTTCACCCTACCCCACCTCCCTGTTGCTGCAATTATGTTAAACGGAGCTGCCCCCACTCACAGGTCACCACGTACCTGCCCCCACGGACATGTTACCACAGGCCTACCCCCAAGGACATGTCATCAGAGGGCTGCTCCCACGGATCGAGACGTACAGTACATGAAATGGGTGAAATATAAAGTTGAGTCAACTCTCAGTATTGCCTTGTGTATGTTAAGTGCTATACAATAATACATATCAATATTCATGTATAACGTAGCCCAAATATTATGCATTTATAAGAAGTGATAAATATTTTCCCGTGAATCATCTTAGATCATAATGTTGTGTTGTGGTCCTCCTTGTGAGCGAGTGGAAAACCTCTTGAGGTAAATATTAAGCTAAGTTTGTGGGAAATGGATCTAGTAGTAACTTGCTCTTCCTTGTAGATAAATCATGATTAATATATACTATATACCTATTATTGTATAAATTGTATTTTGCATATTAAAGCTGTCAATGATTGGATAATATTTTTGCCTTGTCCCACCTCACCTTACATGGCGTCTGGTTTACACGACCTCTATTACTCATTTATTACAGGATAATTTAGAGTATTATTGACTTACTTTGGAGAATGTATGTATGTATGTGAGAGAGAGAGAGAGAGATGCACTACAAGTATGGTACACAGGTGAGCCACAGACCTGCCCCTACACCCATAAACACTGCCTCCTTGTTGTCTGACTCAGATTAGCGTCGTAAGTAGTGGACGTTCTTACAGATCTTTCCACTCAACATAATCTTTACTCCTGAATTTCTTCTGTGTTTCCATAATAAAATTGAAATGTTAAGGGTGATAATTTGCCGAGCGAGAAAGTTACATACAGTATTATTCATTACATAATAAGGACGGACAGACAGACAGATAGACAGACACGTATTTATTTGGCTCACATTTACAATCTATATATTTACTTGATAAAAAAATGGTTATAATTATTTGAGTGATTCCTTTTATATGAACTTCAGTACTGTATATCACTCTACCTAAACCTATCTATCACAAACTTGATCAACACAGCCACGTTACGGATGGGTCTTGAGGGAGCATTATGAGCGCTCTTGACAACACACCGTCTGTGTTAAGAAGTTATGCACCAGCACGAAGTGGCGGACGGATGTACGGATCACTAAACACAGCTTCTACACACAGGCACTTAGGTACTCCTGAATGTGCTGCTTAAGGATCTGTTAACCAAAATTTGATATCTTGATTATAACTTGTTCAAATGGCTTTTAGAAAATGTTCAAATGGTTAACAGATCCTTAAGCAGCACATTCAGGAGTACCTATACTGAAATTTTGAACAAAATACGTTTTCTCTCTGAACTAAAATTTAATGCCTATTAAAGGATTTTTGGCCAAAATACGTTTTCTCAGAACTGTACCCCACGTGCTCAACTATTTAAGTACATCCAGAATAATACACAAGCACCAAGAAAATGACCTCGAAAACCCATAAGTGTGAGCAATGAAATAAAAAGTAATTGTAAGATGAAATCATTTGAATATTTTTCTAAAAGCCATTTGAACAAGTTATAATCAAGATAATGTTCTTTATAGTCAGATCCTACAGCACATTCAGGAGTAATTTTATACTGAAATTTTGAACAACAAAATCCATTTTGGCCGAAATGACGAAAATTAAAGTCTGGTATCTCAAGTTGATTTTAAATAAAATATTGCTTTCTCTCTGAAATCAAATACGCCCAATTATTTAAGTATATCCAGAATAATACATAAGCACCAAGAAATGACCTCGAAAACCCATAAGTGGCGAGTAATTAGCATCAGTAAAAAGCAATTAAAAATATTCTAAAAAATCATTTGAACATTTTCTAAAAGCCATTTGAACAAGTTATAACTGGGTGATATCAAATTTTGTTAACAGATCCTAAGCAGCACATTCAGAGTACCTATACTGAAATTTTGAACAAAATCCATTTTTTTGGCCGAAATGACGAAAACAAAGCCCATAGCTCAAAGGATTTTTTACTAAAAAATACGTTTTCTGAACTAAAAATTTAATGTGCTCTTAACTATTTAAGTACATCCAGTATTAATACATAAGCACCAAGAAATGACCTCGAAAAACTCCATAAGTGGCGAGTAAATGGTATTTTCTTGCAAAAGTAATGAAATATCAAAACTTGAACATTTTCTAAAAGCCATTTAACAAGTAATCAAGATATCAATTTGGGGTTAATAGATCCCATAGCATTATTCAGAGCACCTATACTGAAATTCCTTTAAATCAAAATCCATTTTTTTGGCCGAAATACCTGAAAAATTGTAAAAGTCTATAGCCTTAAAGGATTTTTGGCCAAAATACGTTTTCCTGAATTAAAAATTTAATGTGCCTAACTATTTAAGTACATCCAGAATAAATGGGCATACACCAAGAAATGACCTCGAAAAACCCATAAGGGCGAGTAATTGGGCATTGCAAAAGCAATTAAAATATTCTAAAATCATTGAACATTTTCTAAAAGTTTACGGAACAAGTTATAATCAAGATATCAAATTTTAATATTGACCAAGAAAGTTATTCAGAGCAAATTATACTGAAATTTTTGAACAAAATCCATTTTGGCCGAAAATGACAAAAAATTGTAAGTCTATAGCCTTAAAGGATTTTGGCCAAAAATACGTTTCTCTCTGAACTAAAATTTAATGTGCTAACTTTATTTAAAGGTACATCCAGAAGCACCAAGAAATGACCTCGAAAACCCATAAGTGGCGAGTAATTAGCATTGCAAAAGTAATTAAATATTCTAAAAATCATTTGAACATTTTCTAAAAGCCATTTGAACAAGTTATAATCAAGATATCAAATTTTGGTTAACAGATCCTTAAGCAGCACATTCAGGAGTATCTATACTGAAATTTTGAACAAAATCCATTTTTTGGCCGAAATGACGAAAATTGTAAGTCTATAGCCTTTAAGGATTTTTGGCCAAAAATACGTTTTCTCTCTGAACTAAAATTTAATGTGCCTAACTATTTAAGTACATCCAGAATAATACACAAGCACCAAGAAATGACCTCGAAAACCCATAAGTGGCGAGTAATTAGCATTGCAAAAGTAATTAAAATATTCTAAAAATCATTTGAACATTTCTAAAAGCCATTTGAACAAGTTATAATCAAGATATCAAATTTTGGTTAACAGATCCTTAAGCAGCACATTCAGGAGTACCTATAATGAAATTTTGAACAAAATCCATTTTTTGGCCGAAATGACGAAAATTGTAAGTCTATAGCCTTAAAGGATTTTTGGCCAAAAAATACGTTTTCTCTCTGAACTAAAATTTAATGTGCCTAACTATTTAAGTACATCCAGAATAATACACAAGCACCAAGAAATGACCTCGAAAACCCATAAGTGGCGAGTAATTAGCATTGCAAAAGTAATTAAAATATTCTAAAAATCATTTGAACATTTTCTAAAAGCCATTTTGAACAAGTTATAATCAAGATATCAAATTTTGGTTAACAGATCCTTAAGCAGCACATTCAGGAGTACTTATACTGAAATTTTGAACAAAATCCATTTTTTGGCCGAAATGACGAAAATTGTAAGTCTATAGCCTTAAAGGATTTTTGGCCAAAAATACGTTTTCTCTCTGAACTAAAATTTAATGTGCCTAACTATTTAAGCACATCCAGAATAATACACAAGCACCAAGAAATGACCTCGAAAACCCATAAGTGGCGAGTAATTAGCATTGCAAAAGTAATTAAAATATTCTAAAAATCATTTGAACATTTTCTAAAAGCCATTTGAACAAGTTATAATCAAGATATCAAATTTTGGTTAACAGATCCTTAAGCAGCACATTCAGGAGTACCTATACTGAAATTTTGAACAAAATCCATTTTTTGGCCGAAATGACAAAAATTGTAAGTCTATAGCCTTAAAGGATTTTTGGCCAAAATACGTTTTCTCTCTGAACTAAAATTTAATGTGCCTAACTATTTAAGTACATCCAGAATAATACACAAGCACCAAGAAATGACCTCGAAAACCCATAAGTGGCGAGTAATTAGCATTGCAAAAGTAATTAAAATATTCTAAAAATCATTTGAACATTTTCTAAAATGCTATAACTAAGAGATATCACTTTTATAATAGATCCTTATATATATCTAGAGTACTTATACTGAAATTTTAACAAATCCATTTTTGGCCGAATGACGAAAATTGTAAGTCTATAGTCTTAAAGGATTTTTGGCCAAAACATGCTTTTCTCTGAACTAAAAAATTTAATGCGCCTAACTATTTAAGTACATCCAGAATAATGCACAAAGAAATGACCCTCGAAAACCCATATGGCGAGAGAATTAGTATTGCAGTAACAAAGATCAAAAAACTAATAACATTTTCTTAAAAGCCATTTGAAAGGAAGTTATAACTAAGACACGTAATTTTGTTTAACAGATCCCATGTTGGCTATCTAGAGCACTTATACTGAAATTTGAACAAAATCCATTTTTTTGGCCAGCCGAAATGACGAAACGGGAAGTCTATAGCTCGTACATTTTAGCTAAAATGTTTTCTCTCTGAACTTAAAATTTAACAGCCTAACCCAAGTACATCCAGAATAATAATAAGCACCAAGAAATGACCTCGAAAACCCATATGGCGAGTAATGGGTACGTAAAAGTAATTAAAATATTCTGGGCAACCATTTTGAACATTTTCAAAAGCCACGGAACAAGTTATAACTGGAAGATATCAAATTTTGGTTAACAGATCCTAAGGCACATTCAGGAGCAATTTTATACTGAAATTTTCAAGTCAAAACTTATTTTTGGCTGAAATGAAGAAATTGTAAGTCTATAGTCTGAAGGATTTTTTGGCCAAAATACGTTTTCCTCTGAACTAAAAATTGGTGCCTAATCATTTGGCGGCGATCCAGAATAATACACAAGCACCAAGAAATGACCTCGAAAACCCATAAGGCGAGTAATTAGCATTGCAAAAAGTAATTAAAATATTCTAAAAATCATTTGAACATTTTCAAAAAGTTTACCACCTGCTATAATCAAGATATCAAATCTTGGTTAACAGATCCTGAAGCATATCCAGGAGTACCTATACTGAAATTCTCTTGAACAAAATCCATTTTTGGCTGAAATGACGAAAATTGTAAGTCTATAGCCTTAGCGATTTTGGCCAAAAAATGCTTTCTCTGAACTAAAATTCTAATGCCGTGCCTAACTATCAAGTACATCCAGTATTAATACACAAGCACCAAGAAATGACCTCGAAAACCCATAAGTGGCGAGTAATTAAATATCAGAAAAGTAATTAAAATATCTCTAAAAATCATTTAAATATTTCTAAAAGCCATTGTTGAACAAGATATCACCTCATGAATAGATCCTTAAGCAGCACATCCAGGAAAGCACTTATACTGAAATTTTGAAACAAAATCCATTTTTACCGAAATGACGAAAATTGTGTTCTATGAAATTTAAAGGATTTTGGCCAAAGGTTTTCCTCTGAACTAAAATTTAATGTGCCCAACTATTTAAGGCCATCCAATAACACATGGGCACCAAGAAATGACCTCGAAAACCCAGAAGTATGGCAATTAGCATTGCAAAAGTAATTAAAATATCTAAAAATAACACGTAACTGAACGAAGCACATCGA
>NW_024715014.1:4892812-4903702 GCF_018991925.1 Homarus americanus
TGTAGTTTCTTGTGTCTGTAGTGCTCTTATACTTTATTTTAGGTGGCGGCCGTTATGTGTTTATCCCTGCCTTGGAAAATTCTTGCTGCTGCTGCTGCACACAGGCATGCATATACTGTACACACACGAACGCACGTAGATGCACACATAATAATAATAATAATAATAATAATAATAATAATAATAATAATAATAATAAAAGGTTTATTAATAGAGTTGCTGCCGGTGACTGAAAATATACAAACTTACATGTGATTTAGACATAATGATATACGTTCAATACATTTACAGGGCTGTACAGTACATAAATCAGGAGTTATTTATTATTTTAACAATAGATGGGATGGTGCTGGTCTTATATCTATCAGTGCGGGCACATACATGCACACACGCACATAAATGCACACACGCACGCACATTGATGCACACACACACACGCACATACACGCACGCCCACACAGATACAAAAATGCTGCCCAACAGTCAGGGCCAGATTTAACTAATTGTGGGCTCCAGGCCAAACTCATCAGTGGGCCCCCAAATTTATAGAAATGTTTGCATGTTTCAATATATATATATATATATATATATATATATATATATATATATATATATATATATATATATATATATATATATATATATATATATATATATATATATATATATATATATATATATATATAATTTCAAAATAAATTCTTCCTATTTTTTTCATGGAAAATTTGTCAATGATACTGTTTGTGTCAAGGGATTGTAGGAGACCAGATTCAATGCATAATAATGAAAGTGAGTTTAATCTGGTTTGTCCCATGGTAGACCTCAGGTGATTTTTCACCCTAGATAGAGTAGAGAAAGACTTCTCTTCTTCACAATTTGTAATGGGGATGGTAAGGAAAATTCTTACCAAGATGCTAATGTTTGGAAAGGCAGTTGTCAAAATACCATCTTTGGACCTCAGCAAAGTGGAGATGTTTGTCACTGACCTGTCAGATTCAGAAGACAAAATGTCTTTAAATTGCAAAAACTCATCTAGAACAGATGCTTCCAGGTCACTGCAATAGGTACTGACAACTAATTCCAGTTGGGCTTTGAAGTCATCATATTTCATACTGTCATACTCCGTTAAGAAGCTAAACAGCTTCTTTATTTCTGAGTAGTCATTCACTCTGAGCTGAGACTGAGAAGATAATGACTGGCTGAGCGAGCTGTCAGCAAACCAACGGTAACCCTGACACGTACTGAACGTGAAACGATCCTGTCCTTCACACGTCAAGGCGCTGAAGGTTTCTTGAACTTTATTCTCTCTCTCTCTCTCTCTCCAGTATATATGTATGTATAGATAGATAGATAAATAGATAGATAGATTGATGGTGGGACACGGACATTTAAAAAAATATATATAAATTTTTTTTATTATCTTATTTTATCTTATTTTCTTCATTTTTGTATAGGGCCTAGTCCGTGGCCCACCTGAGAACCACCCCATGGCCCACCAGTTGAAGACCACTGCGGGCCTATACTTATTGTACAGGGGCCCCATACTCCGGGCCCTATACTTATTGTACAGGGGCCCTTATGGTTGTGAATATATTATATAATGAAATACTCGGTGTACACTTGAAACAAGGTTATACGCTGGCACGCTGCGCGACAAATTAGTTTAGTGGGCCCCCAGATACCGGTGGGTCCTAGGTCAATGGCCTACTTGGCCTATTGGTAAATCCGGCCTTGCCAACAGTATTTGAACGCTTGAAATGACGGCTGGTAAATTATCGGCGAATGAAGATTAACTCAACAAGTATGAAAATATATTACAAACTCTCAAATTTGATAATATAAAGTACTACAAGGAGAGCACAGAACTGACCCAACATATTTCGGCCAGGATTCACGGCAACCCGAGTACAGTACAGCTGCTGTAAAGTGGGAACACAGCTGCTGGGCGTGACCACAGGCTCGTATGTGGCCTCAATCCTCCATTGATAGCGAAACAAGAACTCTTCCCCACACACATTTTGAAACCTTTAACACGGTAATAATTCGTCATTTACGTCAAGTTTCATATAATTATCCAGTAATTTAAAGACATTAATTACAACACATACAAAAATATTTCTCATATCAAGTAGGATCTAATAGAATTGATTTCATATTGTTTCGTGATGACCAGATACATTCTGTTCTTGTTTTTTTCCACATAATTACGTTGAGAAACAATACACACACATCTTCCTGATAGCATCTCGTTCATTCCCTCCATCACGTAAGTAGAGAAAATTCTTGGGTCTTTATTCCTTTGCGATGGAAGTGCGGTGGTCGAGTGTATGCAGCTCTCACCTCGTGTTCTAGGGGTCAGTGGTTCGATTACCGGGCGCTCCCAGTTCAACCAGCTCTAATTTTGTATTGCTGGGAAACTGTTGTACTGTTGGGTAGTGTTGGTCCTGAAGGGAACATGAGAACTAGACGATATATAGACGGGAGATGGAGGTGATAAAGGGACAGATAAATTATTAAATAGACAGAGAGGCAGACAGACGACAGGAAACAATGAATCACAGAGAGAAAAAAGGCTGAGAAAAGGAACAACGCGGTGACTCCTGAAGGTGATACAAAAACAGATTAATTCAACACGTAAATTAAACACACAGACAGACATGTTCTCGAAATCCAAACACCATAATCCCAAAAGGTATCACCACCCAGTAACCTTGTTCTTAATGGAGGAAGTTGTCACGTCTCCTGCCGACAGCTGAACCACACTGGGAGCATGTTGTACGGGTCGTGAGGAGGATGCCGGGGAGGTCAGGTCAAGCTCTCAACAGTTTACAAAGATTGGGTCAGGTCAGTCGTTGGGAATGTAATACAAGGGCGGATCCAGGGGGGTCCCGGGGGTGCGGACCCCCCTTTTTCATCAGAAAATTCCATTACTTTTTCTTTAATGCAGTTGCACTCAGACATTTTTTTAAGTAAAAATGAATTATTTATTTACCTCAGAATATCTCCTCATATCAAGTGCACATGGCTTCAAAATGGCCAAAAAAATTCATGATATTGGTCAGAATTCAAAAAAATTCTAGGGGGCCCTTATACTGTAGCATCCCCCACCCATAAACCCCCAGCTGGGTGGGCTAGTTGTGCTCTCCATGTTACCTCACCCACATCTTCTTGGACGCCCTCCTTTCGATATTCATGGATCCGCCCCTGTATTAAGGCCAGGTGAACCTTTAGGGAGTGTACCACATTTGGTTGTGATGGAGGTATTAGGAAGATGAGGCCAAGTTATGGTCACTGGAGGGAAGAGGAGTCAAGGTTGGCCAACACAAAGACGAGGGTCCACCCACACGTGTCTGCCTGGCTGGCCTCGATACACCTGATTCACCTCCTTTAAAACAAGACTCGTGAGAACATTTTATTAATTGGAAAACCCATATGTAGGTCAAACGTCAAAACAGCGTCGTGGGAGATTAATAACTCACACAAAACTTCAGGTTACCGGTCGTAGTAGGGTAAGGGCGTAAGTGGTGCGAGAATTTGGCTAACACGCTAACCGGAGTCACGCTAACTGGCTCGAGAGTGAGTGTGTCATTGATTTCATAATATATATACTGTTTAAAAGTAAAGTACAGTCAGTTAACTCGTATTTGTAGTAGCGTGGGAAAGTGTATAATCAGGTCGGAAGTAAATCATTCGAGATTAAATCATCCTCCCGTGGCAGTTAACTCACGTAGTTCCTCTATATTAAGTGTTAACTCACGTGGGAGGGGGAAGGGCAAGGGGTAAGGGGCAGGGGGGTTTCAGACACCTACCCCTTTAGGCCATCATCGTGGACTATAAATTATTGAAAATGTAAAGTCTGTGACCGAGCCACCTGGAACCATAGTCACGGTGCTAGTCCAAATTTCTGGCTGGTGTGGTAACTCTTCTCTGTCTTTATTACAACATGTCGATTTAAACGCTCACTTCATCATTCTTATTTTAATGATGCAAAATTCGTCACACACACACACACACACACACACACAGCCTGACAGCAGATGAGGTCCCTCTTGTAGTAACCACCATTACCACCACTTATGACTATCACTGCCACCACTACCACCACTACTACTACCACTACTACCACCACTCTACCTCTGATCTCAGTCTAATGCCTGATCTTAGTTTCATTCCTAATCTCATTTTGAATTAGAATCCTATTCTCACTCATCTCATCCATTCTCTTCACTTTTTTATCCACGACAAAATTAATTCTTTCCCTCCCTCCTTCCCTCTTTCCTCCCTTCCTTCCTTCCTCCCCTCTCTCTCCTCCCTCCTTCCTCTCACCCACCCCACCCACCGTTTCCCCCCTCTCTGCTAACCTTCCTCCCTCATTGTGTATGTGTGTGTGTTTTGGTATCCTAGTGTATTTCAGTGTATATCTCTTCCAAAGTGTATTCACTCACTGCCGAGTTGTGGGTCGTGGACGTGTGGTCGTGTTGTCGTGACCGTGTTGTCGTGGCCGTGTGGTCGTGTTGTCGTGACCGTGTTGTCGTGGCCGTGTGGTCGTGGTCACTTCAATGGCGACCTTCGTTTCTTGTCGAGTTTGTACGATCATTTCGCCATCGAAATTATTAATCAGAATTTCTTTTCAGAAGTTTTGTGAAATCTAAATCCTCCTAGAATGTAGAAACAACTTTTTTATATGAAATTGGACCCAGAACAACTTAAGACAACTAAATTTAGCCTGATTACTTTCACATTCTCCCTCGTGGATCGTCGACAAACTAGTTCTTGTGTAGGAGAGTGTGTTGTTGGCGGGGAGAGTCAAGCGAGCTACTGAAGACGGGGTAACCAGAGCACTTCCTGACGATAATTTACCTCCCTAGATTTTGTTCAAATGGCTTTTAGAAAATGTTCAAATGATTTTTAGAATATTTTAATTACTTTTGCAATGCTAATTACTCGCCACTTATGGGTTTTCGAGGTCATTTCTTGGTGCTTGTGTATTATTCTGGATGTACTTAAATAGTTAGGCACATTAAAATTTAGTTCAGAGAGAAAACGTATTTTTGGCCAAAAATCCTTTAAGGCTATAGACTTACAATTTTCGTCATTTCGGCCAAAAAATGGATTTTGTTCAAAATTTCAGTATAGGTACTCCTGAATGTGCTGCTTAAGGATCTGTTAACCAAAAATTGATATCTTGATTATAACTTGTTCAAATGGCTTTTAGAAAATGTCTGAAATGATTTTTAGAATATTTTAATTACTTTTGCAATGCTAATTAATCGCCACTTATGGGTTTTCGAGGTCATTTCTTGGTGCTTGTGTATTATTCTGGATGTACTTAAATAGTTAGGCACATTAAATTTTAGTTCAGCGAGAAAACGTATTTTTGGCCAAAAATCCTTTAAGGCTTTAGACTTACAATTTTTGTCATTTTCGGCAAAAAATGGATTTTCTTCAAAATTTCAGTATAGGTACTCCTGAATGTGTTGCTTAAGGATCTGTTAACCAAAATTTGATATCTTGATTATAACTTGTTCAAATGGCTTTTAGAAAATGTTCAAATGATTTTTAGAATATTTTAATTACTTTTGCAATGCTAATTACTCGCCACTTATGAGTTTTTGAGGTCATTTCTTGGTGCTTGTGTATTATTCTGGATGTACTTAAATAGTTAGGCACATTAAATTTTAGTTCAGAGAGAAAACGTATTTTGGCCAAAAATCCTTTAAGGCTATAGACTTACAATTTCGTCATTTCGGCCAAAAAATGGATTTTGTTCAAAAATTTCAGTATATACCCTGAATGTGCTGCTTAAGGATCTGTTAACCAAAATTTGATATCTTGATTATAACTTGTTCAAATGGCTTTAGAAAATGTTCAAATGATTTTTAGAATATTTTAATTACTTTTGCAATGCTAATTACTCGCCACTTATGGGTTTTCGAGGTCATTTCTTGGTGCCAGGTTATTCTACGTACTTAAATAGTTAGTACATTAAATTTTAGTTCAGAGAGAAAATTGTATTTTTTGGTCAAAAACTTTTTTAAGGCTATAGACTTACAATTTTTCTTCATTTCAGCCAAAAATGGATTTTGGTTCAAAATTTCAGTATAGGTAATTCTGAATGTGCTGCTTAAGGATCTGTTAACCAAAATTTGATATCTTGATTATAACTTGTTCAAATGGCTTTTAGAAATGTTCAAATGATTTTTTAATATTTTAATTACTTTTGCAATGCTAATTACTCGCCACTTGTGGGTTTTCGAGGTCATTTCTGGTGCTTGTGTATTATTCTGGATGTACTTAAATAGTTAGGCACATTAAATTTTAGTTCAGAGAGAAAACGTATTTTTGGCCAAAAATCCTTTAAGGCTATAGACTTACAATTTTCGTCATTTCGGCCAAAAAATGGATTTTGTTCAAAATTTCAGTATAGGTACTCCTGAATGTTACTGCTTAAGGATCTGTTAACCAAAATTTGATATCTTGATTATAACTTGTTCAAATGGCTTTTAGAAAATGTTCAAATGATTTTTAGAATATTTTAATTACTTTTGCAATGCCAATTACTCGCCACTTATGGGTTTTCGAGGTCATTTCTTGGTGCTTGTGTATTATTCTGGATGTACTTAAATAGTTAGGCACATTAAATTTTAGTTCAGAGAGAAAACGTATTTTGGGTCAAAAATCCTTTAAGGCTATTATATAGACTGTACAATTTTCTATTTCGCCAAAAATGGATTTTGTCTAAAAAAAAATTTGCATAGGTACTCCCAACGTGCTTGCTTAATGATCTGTTAACCAAAATTTGATATCTTGATTATAACTTGTTCAAATGGCTTTTAGAAAATGTTCAAATGATTTTTAGAATATTTTAATTACTTTTGCAATGCTAATTACTCGCCACTTATGGGTTTTCGAGGTCATTTCTTGGTGCTTGTGTATTATTCTGGATGTACTTAAATAGTTAGGCACATTAAAATTTAGTTCAGAGAGAAAACGTATTTTTGGCCAAAAATCCTTTAAGGCTATAGGACTTACAATTTTCTTCATTTCGCCAAAATGGATTTTGTTCAAAATTTCCAGTATAGGTACTCCTGAATGTGCTGCTTAAGGATCTGTTAACCAAAATTTATATTCTGGATTACAACTTGTTCAAAATGGCTTTTTGTGAAATGTTCAAATGATTTTAGAATATTTTAAATACTTTTGCAATGCTAATTACTTCCGCCACTTATGGGTTTCGAGGTCATTTCTGGTGCTTGTGTATTATTCTGGATATACTTAAATAGTTAGGCACATTAAATTTTAGTTCAGAGAGAAAACGTATTTTTGGCCAAAAATCCTTTAAGGCTTTAGACTTACAATTTTTGTCATTTTTGGCCAAAAAATGGATTTTGTTCAAAATTTCCGTATAGGTACTCCTGAATGTGCTGCTTAAGGATCTGTTAACCAAAATTTGATATCTTGATTATAACTTGTTCAAATGGCTTTTAGAAAATGTTCAAATGATTTTAGAATATTTTAATTACTTTTGCAATGCTAATTACTCGCCACTTATGGGTTTTCGAGGTCATTTCTTGGTGCTTGTGTATTATTCTGGATGTACTTAAATAGTTAGGCACATTAAATTTTAGTTCAGAGAGAAAACGTATTTTTGGCCAAAAATCCTTTAAGGCTATAGACTTACAATTTTCGTCATTTCTGCCAAAAAATGGATTTTGTTCAAAATTTCAGTATAGGTACTGAACAAAAAGGTTGCTTAAGGATCGTTGCTAACCAAAATTTGATATCTTGATTATCACTTGTTCAAATGGCTTTTAGAAATGTTCAAACATTTTTAGAATATTTTAATTCATTGCAATGCCAATTACTCTCGCCACTTATGGGTTTTCGAGGTCATTTCTTGGTGCTTGTGTTTTATCTCTGATGTACTTAAATAGTTAGGTACATTAAATTCCAGTTCAGAGAGAAAACGTATTTTTGGCCAAAATCCTTATTATAGACCACATTTCATTTCAGTTAAAAAATGGATTTTGTTCAAAATTTCAGTATAGGTACTCCTGAATGTGCTGCTTACGGATCTGTTAACCAAAATTTGATATCTTGATTATAACTTGTTCAAATGGCTTTTAGAAATGTTCAAATGATTTTTAGAATATTTTAATTACTTTTGCAATGCTAATTACTCGCCACTTATGGGTTTTCGAGGTCATTTCTTGGTGCTTGTGTATTATTCTGGATGTACTTAAATAGTTAGGCACATTAAATTTTAGTTCAGAGAGAAAAAGTATTTTTGGCCAAAAATCGTTTAAGGCTTTAGACTTACAATTTTTGTAATTTCGGCCAAAAAATGGATTTTGTTCAAAATTTCAGTATAGATACTCCTGAATGTGCTGTTTAAGGATCTGTTAACCAAAATTTGATATCTTGATTATAACTTGTTCAAATGGCTTTTAGAAAATGTTCAAATGATTTTAGAATATTTTAATTACTTTTGCAATGCTAATTACTCGCCACTTATGGGTTTTCGAGGTCATTTCTTGGTGCTTGTGTATTATTCTTGATGTACTTAAATAGTTAGGCACATTAAATTTTAGTTTAGAGAGAAAACGTATTTTTGGCCAAAAATCCTTTCAGGCTTTAGACTTACAATTTTCGTCATTTCGGCCAAAAAATGGATTTTGTTCAAAATTTCAGTATAGGTACTCCTGAATGTGCTGCTTAAGGATCTGTTAACCAAAATTTGATATCTTGATTATAACTTGTTCAAATGGCTTTTAGAAAATGTTCAAATGATATTTAGAATATTTTAATTACTTTTCCAATGCTAATTACTCGCCACTTATGGGTTTTCGAGGTCATTTCTTGGTGCTTGTGTATTATTCTGCATGTACATAAATAGTTAGGCACATTAAATTTTAGTTCAGAGAGAAAAGGTATTTTTGGCCAAAAATCCTTGAAGGCATAAGACTTACAATTTTTGTCATTTTCGACCAAAAAATGGATTTTGTTCAAAATTTCAGTATAGGTACTCCTGAATGTGCTGCTTAAGGATCTGTTAACCAAAATTTGATATCTTGATTATAACTTGTTCAAATGGCTTTTAGAAAATGTTCAAATGATTTTTAGAATATTTTAATTACTTTTGCAATGCTAATTACTCGCCACTTATGGGTTTTCGAGGTCATTTCTTGGTGCTTGTGTTTTATTCTGGATGTACTTAAATAGTTAGGCACATTAAATTTTAGTTCAGAGAGAAAACGTATTTTTTGGCCAAAAATCCTTTAAGGCTATAGACTTACAATTTTCATTTCTGGCCAAAAATGGATTTTGTTCAAAATTTAAGTATAGGTACTTCTGAATGTGCTGCTTAAGGATCTGTTAACCAAAATTTGATATCTTGATTATAACTTGTTCAAATGGCTTTTAGAAAATGTTCAAATGATTTTTAGAATATTTTAATTACTTTTGCAATGCTAATTACTCGCCACTTATGGGTTTTCGAGGTCATTTCTTGGTGCTTGTGTATTATTCTGGATGTACTTAAATAGTTAGGCACATTAAATTTTAGTTCAGAGAGAAAACGTATTTTTGGCCAAAATCCTTTAAGGCTTTAGACTTACAATTTTCGTCATTTCGGCCAAAAAATGGATTTTGTTCAAAATTTCAGTATAGGTACTCCTGAATGTGCTGCTTAAGGATCTGTTAACCAAAAATTGATATCTTGATTATAACTTGTTCAAATGGCTTTTAGAAAATGTTCAAATGTTTTTTAGAATATTTTAATTACTTTTGCAATGCTAATTACTTCCGCCACTTATGGGTTTTCGAGGTCATTTCTTGGTGCTTTCAGTATTATTCTGATGTACTTAACTAGTTAGGCACATTAAATTTTAGTTCAGAGAGAAAATCGTATTTTGGGGCCAAAATCCTTTTTAAGGCTATAGATCACAATTTTGTCATTTCGGCCAAAAATGGATTTTGTTCAAAAATGTATAGGTAATTCTGAATGTGCTGCTTACGATCTGTTAACCAAAATTTGATACTTGATTATAACTTGTTCAAATGGCTTTTAGAAAATGTTCAAATGATTTTTAGAATATTTTAATTACTTTTGCAATGCTAATTACTCGCTACTTATGGGTTTTCGAGGTCATTTCTTGGTGCTTGTGTATTATTCTGGATGTATTTAAATAGTTAGGCACATTAAATTTTAGTTCAGAGAGAAAACGTATTTTTGGCCAAAAATCCTTTAAGGCTTTAGACTTACAATTTTTGTCATTTTCGGCCAAAAAATGGATTTTGTTCAAAATTTAGGTATAGGTACTCCTGAATGTGCTGCTTAAGGATCTGTTAACCAAAATTTGATATCTTGATTATAACTTGTTCAAATGGCTTTTAGAAAATGTTCAAATGATTTTTAGAATATTTTAATTACTTTTGCAATGCTAATTACTCGCCACTTATGGGTTTTCGAGGTCATTTCTTGGTGCTTGTGTATTATTCTGGATGTACTTAAATAGTTAGGCACATTAAATTTAGTTCAGAGAGAAAACGTATTTTTGGCCAAAAATCCTTTAAGGCTATAGACTTACAATTTTCTTCATTTCGGCCAAAAATGGATTTTGTTCAAAATTTCAGTATAGGTACTCCTGAATGTGCTGCTTAAGGATCTGTTAACAAAAATTTGATATCTTGATTATAATTTGTTCAAATGGCTTTTAGAAAATGTTCAAATGATTTTTAGAATATTTTGATTACTTTTGCAATGCTATTTACTCGCCACTTATGGGTTTTTGAGGTCATTTCTTGGTGCTTGTGTATTATTCTGGATGTACTTAAATAGTTAGGCACATGCAATTCTAGTTCAGAGAGAAAACGTATCTTTGGCCAAAA